>NC_072406.2:135180000-135520000 GCF_028858775.2 Pan troglodytes | reverse complement strand
CCTGCAGGAGACACCCGAGCGCCTTCCAAAGTCTCTGCGGGCAAAGCCTGCGTCCTTCCTGGTACTTGCTGATGTCCATACATTTTCTTCTCTGCAACCTTTCAGGGCATCGTTAAGCTTGCCAAGTTCTTCCAAATGGCCTTTAGTGGAGGGAACCCTGGCAAGGAGTTTTTTTTTTTTTTTTTTTTTTTAGATACTACATGAAATTACACTCTGCAAAGTACCTCCTTAGACACCCTGCTGGGGCTGGGGAAATTCTCATTTGTGAATGCTCCTTCTGCTGCATAGGTAGAAAAGACAGCAACCCATTTTCTTCTCTTTAATCTTGATGCCAATGAGAAGGAGAAAGCTGTTCCTCCACATGCCCCAGACAGGGCCTAAACACATGCTAGCTTCCACGGCCACCACTCTGCCCCTCGCAAACACACCCACTTTATTGTGGTCAAAGCAAGAGAAGTCTCCCTTTCCCTTTATAGGTAAATTCTCCAGGACCAAAGTGACACAAATGTGAGCAGGCATCAGTGTGACTGGCCTGGTTTTGGACCATTCTGCTCCCTTGAAAAATTACCCTGGAAAGTTAATTGATTAGAATGTGTAGGAAATGCTTGCTGTTATTCAAATGACTGTGAAAGTAGCCTCTAATGTTTCCAGTTATATGAAATGCTAAAATATTTACACTCTTTTTACTTCAATCAAGGGGAAATCATTTGGATCTGTTTAAAAGGGGAAAGAATTAAGAGAGCTGACATTTCCGGAAGAAACAACGTTCAGGCACGCAACTGGAATTTAAATGAGAATCTGCTTGCGATGCTGACAGCAGGAGCCTTCCCTCCCATATGCCCACAACTGCAGACTCAAACCTCAGGACGCACAGAAAGGACCAGCGCTCCGACTCCTGGGGCCAGTGGTGCTGGATTTTATTTGCACTTTTCTGGGTTTAAATATTTTGAGAATTTTTTTAAAAAGCATTTCTCTCTTCTCTGTTTATGATTCCCATTGGCTTGCACTTTTTCCTTCCGGTGCTTCATTCAGCAGAAGGGAAGGAGAGGGGTCGTTAGTTTATTCCCAAGAACAGCTAAAAGCATCACAGGAGTTATGGGCACTGTATTCTATGGAAGAGGAAAAAATATATTTTGGTCTTGAAAGTTATTGCTTCAATTACCTAGTAATTTCTTAAACAACCTCAGGGTGGGCTTTTAAGAGGTGGGTTTGAGAGACGCCTACAGAGACACTGTCCCTGAGTTTTTCCATTTAAACTTGTCAGAGTAGAGGTAAAGTGCCCTTTTCCATGTTAACGGTGTACAGGAGACCACCAGGAAAAGCTGGCATGTCCAGGGCACCGGGCCCTAAACTTGTCTCCAGCTGTGATTTTACAAAAACATCAAAAGATGTTCACAGCAGCACCACTCATAATACACAAAAGGCGGAGAGAGCCCAAATATCCATCAACTAATGAATGGATAAAGAAAATGTTGTAAATCCACATAAGGGAATATTATTCAACCACAAAAAGGATTGAAGTACTGACACATGCTACAGTGTGGCCGCACTGTGAAAACACTATGCTAAGTGAAAGAAGACAAACACAAAAAGTCACAATAGTGTGGGATTCCATTTACATGAAATATCCAGAATAGGTAAATCCATAGAGACTGCAGACCAGGGGTGGGGGGAGGAGGAAATGGGGAGTGATGGTTTATAGATATGGGGTTTTATTTAGGTGTGATGAGAATGTTTTGGAATTAGATGGAGATGGTGGTTGCAGAATCTCGTAAATGTGCTAAAATGCCACTGAATTGGTCACATTAAAATGGTTAATTTTATATTATGTAAATTTCACAAAAAAATTTTAGGTATCATCAATTGTTATTAATGAATGGAAGAAGAAACTAAGGTGATGGTCAGGTTCTCCTGGTGGTCATTCACGGGCCAGCACTCGCTCGGGGTCAGGAGCATCTCCTTGCTCAGCGAGACCTCCCTGACTGACACCTTTGCCCCAAGACATCCTGTGTTCTGTTTGCTGGTTTAGCACTTTAAAATACATTTTTTAAATTTTACTGTGGTAAGAACATGTAACATGAGATCTACCTTTGTAACGATCTTTTTTTTTTTTTAGATGGAGTCTCTGTCACCCAGGCTGGAGTGCAGTGGTGCGATCTTGGCTCACTGCAACCTCCGTCTCCAGGGTTCAAGCCATTCTCCCTGCCTCAGCCTCCTGAGTAGCTTGGATTACAGGTGCACACCACCATGCCTGGTTAATTTTTATATTGTTAGTAGAGACGGGGTTTCACCATGTTGGTCAGGCTGGTCTCGAACTCCTGACCTCAGGTGATCCACCCATCTTAGTCTCCCAAAGTGCTGGGATTACAGGTATGAGCCACTGCACCTGGCCCCTCGTAACAAATTTCTAAGTGTACAATATAGTATTAGTAACCACCAGCGTGATGGGCAGCTTATTCTACTTATTCAGCTTGCATAATTGATGCTTTATGCTCATTGATCAGCAATTTTCCCACTTCCTCCTCCCCCCAGCCTCAGGTAACCATCATTCTACTCTCTGATTTTATGACATTAACTATTTTGAATTCCTCATATAAGTGGAATTTTATAGTATTTGTCCATGTTGTTGCATATGGCAGGATTCCCTTCTTTAAGGCTGAATAGTATTCTATTGTATGTATACATCACATGCTCTTTATCCATATATCTATCCATGGACATAAGTTGTTTTCACATCTTAGCTATTGTGAATAACACTGCAATGAACATTGAGGTGCTACTATCTCTTTGAGATTTTGATTTCAGTTCTTCCTAATACTCAGAAATGGATTACTGGATCATATGGTAATTCAATTCTCAATTTTCCATTTTTTGAGGAACCTCCATGATTTTCTCCACACTGGTTGCACCATTTTGCTTTCCCACCAACAGTGCACAAGAGCTTCAATTTCTCCACATCCTCGCCAGCCCTTGTCTTTTATGTTGGTTTAGCTCTTTATGTGTCAGGACACACACACTCTCAGGTGACCTTAAGCAGTGTCCAGGAGGATGACAGGAACAGTGATGGCACCACCTGGCATCACAGAGACATGCCTAACTTGGGAAAAGAAGGTCAATCAGGACACCTCTAAGCTTGAGCCACCTAGTGACTGTGGCAGCTCAGAGACAACATCTATTCATCCTGACTCGAGGGCTCCCACATTATGACAACTCAGGAATGCTCTGCTCCTACTGCCCCTTATGCAGGATTTCTGCTAGCTCATGGCTTCCACCCCTCCATGGGTCCTCCCTCTGCCTTCTCCATTTCTTTGTTTCTGTTCTCTAGAATGAACCATCAGCCCATTATTCTCTGTATATCTTGAGTTCCAGCACCTTGCCATAGCCTCCAGTTTGTTCATCAATTACCACCATCTCTGTTGGGGAAAGGCATCACATCTGGGATATAACAGGGCCTATGCATTGGGTGCCTGACCAAGTTAGCTGAAGCCAATTCGGTGAAACCACAGGCTCATCTGACTGGATGACCCTCGAGAGGGCCCAGATCTCATTAGCCGCACATTTGATGGCGCCTCTGTGCAGCCTCCTCCTTGGGACAGCCTCATTTTCACACTCCCTGTTCTTTGTGCACTTTGGCAAAAGCCAGAATGCTCCATTTAAAATGTTTTGGATCTTGGTGTTGATTTTGTCTAAGTCTGTGGTTGTGCAGTACCCACCACTCTGGCCACCCTTGCCCAGCTGGGAGAAATGTGAAAACAGCTGCCTGGGATCCTAAGGTCCAGGCCAAGTGACTGTTGTTAGTCAGCCATTGTCATCAGAGGAAACCCAGGCCCTGAGCTTCCTACGGAGCCAGACTGCAGCAAGGTGGTGACAGCGAGGCCTTTCTTCAGGGAACATTTCATTTGGGCCTTTCAAATCACAGAAACCCAAGCAGACCTTGCTAAGGCAAAATGGAGGAGATGTGAGCTCCCAGAATCTAATGAAGAGCAGGCTGCAGCCAGGCCTCTGGGACAGGCTGGAGGCAGATAGCCCAGTGACTCCAGGACCCTCTCCCCATCTTCTTTACGTGTGAGGACCGGCCCACTCTTTCGCCTTACAGGTTCATTTCTTCCAGGTAGTTGGAAATATAACCACTAAATACTCTTATGTTTTACTTACACTGATGAGATACCATCCTGAATCTGTACCCAGGGGAGCCACTCATCAGCCCAGCTTGGGTCAAGTGCCCACTTCTAGACTGTTGAGGCATGACTGGTGGCAGGGTCACTGGAGAAGAGAAGCTGTTCTAGAAGAAAGATGCTTTACAGACAATTCCAAGTATACAGCTCAGCTGGGCTTCAGGGCCAAAATTTCTGGCTCAAATCCTAGCTTCACGATTTTTGAGCCGTGTGACCTCGGCAAGTTATTTAACCTTGCTGTGCCTCAAGTTCCTCATCCACCATAAGAACCTGTGGCTTAGGGTTATTAAGAGGATGAAATTAGGTATCACATGCACCGTGTGTGGAATGGTGCCTGGCACACAGTGAGAGCTTCATGCTATCTATTATTATTTTGTCAACTGTGACCCTGAAAGGCAAGTCAGGCAAGTAAAGAATAGAGAAGGTATTCCCAGGGGGACCACAGTGTGCAAAAGCCAGGTGACAAGACAGAGAAGGGGGCTTCACAGAAGCATGAGAGATGCCACCGGGCTGGCGGTTAGAATTGATGGGTGGGGTACAGAACTGAGGCACTGGCTTAGATGGGGCCGGAAAGGTGAAGGGGAGGCCAGAGCACAAAGGGCCTTGAAGGTCTTCTAATGAGTGGTCCAGCTCTGCCTCTGCCTTCAGGAAGGCACTGGAGCTCAAGACCAAGTTCCACAGCTCCCTTCCTTCCTATCTCCCCAGCAGGAAAGTCTTCCTCACTAGCCCCACTGGGCTCCAAGTTGCTCATTGCAGGGGAGTGAGGAAGAGCTGCTGTCACAAGATGGTTTCCTGGGAAACAGAAGATGCAGAGCAGAGATTTGTGGGCAGGTTTTCTGGAGACAGCTCTCAGCATCGACACCTGTACAGGAGTGGCTGAGGCTGGGGGGATGGAGGGAGGAATGGAGCTGTGAGTCACCACAGGGACCTTAGCCTACCCCACAAGAGCTCTGCCGCTGGATTGGCCCTGCAGAATTGTTCCAAGTTGAGCTAAGAGAATTGAGCTTTGTACCCACTCACTGACCATTCACTGGATGTGCATTTCACCTTGGGCTGGGCAGGCCAAGTGCATTTCTCAGAGAAGAATCCAACTATGAGCTGCCAACAGCCCACACCCCCAGACGCTGGAAAGGAAGGGGACTGGCCAAACGCCACAGTGTCCACTGTGCTTTTATCTAGACCAGTGCTCAGCAAACTCTTCCTTAAAGGGCCAGGTAGTGAATATTTTAGGCTTTGAAGGCAAATAGGCAAAATCAGTTACTTATATAATCATTTTAAACTCTAAGTCAGATTTGGCCTATGAGCCATAGTTTGAAGACCCCTCATCTAGATCTATGTTGTCCAAAACGACTGCCACTAGTGGTGGCATTACAAGTTACTAACCCTCATAAAGCCTCGGCTTCCCTGTACCTCATAGTGTGTATTAAACAAGAGGACAGCCTGGGCAAGGTGGTTCACACCTGTAATCCCAGTACTTTGGGAAGCCGAGGTGAGTGGATTGCTTGAGCCCAGGAGTTCAAGACCAACCTATACAACATTGTAAGACCCCATCTCTAATTTAAAAAACAAAGCAAGAGGACACAGGAAAAGCACATGGCACAGCAATTCTGGTCCTCCTGTCCCTTCTTCTACTACTTCCTATGGTCAAGTTCCTCTGAGCCTAGCTCAATGTCTTATCGCCAGTAACTACCCAGTGAAGATTCCATGGTTTGTTAGAGCACACAGGGAATTGTCTGAAAGGAAATCAAAGCACCCTGATAGCAGCTGGGCTCAACAACCTCGCAGACTCCCTGCACTCCCCATCCACCACGCCCCACCCCCCCCACCCCCGATGTTTCCCCAGCCTCTGAGTGATGCTCAACAGGAGTGTGGCTCCGACTGGGCCTTGAATACCTTGGGGAGCATTTTGTGCACAAGAAAGCCCACCAGCTCTACTTAGATATTAAAACGAGTTACCACTGTACCAAATGCACTGATTACCTAATCAATCTGAATACACTGTCTGAAGACAATTGAATTTACAAAGCATTTCAAATGCTTTGTAAAATTCAGCCCAGACAAGGTGTGTGGAATTTGGATGGGTATCTCCCAATGCCTGAGAAAGCATACTTCCTCTCTCCTCTGAGAGTGAAGCAAGTTTGCGGATCTCTAAACGGCCAATCTCCACCCCAACCCAGTGGGGAGGAAGCTGACATTTCATGGTATCCAGAGGGCACGCTGGACAAGGTCACCTCTCCTTCATTCAGGAAGGCTGAGTAGCAGCTCTGCTTTTATTTGAAGGGGGAGGGGCTATGGATTGGGAACAGGAAGAAGCTGGAGAAGGGTATGAAGCAAGTTTCTATCATTATTGTTCTTATTGTCAATACCTGTGAACTGAGTCCCACGCCACACTGATTCTGGCCATACCAGTTATCTCATAAGGAGGAGGAAACTTTGGCTTCTTTGCTCCTTATCAGCTAAGTCACTGAAGGACAGATGCCACAACTGCCACTATTCCAATGGGCTGCAGTTGTGTGCTCACATCAAGAGACCTGCTCAGCTTGTTGCTTGCTGGTTGGACTTACATATACTTTGTCTCATCTAGCCACCGAAGCAACTCCATGAGACACACGGCACTTTCCCACTTCCCAGGGGAGAGCCCTGGCTGAGGGGCAAGTGACCTGCCCAAGGCCATGCAGAAATTACCTTGCAAGAGTCAGGATTTAAACCCCAACCCTCTTCCTTGAAGTCAAAGTCCTTTCCACTATGCTACAATGCTTCAAGAAGTAAGTCCCAGAGAAGCCTGAGACCTGGACAAAGTTCCTAGGATTTGAATAATGGGAAAGTTGCCTCAGTGCTGAAGCTGAAGTGACAATGAAAAGTGGGGCTGCGTGTGGGGGGACGGGGTACAATACCAAAGCTGAGATTCCACTTTCCACGAATCTTTTTCCTATGAAGACGTGGGCTTGTCCACTCTAGGAAGACAGCTTCCAAGAAAGCCTGCATAGAGAAGAGCATCATTGGCCCAACAACTGACTGGCTGTCCTAGCCACAGTGTCCTCACGGTCAACGAGCCATCAAAAGTTCTAGACAAAAAGATTCTCTCCTTCTCTGGCACTGTAGAATTCTGCGATTATAATTCATTGACCATATTATGGTATCATTTCTAGCAAGGTAAAACCTCCATTTACACAATTATCACTTATTCAGTAACCACTGACTATATACATGTTAAGTGCCTGACAGTCTACTAGGCACTGGGGATACAAAAAGAAAGTAAAATTTTAGCCTCATGGAGTTCAAACTGTAATTGGAGATACATACAGATATAGATATTCCAAGAGGAGAAGAGAAGAGAGGAGGGGAGAGAAGGGGAGGGGTGGAAAAAACAGAAAAGCTAATTCTCAACTCTCCTTTAAAAGAAATAGACCAGAGGATTAACTGCTTGTATCAGCCTTGGCAGATACAGTAATGGTGCTCAAAAAATAGTCCATCTGCTTCCCCACATTCCCCAGCTACCCTCATAGTCGGGAGTGGTCAGATGAACTGTTCTGGCCAATGTGCCACTTCTGGGCTGAAGCCTAGAGGAGCTGATAGACAACCGTCTCTCTGCCTCTACTGCCACAGAAAACACAATGTTCCTGATGACATCTTAGCTACCCTGGGTCCCTGAGTGACTATATGGAACAAAGCCCTTTGATGACCCACAATGGATGAAGAGCCTGAGAGAGAAATGAACTTGTATCATGTTAAAGCCATTGAAACTTGGAGTCATTTTTTACTGAACTTTATCCAGTCTATTCTGACTCACACAGGCAGATTAGAAGACTAATCACACTTTAGACAGGAATTGATTTCTCTACATAAAAATATATGACATGGTTTTAATTAACCTTTTTTCTATATATGGTCTCGAAAAACTTAAGACTATACATTGTAAAACCAGTCAGTGCCCAAGCTGACTTCCATTTCCTACAATTTGGAATTTATACCATTTTTCATGAATTTGTTTTCCAAATGCTAGAGAAGCAAACCTCAGACAAAAAGAATTCTAAAGTGTAATTGGTAAGCTAAGAAAATACTGGCATGGAAAATACCACTTTTAGGAAACCAACAAAAGATAATGGAAATGCAGAGGCTGCGCATTGTCCTGTTGCCATGGTGAACGCAAGACTAGCACGGTTCTAGATGCTATGATAGCAATGACAGCGATGGTTACTGAGATGTCAGCCTGCTGGCAACATGGCTCAGTCTTACCTTGGAAGTCTGGAGCTTGATGATGAGAGGACATTGTTGCCGGAATCTGAAATAAGTCCTGGGTTACTGAACTAATTAATATGAGTTACTAGTTTTTGAAAAATGGAATGAAGCTGGGCGCGGTGGCTCACGCCTGTAATCCCAGCACTTTGGGAGGCTAAGGCAGGCGGATTACCTGAGGTCAGGAGTTTGAGACCAGCCTGGCCAACATGGTGAAACCCCATCTCTACTAAAAATACAAAAATTAGCCGAGCATGATAGTGTCCACCTGTAATCCCAGCTCCCAGGAGGCTGAGGCAGAAGAATCACTGGAACCCAGGAGGCAGAGGCTGCAGTAAGCTGAGATGTGCCACTGAACTCCAGCCTGGGCGAACAGAGCAAGACACCACCAAAAAAAAAAAAAAAAAAAAAAAAAAAAAAAAAGGAGAAAGAGAAAGAACAAGAAAGGAAAGAAAGAGAAAGAAAGAAAGGTGGAATGAATAACCAACTCAGCTTCCCCCACAAGACTGGGAGAAAGATGGAATTGTTTCTCTGAATCATGGGCAAGCTCATCACTTCTGATGAGAAAGACACTTCAGCAACTTTGCTTCCTCATTAGTTAAGCAGCTAAAGAACAGATACCACCATCTCAGCGAGCTTGGGTTAGAGGCTCAGGCTGACAGACCTGATCATAGTATTAGTCACTGGTTGGGTAGGTTCATAGCTCAGCCCTGTGGGGGACGCAGAGCAGAGTAAGGAGGGGTAGGAAAGAAAAATTGAGAGGGTGGAATTCAGCCAAACCTAGTGGGTTTTTATCTCTCCCACAAGCTTTTGTATAAATGAATCTGAATAACTGGTTATTAGACAGCAACTATCTGAATATATTCTGTTGAACCAATGCCTACTAAACGTCTACTATATGGTAAGAACTGTGCTAGACACTGGGAATAGAGAAGACAGACATTGATCCTAACCTTGGGGAACTTAAAGTCTCATTTAGTAAGCACCTGTTGTATACCTTGTGTCATATACTGAAGCAAAGGGGATTTAAATAGTAACAACAACAACAATACTACTTTTGCCTCTCGAGGGAGTTACAATCCATTAAGACCCTCAGGAGGCAACTACAGAAGACAGACATTGATTTTTGGGGACTCATGTGGATGGTCACCCCAGTCTTGGGAGTGAGGCATGGCCTCTGCCTTTCATTTTGGAGGCTTCCAGCATTCCCCTCAAACTTGGACAACCCTGACATCTCATTTCTGCATCCTTTTCTTTATCTCCATCTTTGAAGCAGGGTTTCCCTCCAAGTTACATCGTTATACCCAGTCTGAGTGCTGCTGCTTCTTGGAAAGTGCTGCTTTTTTTCAGGACCCTCTGTCTTCTTTCCAAACTAAGAAATTCGAGATTTTTTATTCACATCACGCCAGCTCCCACACAAGGCAATCTATTTAACCATGACCATTGCCTTTGGGTTTAGTCTCTTATCACCTCTACTGGGAGACTGCATTAAACACAGAGCTGAGTTTCTGGTGGGACGCAGTGGTTCATGCCTGTAATCCCAGCACTTTGGGAGGCCTGAGGCAAGTGATCACTTGAGGTTAGGAGTTCGAGACCAGCCTGGCCAACGTGGTGAAACCCCATCTTTACTAAAAAAATACAAAAAATTAGCCAGGCACAGGTGTGGTGGCATGTGCCTGTAGTCTCAGCTACTAGGGGGACTGAGGCAGGAGAATCACCTGAACCCAGGAGGGAGAGGTTGCAGTGAGCTGAGACTGCGCCACTGTACTCCAGTCTAAGTGAGACAGTGAGACTCCAAAAAAAAAAAAAAAAAAAAAAAAAAAAAACCCAGAGGTCAATTTGTATCAGGAACCTCAAAAACTTTCATACCTTTTGGTCTAGAAATTTCACTTCTGGGAATAATATTCCAAGGAAATTATTCTAAATACAGCTAAAAATATTTTTGCCCAGATAATAATTGCAACACTATTTATGCTATGGAATGATGAGAAAACACCTAAGTACACACAACAAGGGCAATGGTTAAGTAAATTATAGGCTGTCCATACAATGGGATATGTTTTAGCCATTAAAAATGTGTTTACAAAGAAAAAGCTTTAATAAACAGATTAAATGTTTATGCAATAATGCCAAGGGGAAAAAAGTCATGATTCACAATGGTATATAGAGTTCAAGCCCAACTATAAATTCCATAGGAGGAAGGAAATAAACTAAAATGTTAATAGTTAATGCTAAAAGGTTGAATATGGGAGATTTTTTTCTTTGTCGTTCTTTTCTGTATTTGGCAAATTTTCTATAATGAGGATGAGTTAACTTTATAATCAGAAAATTCACATTTTAAGAAAGTGATCAAACCAGCTGGATAGTCCTGATTTGTTGGGGTCTGTGGGTGGTGTCTGGTGGGCCAAGTGTAGCTGTTCAAATGTGGGAGAGACAGCCTCTACGAAATATCACCAATATTCTTTAAACCATTAAACACATTTTATAATTGCAATTGCTTCCTCTAAATTGGCTGTTTATTCTGTTAATGACTTTTTTTGTGAACCACTGTTTACAAATAAGGCAGATCCTAGAATCTGCTAGCAATTAGGGAATTGTTCTGGCGTCCTAATGAAAAATAAACACCATTAATTACGCCTGTCCTGGCTTCTACTCATGTTGGTTTTGTGTCATTTACTTTGGGAACGGATATGAACAACCCTTAAAAGATGTGTTTCACCTACAGATTGTTCCTGGGCATCATTTGCTAATCTCATGGCAAGGAGAAAATGTGATTAAGATGAGATGAAGGAAGACTTCCTCTCCTCCTCCATGTCGGTTGTCATAAACAATGGTCTCCTGACGATCGTTGTTACTAACTCAGCTATTATACTTTGCATGTGCTCATCAACTTCATAGGCCAAGTTAAAGCTTCATTCCTTGGACCAGAACCCAGTGGCTAAAGTTGTCTCAAATTGGAATGCAAAAACACCCTTACTCCTGTCCTGCCTGGTCTGTGCAGAAGCCGTGGGTATATAGTAGACGATATCTGACTATGAGAGAGGTGAAAGTTATAATAAAATAAAATTACCCAGAAAAATAAAAGCCTATTTCCAAACAAAGAGATGTACATGAATGTTCATAGCAGCTTTAATTTGTAATACCCAAACTGGATACAAATCAAATGTCCATCAAGAGATAAATAGACAAATTGTGATATATCCATATAATGGAATATTACTCAGCAATAAAAAAGAACTACTGATGCACACTGCAACAGGAATGAATCTCAAAATCATTATGCTACATGGAAGAAGCCAGCCAAAAAGGAATCCATACCATATAATTCCTTTTATATTAAATTCTAGAAAATGAAAGCTAATCTTTAGTGACAGAAAACAGATGGAGGTTCAAGGAGATGAGGGAGGGGCTACCGTGGGGAGATAGACATGTTCATTACCTTGATGGCACAGATGAATTTAAGGGTATATACATATGTCAAAACTTACACTTTAAGTAGAGGCAGTTTATTGTTATATCAATAAACTTGCTTTTTAAAATGTAATGAACCACATCTTTTTCTTATAAAATTAGTCACAATTTTATTCATAGCAAAAGGGTTCTACCATTAATAAGTAACCTTCATTTTTAAAAATTAAAAAATAAAATAGAAAGTGGTGAGGAAAAAACTAATGCTCTCGCACACGGGATGAGTGGTTTAATTATAATTTTGGTTGAGTGGCTGGTTCACATGCCTTCCATGTATGTTATGTAATATTTTGCATGTGTCAAGTATTTCATAATTCAATACACGAGATTCTGATTGCGCAGCATGAGAAATGTTTAGTTTATAAAACATGGCCCTAGATAGATAGCAAGAAATGAGGAAAAGCAATGCACAAAATAGAAAATTTGAGGCCATAGAATCACCAACAACCTCACATGCGTTTTCCTGGGTCTATGCTAATGGCTGATGCTCATTCAGAAGCCTGGGAGACTGTTCTAGAAGCTAAAAGCTCAGCGAAAATAAAGGGCTGCTTCCAAACTTTTATCTTAAGATGAGGTGGTTCCACCCTCTGGAGGTGCATTCAGAGCTGCACAAAATTACCCTGAGTGCCATGCCCCCATCATATGGGCCCAGGCCCAGGAAAGGCCCAGTCTCCTTTCCTTGCTCCAGTCAGCCCCTCCCTGCCCTGCTCTGGAGCATCTCCCTATACACCCAGCTCACCCAGACTGTCCTCACCTGGTGTCACCCCAAATACTACTCCTTGGGAAACCTTCTCGACTGCCAGCCAGGTCGAGGCACAGATCTACACCTGCTCTGTCTCTAGCTTCACTTTTGTGTCTTGTGGCCCAATCCCATGAAGGGCCCTGCGCCTCAGGACCTGATCTCAGCCTCCCCCAGGAATAGGAACCCTGAGACAGCAGAGTTTCCTTCACTGTGCCTCCTTGGTGCCTGGCAGATAGTGTGCACTCAAGAAGCTTCAGGACGAGTGGAACAAGGACCCACCCAAGATTCCTGGAAGGGCCGGTGAGGAAGGGGTGGGTTACAAAGAGGCATGACATCACCTAGAAGTATAAAGAGGAACAACATGAAAAAAATGGGTGACCTTCTAAGGACAGGCTGATGCAGAAATTCTTTGGTAGGTTCCTCTGCAAAGAGCTGGGGATGAATATGCTAGAACATTCTAGCACTTCTGGACTTTGTCTTCTTACCCCCCTAACGATGCACATTCACACATGGATCACTAGTGGGCAATATTGCAATAGGTCATTTTGGAAACAAGTGCCCTCAGCTGCTAAACCACTGATGTGCATATACAAAAAAAAAAAGAAAAGAAAGAAAGAAAACACTAGCTAAATTAGCAAGAGCAATGGTCAGGAAACCAAATAGCAATTGAGAACCTAGGCTTTGGGTTCAATGCACTTGTGTCTGAATCCCACTCTGCAGTTTACCAGTTAGATGTCTGTATTAGTGAGGCTAACAGCTATAACAAGCAGTTTGCAGGTCTGAGGCTTAGCCCCGTAAAGGTTTATTTAATCCACTTAGTCCTCAGAAGCAGGCCCTCCATGCTGTGGATGCAGGATCTCTGCATTTTCCATCTGAGGGCATTTCCAGCTTCTAGGGCCTCCTTAGAGTCATCCCCCAAATTCAATCTGTTGATGAGTGAAGAGAGTGTGGAAGATTACACAGGTGTTTTATGGCCAACCCTGGAAATGATGAACATTGCTTCTGCTCTCATTCTGTTATCCAAAATGCAGGAACATAGACCCAATCTAATTGTAAGGGAGACTAGGAAGAGTGGAATTCCTGTGTGTCCGGGAAGAAGAAACAGGATTAAAGAATGTACCAGGTTAAATAGTGTCTCCCCCAAAATGTGTGTCCTTTCCAGAGCCCTGGAATGTGATATTATTTGGAAATAGATTAGTAGCAGGTGTAATTAGTTTAATTAAGATGTCATCCTGGAGAATGGAGGGCCCTTAATCCAATATGACAGGTGCCCCTATTAGAAGAGGAGAGACACAGAGACAGACACAGAGGGAAGACGACCCTGGGTTGACAGAAGCCGAGATTGGTGTGATGCTGCCGCAAGCAGGAGAGGCCAAGGATTTCTGGCAACTGCCATAAGCTAAGAAGGAGCCAGGAAGGATCCCCTCACAGAGCCTTTGGGGAGGGCATGGCCCTGCAGAGACCCTGCTTTCAAACTTACAGTCTCCAGAACTGTGAGTGAACACATCACTGCTGTCTTAAGCCCCCCAGCTTGTGGTACTTTTTCATGGCAGCCCCAGGAAGCAAATACAGTGAGCATTTCAGTGCCTGTCGACTATGTACTTCTTTAAGCCTCAGTTTCCTCACCTGTAATATGGGCATAATAATGATAATTAACCAATAAGTTTCTCAGAAAATCAAATGAGATGAAGTATGTGAAGTGTTTAGCACACTGTCTGAACCCTAAGTGCCTGAATTAGTCCATTCTCACACTGCTATAAAGAACTACCTGAGATTAGGTAATTTATAAAGAAAAGAGGTTTAATTGGCTCACAGTTCTGCAGGCTGTACAGGCTTCTGCTTCTGGGGAGGCCTCAGGAAACACAATCATGGCAGAAGGTGAAGGGGAAGCAGACACGTCTTACACGGCTGGAGCAGAAGGAAGACAGAGAAGCAGGAGGTGCTACTCACTATTTTAAACAACCAGATCTCGTGAGAACTCACTCACTATCATGAGAACAGCATGGAGGAAACCACCCCCATTAGCCAATCACCTCCCACGGAGCTCCTCCAACACTGGGAATTACAATTCGGCAGATTTGAGCAGGGACACAAATCCTAGCCATATCAGTGCCCGATAGGGATACCGTGATAATGACTGTTGCCAGGTGGTTTGGAGGTAAATATTGTGGCCTGTGGACTTGCCTATTGGCTGGCAGAAGAATCTAAGACTCAGCATCCTGAAGAAACCTGCAAAGTGGAGAGAGTGAGGGATTAGGGATATAAAGGCTGGGGTGGAGCCCAGCTGTGACTCATGTGCCCTGTGCTGTTGATTGGGAAAATCCAATCATTTCTTCATCTGTGAAAATGGGGGTAATAATAAATTCCTGCTCTACTTACTTCAATAGGATGTTTGGGGTGCAAAATGAGATACAAAACTCTTACCCTAAATGTACAGCTGATGAAAAGCAAAGAATTGCCTCAGAGGTGAACTTCATTAGGGGTTAGATTCTAAAAGGCTGTGTGGGGCTCTAATCACCTAGAGCCAACCACAGCCTTGGAAAATCCATTGGGGGCACCTGTTGGACACCAGCATTCTGTCTCTCAAAATCCAGCCCTGCTGGGTTTCCTTTAGCCTAAGTTGAACACCGAGTTGACTTGCATTTAGGAACAATGTTGCACAACTATCTTTAAACCACAGAATCTCACATAGCATCGTGAGATGCCCCCCACTGGGAGGGGCAGACACCACAACACACAAGAATGGAGACAGGGTGGGAATGTCAGGTTCACTGCTTCTATCCCAGATATACTCCAAGGAAGAGACAGAATCAATCAGTCTCTCTCTCTCTCTCTCCTTCCTTCTCTTAAGGGCGAGCAATTGGAATCACCTAAATTATAAGACATAAAGTAGAGTAGTCCACTATCCTTAAATATTTAGTGGTTGTAGTCCTATTTGCATTCCTTTGGTAGAGAGAGGATTCAGCCAACACCTGTTTGTGCCTTCTTGATGTGAAGGGTAATCCATGGAATTTCTACACTCCCCCTGGCAGCCAATTAGCACCTAACTCTCCACAAGTTCAGTAACTAAGAAATCTGGGTTTTCCTTGCAAGGCAAAGGCATGGAGCAGTGGTAGACATGTGAATGCAGAATTTGGGGGCACCTGATGGCTGCAAACTTGCCCTGTTCTCTCATTCTGTGAGCAGACTCCTAAACGCTGGGGTGCGTCTGGTGTCTTTAGCCATTGGCTAAATTCTCAAAGGGGCTGCTTGTGTGACAGCTACACCCTTGCAACTTACAAACTTTTTCCAGGGCCACGGGTAAAATTTAACTACATATACATTATTTTGTGGACCTTTGAAATGAGTTAAAATCTGACCACACCTCAGCACCCTTTAAACTCCATACTGGCTTCTGTGCTGGGGTGAAGTCAGCAACTGACGACGTCTCCATCATCACAGGCAACCCTTTCTCTTCCCACTAAAAGCGTTGCAGTGACTTTCATAGTTGTGACCTCAACTTTGGATCAAATGGATTACTAATGTGTATTTATACAGTTTCTGAGTGATCAGAATGGATTTTATAACAACAGATACTGAGATCCAAGAACGCAGCATCAAGGATATTCAAAAAGACATTGATCATCAAACTCCAGTTGCATCATAAGTGCCTGGATGATACTGAGATTAATTCCCAGCTTCCTGCATCCCAACCACACACTATTTCTGACCTTGGCTGCAGGTTCAATTGACACTCGAACCAGTAACACCGTCAGAAGCAGGTGGTGAGCACATCACTTTGCTATAACAACAACATCAGAAATCAGACAGAGCTGCTTTTTAAGATGTGCTTTTTATCCAAGTTCAATATTTTTCCTGAGAGTGATGTTGATCAATTCCTGAGAACTCCAGAACTCTCAAGCCTCATCAGTACAACCAGGCTGCAATCAATGAATATAATCAAATAAGGAAGACCTCACGAGCCCAGCACATGACTCTGACTAGCTAGAAAATTGGAGGGCAGAAAGAAAAGCGACAAGGTCATATGCAGATAAAATAAATTTGTTCTCCTGGTGACACTGGAGAGGAATTTGGCCTCACGTTCAGGCCTCAAGTGAAGAAGAGATCCCCGGCAGAAGGCACCCCACGCCACTGGTCAGGTGTCTGCACAGGCAGCTTCATGGAAGGGCTATTTAAGTGAGAAAGAGCTGAGCAAGCACCTCTGACCGCCTTCAAGATCCCACAGGTGCAGTGGACTCCTGAGCCACTGGGAGACTAAAGGGAGAAGCATATGTCTGATCAAGGAAAAAAAGTCCACGGCTATGGACAAGAGAATCTGTTTGGTAGACTAAAGTCACCCTGAAATTCTGGGGTTTTAAATAACACATACTCACTTAAGATCTGGCATATGTATTTATACAAAAGACTAGAGCTTCTGGCCAGGAGTCAAGAACAGCCTGTCTGCCCGTGATGCCTAATTACAAATTGGGCTGGAGTTGGGGAGGGGGGTTGGCTATTTGGTAGTAGAAGCAATCATGAACTGCTTTGCAAAAACTGAAATAGAATAAGAAAAATATAATAGGATTCCCTAAGAAAGTGTAGAAGCTGGAAAGAGGCTTTGAGATCCTCCACTCACCTCCCACTTTACTCCCCTAGCTGGCTCCCTCCATCCCCACCATCCCTCCACCTCCTCGGAAGCCTGAGTCCCAGACAATTAAGCCATGAGTCCAAGTTCATCCAGCTGAAAATCAGGAAGGGCTGCAGCTCAGACCCTGCTGTCTGCACTCCTGGGGTGCGGTGCTTTCCATTCCAGCAAATTTGCTTTGGGGGAAAAGATTTTGATGACAAATGGGCTCTATGCCTTAGAAAAAGTTTCCCTGCAGGAGTTCCTTAAAAAGTCGTTTGTCCTAATATATTTATAGCACAATTTGGCTTCTTAAAAAAAAATTGTTTTCATGTCATGAATAGATCCATGGCAAAAAGCAAGGTCTTTTTGCAGAAAACAAAGACTGCTGACATCCTGACCTTGTCTAATGCAAACCTTTTAATTTTGACATAGAGCATCTTGACACTTCACCTCTACCAGGGATTTCCAGTCTGGCTGTTCATCAAAACCATTTGGGGGCTTGCTAGTAATGAGAATCATAGATTCCTAGACTCCAAGCCAGGCCTGCTGAATCAGAATCTATAGGAATGGAGTCCAGGAATTCATATTTTAGAATCTTCCTCGATGACTCAGATGCAGTCTGACACTCGTTCAATGACCACTATTTAGGAACTACTATCCATATCATAGAAGATACCAGAGTGAAACTCGCTATTGCATTACAGTAGGTTGCCCTAGAAGAGGGTGCCCCATTGACCCAACCATCAGGGAATTTGTTATGATGACTGAAGAGAGGAAGAAAAATATCATTTATCCCCCAATGGCCTGTTTAGTTTTTGACTGTACCCTGTTCAAGATGTTAAACATCTTTAAACATCATGTATACATCCAGTTTCTTCCTGAGACTGGAATTCAGTGCAGAGATTTCATGCAGGAAATATCGAGGAATCCAGTGCAGAGGTCTCATTTGTCCCTAAGCCACATGTCTTTAATTTCAGGGACATTCTGCCCTCATCCACATTTACCATCTCTCACCAGGCACTCAGAGACCTCCCTCCAAAGCTCCCAAGCTTTTTTGAGGTTGGGAAGGGAACACTGAATTTTATTTTAAATCTCTTTCAGCTTTCCTCTCCTCACCTCAAAATAAAAATTGATCTCTAAGGAGCACAGGTATTGGCTTAACTCGTTCTGAATTACCCTAATCTGGAGTGACTCTTTGTCACTCATCATTTTACAGGAAGCAAGTCACATACCTATTATCCTGTTATCTCCTCCCAGAAAAGAACATTCTAATGGGAACTTGCTGTTCTGTTTTGCCAGCACCCTCAGCAACCAGGCTTCAGAGCCCCTGCCAGGAATGTTATGGGGACTGAAGGTTTCAGACTCCCCCCACGCCTTACACAAACGAGGAGAGAATCAGGTTTCTCACCACTGGCCACAGCAAGGTGGCCATGGGCCCTGCACTTCGAGTAGAGGGGGCCTGGCTTTGGGAGTCAGGCAGACCTGGGTTCAGATCACGGCATTGCTACTGGGTCACATGGATAAAATGAAGGGTCACATTCATTTTATCCGTCTAGGTCTGGTTCATGCTCTGTAAAATGGAAACAATGTTACCTCTGGTACTGGAGTTAGGGGATGTGTATGAAGAGACAGATGATGATTTTGAAAATAATGTAGCTCTATATTAAAACGCTGTGGTTTGCATTACATTTTAATTGGGAGAACAAGATAAAACAGGATGCTCAGTTGAGTTTCAAATAAACAACAGATGACTTTTCATTATAAGTTTGTCTCATGCAATATTTGGGACAAACTTATAACTAAGAAATTATCGCTTGTTTGTCAGAAATTTGAGTTGAACTGAGCTTCCTCTACTGTTACTTGCTAAACCTGGCAACCCTAATTTTAATGGAACATTTTGTTAACAGGGATGAATTAAATTCCTAGACAAGGAAAAGAATTGCTGACTTTAAAAAAATAAAAATAAAACCAGCTTTATTGAGATAAAATTTATCAGCCATATGATTCACTCAAAACAATGTTCTTAGTATAGTATTGTATAACCATAACCATAGCCTGAGTTTAGAACATTTCCATAACCTGACAAAGAAGCCCAGTACCCATGAGAAGTTACTCCCAGTCACTCCCACCTGTCACCCCCAGCCCTACAAGGAATCTGCTTTCCATCTCCACAGGTTTGTCTATCCTGGGCACTTTGTATGAGTGAAGTCATTCAGTATGTGGTATTTTGTAATGTCTTCTTTCACTCCGAATAACTTTTTCAACGTTCATTAATGTCGTAGTATTGTTGCTTATATCAGTTTTCTGTTATTTTTTATTGCCAAATAATATTCCATTGTATGAATAAACCACACTTTGTTTATGCATTCATCAGATGATGGGTGCTTGGGTTGTTCTGCTTTGCGGCTACTATAAATAATGCTGCTATGAACATTCATGGACGAGTTTTCATGAGGACATATGTTTTCATTTCTCAGATATATACCTAGGAGTGGAATTGCTGGGTCACATGGTAACTCCATTTAACTTGGAATTGCCACACTGTTTTCCAAAGTAGCTACAGCAATGCATGAAGGTTGCAATTTCTCCACATCTTCATCAACACTTACTATTGTCTATCTTTTTGGCTCTAGACATCTCGTGGGTATGTAGTGGTTTCTTACTGTGATTTTGCTTTGTATTTCCTTAATGACTAACAAAACTGAGCATCTTTCCATGTGCTTACTGGCCATTTGTTTATCTTCTTTGGAGAAATGTCTATTCAGATCGTTTGCCCTTTTGTAAGATTGCATTATTTGTCTTTTTATTATTGAGTTGTATGGTTTTTATATTTTCGGTATACGAGTCCCTTATCAGATATATTATTTGCAAATATTTTTCCCATTCTATGGATTGTCTTTCCACTTCCTTAATGACACCACCTGTGGTACAAAAATTTTTAATTTTTTGAGTCCAATTTGTCCATTTCTTCCTTTTGTTGCTTGTGCTTTGAATGTCGTATCTAAGTCATTGCCTAACCCACATCATGAAGATTTACTCTTTGTTTAATCTGTTGACAGGTTTTCAGGCTCTTTCACTTACACTGGATTTAGAAACCTCTTTGTTCCCAAATGCTTGGAGGGAAAATGAGGATGTGGAGTGGAGTGGGGAAGAGATGTATGTGTGACTTACAAATAAAAACAGGTATTGAAATACAAAGTAAAATGCCCCTCCAACTTACTCACCCAACAATAATCTTCAGTGTGATTTCCAAATGATCTTTCCACCACAGAAGTTAACCATAAAAATGCCCCTAACGTATCCAACATCCCCCTTCCCTCTATCAGCCCCTGGAACTGGCTGGACTGCATAGGGTGAGGCTAGTGCAAAGAGTTTCTTGCCAAGATGACAAGAGGGGCTAAGACTGGAGAGATTAGTAAAGTCAGAGCTAGGAGAGTTGAGGTCCAAATGCCAGCAACAGAAACGGTGCCTAACACATTGAGAGCAGAGGGGAAAAGGAAGCAAAAGCAAACAGAGAGATTCCAGAGTCACAAAGCCAAGGGTTTAGGACTGCGGGACAAGATGAAGTGGAAGCAGGTTAGAATCAGTTGTAGAGAGATGAAGGGTATTGAGAAGGAGGGAGTGAGTAGCTGAAGCAATGGTCTGAAAACCCCAGAATTCAAGGCTTCCTGGCCTATGGCTCATCAGAAATGTGAGTCAAGAGTAGGTCAGTCCACTTTCAGGAAATAGGAGTGGGGCAGGAGAATAGGGAACATCAGTAGCCACTGCTCTGGAAAGCCACCACTCCTTTAGATCAGTTACTTTATCTCCTAAACAGTCTCATGAAGGAGTCAATATTGTCTTGCCTATTTTCTAGATATGGACACTTCATCCCTGGAAAATGTATGCATCTAGACTTCTGTTTCCAGCAATACGGAAGCTAATATTATCCAAAGGGCTGTCCTGCTGCACTTATTTTATTGGTAGATTTGTAAGAAATAAGTTTAATGTCCAAGGACCTTGTCCTCACCCCAAAGAAAAATAAACCTGAGCTAAAGAAAACCTGCATTAAGCAGATGGAAAGATGGGGTTGCACTGAGTACAAATGTCAATATCAGCTCTGCAACTGAGACACAAATCGCTAGGCCATCAGCAAGATGGAGGAGCTAAGCCTACAACTACCATATTAAATTACAGACCCTCAACAGTCTAAAGTGACCCCAAATTCGTAGACGTTTTCAGGTCCCAGAAAGAAATCTAATGCAAAGACTTTTCGGAGGAAAGCATTTAGATCTATAGGATTCCTACCAATTAAGCACATACAAACATGGCCCCATAATAAAAGACCACCAAATACACAAGAAAACAAGTCACTATGACTTAAAGTTAGCAAACACATCCAACAATAAACCTGGACTGCCAATATTTCAGAAATTATAATTACTAGTTAGATAATATGAAATAATGTTGCATTAACTGTTAAAGGAAATTAAAATTGGCATTACAAAAATAAGCAAGCAAGAAAAGACCATCAAAATAACCAAAGATATCTGAGAAATAACCCAATAGAACTTTTAGGAATGAAACTATTGTTGAAATCAGAAATGCAATGGATGAGTTAAATAATGGATGAGGCACAACTGAAGAGAGATTAGTGTATTGGAATACAAAGCTGAAGAAATTACCTATTAGTGTAGCATTTGCGTCAAGGAGATGGAAAATATGAAAGAGAAGTTAAGATCTATGAAGGCTAAAATTAAAAGTTCTAAATCACATCTGATAAAAATCACAGAAGGAAAGAATACAGAAAATGGAATTTTTTCAGAGAAAAGTGGCCAAGAAAGTTTCCCAAGTTGATAAAAGACATGAATCCATAAATCCAGGAAGTATACATCCAAAAAGAATAAAAGATATGTGTAGATACAGTGCATTGAAACTGCAGAACACCAAAGACAAAGATGCAATATTAAAAACAGCCAGAAAGAAAAGACAGACCACCCACAAAGACATTAAAGTGACAGCAGACTTCTCAACAATGATAATAACAACCAGGAAACAGTGGAACCATACCATTTCAGTACTGAGAGAACATAAATGTTAACCTAAAATTTGTACCCAACATAGTTTGAAATAAAAAGTCATTTCATAAAATTTTATAAACAAAAAATAAAATGCTTGCCACCAACAGATCTATGGTCAGTAAAATAACATTTAAAAGACATTCATCAGGGAAAAAAATAAAAGATAACAGAAAATGTGTCTATGCTACAAGAAGAAACTGTGAGCAAATCAAATGGAAAACATACAGGTAAATCTACACAAATTTCTATTTTAACTAAATACTGAACTAAAATACTAAAAAACCACAGCCTGTAAGTCATAAGTATGAAGTATAGAGGGGGATTGCCTGGGGATTAAAAAGTTTTCTAAAGTCTTATGCTCTTCATTAAAGATTTTGTTTAAAATGCATGTACATGGTAAACTAGGATTGTCCTGAGAAAACACCTGTTGCCCCAGCATAAATATTAGCAGCCCCTTTTACTCTCAAAAGTGTCCTGGATTGAACAATAAGTTATATTGTCATCCTGCCTATGACACAATCATCCCTTTCTTGGGTACATGTCCTTGTATGTGTGTACTAGGAGATGTGTGCAAAAATGTTCAACAAGAGGGACACTGCTTAGTGGTGTTTTGTAAGCTGCTTAGTCTTCTCACAAAAGGAGATGATGGAGATTAGGGAAACATATGGAACTCTTCACAGTCATGATTAAGAATGGGAGCTGGAAAGTGAGCCTGCCTAACTTTTCATCCCCGCGCCACCACTTCCCAGCTCTGAGCCCATGGTCAAGTTGCCAAAGCTCTGTAAGCCTCAGTTTCCTCACATGGAAGATTTGGATAATCACCTACCATGCAGGGTTGTTGGGAGGTCCATTAGCATTCATAACAGAAACTAACATTTAATGAACACTTACTATAGCCACAGGTCTGCTGTGAGTTTTATGTATATAGCTCATTTAATCCTCATGATGACCTTGAAGGTGGGTATTATTATTATTCTCATTTTATAGGTGAGATATCTGAGGCCACATTGAACAACCTATCCAAGGTCACAGAACAAGCACATCTTGGGCCAACACAAAACCTGGGCATCCTGGCAGGAGTGAGGGGCTTTCGGCCACAGAGCCTGGTGCACCATGAGTGCTCAGTACCTGAGTGAGTAAATGGTGGTGATGATGATCATGGTGGTGGTGCCATTCCTATCAGATCAACAGGGGGTAGCAAGGATGGAGGTCTGTAGACTCTCTAGAAAAGGTGACACCGCAGCCCACTGGCACCCAATACATTTTCTAATGCTGCCGGGCTTGAAGCACAGTGTCCCCTCCAGCCAGTTGCTCGTGGCTCCATATTCCAGCTGTGCTTGGAAACATCTTCTGGTGGGCTTTTCAAACACCGCACGCTACCAAGATCCTAAGCCAGTTCCCCAGTTTCACAGAAACGTGTGCAAGCCTGAAGGAAGAGACAGGAGTCTCTCGTTTGGCTTGTGTTTTCAGGCATAATTTACTGTTAAACTTCAGGCAGGGAAACCAACATAAGAAGCAGATGAGAGTCCAGATGAAATACTCACTTCTCCTTTTTCAGTCAAGCACTAGGAGTGTCTAAGGGCTCCCAAATTAATCTCCCATAACATTGCCACCTGGACTGACCTCTGTGTGACCCTGCCTGTGGCCTTGTTCCTCTTTTGAGTCCTGACTTTCAGTTCTGACTTTCAACAGACCAAATAATGAAAGAAGTGAGCTATCGTCTTTACAGATGAGAAAACAGAGATTCCTCCTGAGGCAAAGGAGCCACAAAGGAGGAGAAGGGGAACTGGGATCTGGAAGGGGATGGCGGCCTCAGGAACCCAGTGACTTTGCTCTACCCAAAAGGTTATGTTGCCTAGGAAGTTTCATGAGCAGGAGAGAGGCGAGAAGTCCTTGTCATAGTAAAATATGGGGCTGGGGGAGAATAAGGAACCCCCTTCCCTGTTTCCTTCCCTCTTCCCTCCCTCCTCCCTCTCTTCTTTCCTCCCTCCCTCCCTTGATTCCTTGGGAGGGCAGGGTGGATGCTGACCCAGGCCCTGGGTATATCCTGGGAACAGGCCAGCTGATTCTATGCTCTGAAGGAATGTGAGAGCCTGCCCCACAAATCACAGTGGAAGCTGCTGAAGAGAGAACCCCTCACTTCAGCCTCTGCAAGCCCCCACACATCACATACAGGCGCCCTGGTGTTGGGTGCTGAGCCTAATGAGGCACTGGTCAGGCCTCTGCGGCTGGCTGGAGGTCCAGCCCCAATTTCAGAGCTATCGAGGCTCAATGCCTACATGTGCCACAGCTCCAAAACCCAGCCTCGTGGTCTTAGGATCCAAGATTTTTTGCATCTTTTAGGTTTGGACAGACCCAGACTCCTGACCTGTATTTTTCTTGCTCTTGGGCCTGGCTCCACTTTCCTCCATACAAAGCTATTTACCAGGAGCTAAACAAAAATGATCTCTCCAATTTGCAGCCACGCTGCCTGGCTTTCTGATGTTAAAAGGCCTGATTTGTTAAAGCCTCAAACAAACCTATTGCCTACGTGGGTTTGGTTTTCAAAAGCTGGTCTAGTTCTCCCAGGTAGAGCTGATGAAAAGGAGGTGTGGGGACCCATGCCACCCCTGTATAGAGGACCCCTATAAACTCACGTGCTGCCTGATCTTGGGCATTTGGCAGGAGGGGCTCTGTGGCTGTGCCTCAAATCCTTCCAGGAAGTCCCACCAGCTTTGTCTGCCTGGTCTCCTGTGACACCCCAGTGCATTCAGGCGACTCCCAGGCTGGAATTCACTCAGCCAACCCCTGCATGCCGAGGCCTGTCATGTGCCAGGCGTGTGCTAGGAGCTGGAGATTTTACTCTGAGCAAATTAGACATGGTCCCTGTGCTCCCTGCACTTCCATTTAGGGAGGGAGAGCAATGTTAGCTCAAATCCTACTGGAAGTACTCACCTCCAACTGTAATATTCCATCCCTAACCAAGGAAAAATGCAGTATTGCGGGAGGAGGTGGGAGAGGGCCCTGACGGGGTCTGGGAGGGTAGAGCAAGCTTCTCTGACCTTTGAGCTGAGAGTAGAAGGATGCATGAAGAGGACAATGCTGCTGGGGGTGGAGTCGGGGGCAAGAAGGATGTTTTACAGGAGGCAGCTACATGTGCCAAGGTCCTGAGGCAGGAGGGAGCACACCTATGCGGGGAGCAGACTGTCCAAGGCCTGCAGTGGAAACTGAGGCTGGAAATGGGGCAGCAGTTGGTCCAGAGCCCCTGCCTACCTCAGCGACTGTGCCCACAGTGCTCTCTCCACCCTGCACACCTGGTGCCTGCAACTCCATGTACCTCCCTTCCCTTCTCTTCCTGCCCAATCCCACATCCCTCCACGAAACCTCCCTCCAAGAAACCTCCCTCATTCCCATACTTGTAAATGTCCACTCCCTGCTCTGAGCCCTCTCCTGATATGGAGACATCAAGAAGTCCACAAACCCAAGCTGGGCCTCCCTACTCACCTGACTGTGCCAGGGAGATGCCCAGACAAAGGGGCCCAGTCCCTGCCCCAGAGGGGGCACCAACACATCATGACTGAGAGCAGGTGATCAGTGCTGGCTTGAAGGTGTGCAGAGGTGCCTTCCCCTCCCCACTGGAGGCACCAAATACTCCCTGAGCCCCTACTCCACCCTGGGCATGGCTCTAAGTCCTAGGGATGCAGCCGTGAGCTCAACAAGCCTATTCCTGCCTTCATGGGGCTTGTACTCGAGAAGAAGGGGCAGAAATAAACAAATGTGTCTGATGCCAGGTGTTGGTAGGAGATTGAGAAACAAAGCAGGTTATCAAATAGGGAGTGCCAGGTGAGTGTGGTAGAATGGGTTTTTTATTAGAGAACATGGGCTGTCTTCTGACAAAGCACCAACAAGACAGAGTCTTTCCATAGTGAGGGGCTGAGTTGTGAGAATACCTGGGGGTGGAGCAGTGCAGGCAGAGGGAAAGGCAAGTGCAAAGGCCCTGGGGCAGGCCCAAGTGCAGCACGCCTGAGGGGTGGCATGCCACCAGTGCATCTGGAATGAAGTGCAGGGGTCAGGTTAGGAGAGGAGGCTGGGGAGATGATGGAGGGTGTCTCAGGATTGTACCCCAGATTTAATTTATAGAGGCAATTGAGTGACAAGAGAGAGAACCATGAGGTGAAGGACTGGGTAGGGCCAGGACACAAAGAGTGAGGCAGAAGCCTAGGCCAGCAGAGCCCTCATTGTGGTTTCCTCAGGAAAGGCCAGGCCAGGCAGAGGAAACAGCCCAGGACCAGCTAGTCTGAATCGTGTTGGGGGAGCTCTGGACTCTGGGGTGGTCTCTAGATGTTCGGTACCTGGTTCAGGGGTAGTTTAGGGCAGGGGAAATATTGGTTAGTGTGTGAGTGAGATAGAGAAGGTGAGTGGAGAATGGGCCCTGGACTGGTTGGTTACATGTGAGTGGTGGGCTTGCAGGCAATTTGCTTTCTGGCCAGTAAGGTCCCCAAGATGTCAAAGCATCATAAAATATAGAAAATACCAAACATGATTCATACAGGGGTCCAGAGCGTGCAGGGCCTCGCAGGCCACAGGGAAGAGGTGGAATCCCCTCTCAAGGATACAGAAGCCTGTAGATGGGGAGATCTATCTGGGAGTGGCTGAGAAGCTACGGAGGGAGGCTGCGTGTGAGCTGAGTCCAGAGACAAGGGCAGGGACGGGAGGCACAGGAAGAGGGGGGTAATGGGAACAAGGACTCTAGGGCGTGACTGTGCATCAGGAAGGGCAAAGGGTCTCAGGGTGTGTGGTTGGGTCAGCAGTGGGAAGTGGAGGCAGGAGCTGGGTTGCAGAGGGCTTGCCTGGAGGGTCGTGGTTGAGATTGAAACCATAGCTCTGAGGCCCAAGAATCAGCTGTCAGAAGTCCCCAGGTTGGAGAGTAGAGGGCTGATCAGATCTTTCCACTGTAGGTTATGATTCTTTCTTTTATGTTCTATGGTTGAGCTATACCTTCTCCCTCCGGGACCCTGAGAATTCCTGAGTCCAGAGCCAGTTCTTGTCTCAACTGTGAATCCCCCTTTAACCAGGCCCCATGCTGTGTGCTTTACACGTGTTAGGTCACATTGTGTCACTTCAGCCCCTGCCAGTGCTCTGGGATAGGTGCAGTCTCTGCCTTTATTGAAGGTAACTAAAGCTCAGAAAGTAAATCATGTGCCTAAGGCCATGGAGTTAATACAACATGGAGTCAAGACTCAGACGCACCCAGTGGTGTCCCCGTGAATGTTTAGCCAGTTCTCTGGGAAAAGAGAACTGATTGTTAGTGTTTGCCAATTTCTGTGGTGTAAATACTCCCACCATGGCTGATTCCAAGCTGCCAGCATGAGCTCATGGAAGGCAGAGTTGGGGAGCAACCATTATACAGTATTTCCACCAGGAGGATATTACAGACATAAATAACCTCAAAAGCATAGATCAAGAGTTGGCAAACTTGACCTGGGCTATGGGCCAAATCTAGTGCTACATGTTTACAGATAGTTTTACAGGAGTACAGCCATGCCCATTCTTTGATGCATTGTCTGTGGCTCCTTTTACCTTAAAACAGCAGAGCTGAATAGTGTGTCAGAGACAAGAAAGCCTAAAATACTTACTATCTGCGCTTTCATAGAAAAACTTTGGAAACCTCTGATACAGATGGTAATATAATGTTATAAAATAATTAGAAAATGATGAGTTTTGAGTATTTATTTTCTGTTTTTGATATAATTTATTTAATTGCAATTTTCTACAATTTCATTTTTAATATATGTTTAAAAACCAGCTGCAAAACACTTACAAATTTAGCAATCCGCTTTTGCAAGCTGGAAAGATCCCACTCCGGCACACCACTGAATTACGTCTGCCTCCAAATCATGTGCTCTTTTCTTGACACATTTTCTGAATGAATGAAAGCATGCATGCATGAACAGACAAGTGGTCAGACCGAAAGAGAAGGGCCCTTGGCCTGCATGTTGGGAAATGTTGCAGACTTCAGCAAGAGCACAGATGCCTTCACCAAAGGCCTGATGACAGGAAGAATGAAACTCAGCTGACCTATTTAAAGCAGTTAGAGGAAGAATGGAGACTTAGCAGGTGAGAGAGGGAAACTAGAGAAGGGGCCTTCATAGGGCAATCAGGCCTAATTTTCCACGAGCAGAACGAGGATCAACAGGGCACCACAAAAGGTCTGTGTCCACCTCAGTGCAAGGCCTGTAGGCCCCATTGTCAATAGAAATGAAAGTCTAATTAATAGACACTGTTTTGCCCCATGCTGAATGCACTAAAATCTAACTTGGTTCTTTAAGAAGTGGAGGAGCAGAAGTGGCTTGTGTGAGGACCTTAAAACTTTCTTTAGTAGAAACCTTTATGCCTAACAGGAAATCATTTGAAGTGAAAACCACATAAGCAGAATTATCAGGTCTAAGAGCATGTGACTTGACCCTGTCTTTGGGAAGGGCTGTCTTGGGAATAAAGATGCCTACACTTGAGGTGCTATGCACAAACACAAACACACACAGGCACACATTCACACAAATACACACACACACACACACATGCCACGTTAATACTGGGCCTGCCTATTCCCCCCAGTCATGATAGTTCCTGGTGCTTCTCACCCTATTCTATCCCCCTAAAAATACCCCGACACAGTGAAAGACACAGGCCAGAAGTTGAACACATGCTACAGAACCCTGAAAGGGAGATGGGGGCCTTAGAGAAGGCAGAGGACATTTGCAGAATCCTGAGCATGCTGGGAAAGGATGGTCGCACAGCTATTCCCCAAGATTATTTGGTGTGGCTTTTCGGGACTGGCCCAGCCAAGAGGTTCAACTGAAAGAGAAAGAGAATTTCCAGTTTTGGGTTGGGTGTTTTTTTGTTTTGTTTTTGTTTTTGTTTTTTTGCCAGGACACTTTCCCCTTGTCCTTGCTTTGCCCTTTCCTTTCCTGTTGTGGAGGGGGCCACTCTCTGGCTTCAAGATGTGCCTCCTCTCTGTGGACCTGCACTGCACCTTGGATGGGACACTCAAAGCTGCTCGTCCCCAGGCAATTTTGCCTTCAGGAGATGTCCTCAGCCATGCCAGCCTGGTGCCCAAGCCCACTCAGGTGTCACCCTGCCATCTCACCAGCTTATCCCGGGCCACTCCCTACAGGGAAAACACACAGACAAAGGGCACCTTAGCTCCCTGGCCCTGGACTGCAGGGGCTGTCATTGGAGCCCTGCACATACGTGAGCCATGGATGCATCTTCACAAAACCACAGTCAGAAGGAGAAGGGGACTAGCCCAAGGTCACTCCATTGAGTTGAAGTAAAACCAGGCCAGGACTCCAGGTCTCCTGTCTGCTGGGCATCCCAGAAACCAAACAGAACCCAGCTGCCAGGAGGAAATTGTCCTCTCCCTTCCTACTTTCATATTTTTCACTAATGATGGATGTCATCAACACAAACTTTCAAAACAATACAAAGGGCATAGTTATTGTTTCTTATGGAAGGGGTGAGAAGGAAAGAGAAACTTTATACATAATAATTTTTGCTATCAAATGAGAGATGCAGGTGACGAGCAGAGGCCAGAGTATGGCACATTTAATTTAAGCCGTGGCAGCGAGGGGCAGCCTCCATTACAGCCATAATAAATTACATACAAGTGCCACCGAACAATAACAAAAACTGTGGGCCATCTATTTCAGTTCCATTTACAAGAAATCAATATCAATACTTAATGCAATACTGGTGAAAAATGAGCAGAGATACAGAAAGCATAATAAACCAGGAATGGAAGGCTCTCAGCATTTCACTTTGGAAGAAAAAACTAACTGTCTATATTTTCATGTTAAGGGATATTTCATTGAAACCATGCGCTGGAGGTATGAGGGTTTTCCAGATCTAACTTTAAAATATCCTCTTTATTTAATTAAGAAAGTTATTTAAACAGTCTATTTCTAGCTGGATAAAACTCATATGTATGGAAAGAGGCATTTCATCTTTCCCAATGCATTGGGCATCTTTCACCAAATTTTCTTTCTTGTAATAGCCTCAGTTGGATTATGCACATCCTGCGCCATCTTTATGCTGTCATTAACAGCCTAGCTTTGTGTTTGGGGGAAGTACCTGGTGTCGAGAAGTACCTGGTGTCGAAAAGTACCTGGTGTCGAACTAGATAAATGCAGGCAGCCAGCTCAGGTGTCTGACAGGGAAGCCACATAACAGTCCTGTGTTCCACCTGCATATGTGGACAACACATCCAGAAGCCCAACCCAAACGCAGGCGGACCTGGTCACTGCTCCTTCACCTGGACACCTGCCATCTCACTGTGGACTGTCCACGGCCATTCAGTTTGACCATCAGAGCCTGATTTTCTTGGCCATGGCCCTGGTTTTCCCCATCAGGAGGCCCAGTAGGAGGTCTGTGTGGTCCCAGAGGTGGACAGGAGCCAGAACATCCATGCCAACCCAGGCAGGACAGCAGTTCTCAGCCACCAGCAATAGCGGGACACCCAGCCTCCACTGAGTGGCCTGAGCATATCAAGTCATTTTACTTCCCTGAATGCCACTCTAATGGTGCAGCACCAGCTGTCCCTTCCTGGGGGCTCAGCATATCCTGGAAGGGTCTCTTGGGCAGATTCTAAAACTTTTAGGTTATTTTCATTATTAAAATTGTGTCTAGTTTAAAACTCCAATCTCATGCCCAACTCAAAGCTTTCTCCTCACCCTTCTCTGGCCAGGCTGAGGCTCCAGGGACTGCAGGGAGAAGGGGGTTCCTTCTTCCCTTGGAGTGGGGTGTATTAGTTCATCTTCATGCTGCTGATAAAGACATACCCAAGACTGGGAAGAAAAAGCGGTTTACTGGACTCACAGTTCCATGTGGCTGAGGAGGCCTCACAATCATGGTGGAAGGCAAGGAGGAGCAAGTCACATCTTACATGGATGGCAGCAGGCAGAGAGAGAGCTTGTGCAGGGAAACTCCCCCCTATAAAACCATCAGATCTCCTGAGACTTATTCCCTATCAAGAGAATAGCACGGGAAAGTCCTGCCCCCATGATTCAACCAACTCCCACTGGGTCCCTCCCACAACATGTGGGAATTCAAGATGAGATTTGGGTGGGGACACAGCCAAACCATATCATGGGGCATCCCCCACCTCCAAGAACCTCCTCAGTGCCCAGAGGAGGGGGAGGAGACTATGAAGACCAGATGTCAGGCGGCACACCTGAGTGCATGACTGTGGGAGTAACAGAGACAGGGAGGAGGCATAGGCTTGAAGGGGGCTGGAGAAAGCAGCCATGGGTGTTTGGGACAATGTGACTCTGAAGAGCCTGGGAGACATCCAGGTGGAGACAGTAGCATCTTTGGGGGCTGGGGATGCCAACCTGAGTCTCCAGCATGGCATGCAAGTGGAAGTTGCCATTGGCATGGATGGGTGCAGCAGCTGGGCCTCACTAGGACTCAGCCCTCTCCACGTGGGGAGCTGTCCTGGCGCTCACACCTGAGCCTGCAGTCCAGCCTGCAGCACCACACTGTGTATTGTATCTTTCATTCTCTGTGTCATGCATGTGTCACAGGTTCACCAAGTTTGAAGAAGGGAGTTAGGTGAACTAGAATGTGGATCTCCTCACTCCCAGCCAGTGATTTCTTTTTTTCACAATGAGCTCCAGCATTGCTTTGTTTGTTTGTTTTGTGTAATTTGGTCTTCTGCATTACTTGCAACACAAAGTACTCTTTGCCTCAAGTAATTAAAAAACACTGGGATTAATATAATGATCTAAGGGGACCCTGCAGAACAACATCATTCCAATTCCTCCTAATTTTTTGGGGGTGGGGAGGTTAGATAATTGTGCATTCATTCATTCAATCATTCATTCATCCAACCTTGTTCCCCAGATGAGGCAGGGAAAGTATGAGAGGATGTGATTCACTCTGTCCAAGAAACAGCACAGCCAAGCAGCCACTCAGCTGAGACTTGAAGGATGAGGGGGAGCTCATTAATCAGGTGATGGCAGAGAGCACCCCACACAGGGACAAGGGAACAGAGACTGCGGGTAGCCAATCTATGGCATGTTGGAGAATTTGTATGGCTAGAGGGCCTTGGTGCATTTGGTAAAATTGACATGATCATATTGCCAACTGCCCTTCCCCCAACAAACTCTTGTTTATCCTTTAAGTCCCAATTCAGGCATCACCTTTTCCAGGAAGCCTTCCTGCCTGTCAGAGTTGGATGCTCCTTTCTCTGTCTGCATAGCCCACACGTTCTGGCACGGGTGGGGAGATGAACTGACCTCTGCTGCTTGAACTATGAGCTTCTGCAGGGTGCAGGTTGGGTGGTGTTCTTTCTAGAATCCTTAGCCCTTGGCACAGGACTGAAACAGGCCAAACATCACAGCCATGACCCTGAGGGCTTGTCAGGAGGATTACAGGAAGCCAACTTTTTGTAAAGGGTTGCACGGCCACAGTAAATGCACAGTAAATGTCTGCTATGTTCTTACCAAACATTTGTCAAATAAACAAATACATTCTGTAATATTTTACCTTTCTTCTTATTAAGAGATATTTCAGAGCCACACTGGATGAGAAGAGGGGGTGGAGGTGGGCATCATTCTCTGCTCCCCTCATCTCTAAGCCCATGGAAAGGCCTGGGGTAGTAATTGCAGAGGGAGAAATAATTTTTAAATGTCTCGCTTTTTGTGCTTTTATTGTCAAATGATAGCATTGTTCACAGTTTTTGAAATACTGAAAGCAAGTCTGCACAACTCTTTCTGCAGAAACAATGGGAGCATGTGTGTGAGTGTGTATAAGCATGTGAGATCTCTGTTCCTTTGCCATAATGTGTGTGTGTGTATGAGTGTGTGTGATTTTTGTTCCTCTACAATAGTGGGTGTCTGTATGTGTGAGTGTGTATGAGTGTGTGTGATCTCTGTTCCTCGCAATAATGAGGGTTTGTGAGTATGTATGAGTGTGTGTGATCGCTTTTCCTCTACAATAATGGGTGTGTGTGTGTGAGTGTGATCTCTGTCTGTTCCTCTACAATAATGGGGGTGTGTATGTAAGTGTGTCTGAGTGTGTGTGATCTCTGTTCCTCTGCAATAATGGCGGTGTATGTGTGAGTGTATGTGTGTGATTTCTGTTCCTCTGCAATAATGGGGGTGTGTGTGTGAGGGTGTGTGATCTCTGTTCCTCTATAATAATGGGGGTGTGTGTGAGTGTATATGAGTGTGTGTGATCTCTGCTCTTCTACAATAATGTGTGTGTGAGAGGGAGAGATCTCTGTTCCTCTACAATAATGGGGGTGTGTATGTGAGTGTGTGTGATCTCTGTTCCCCTGCAATAATGGGGGTGTGTGAGTGTGTATGAGTGTGTGTGATCGCTGTTCCTCTACAATAACTGGGGTGTGTGTGAGTGTGTATGAGTGTGTGTGACTCTGTTCCTCTACAATAATGGGTGTGTGTCAGTGTGTGTGATCTCTGTCTGTTCCTCTACAATTAAGTGACCAGAAGCAGGTGGCTTCAAAGGTGAATTAATTATCTGCTGGAAAAATTGGGCTAGAAAAATCTAGTCATTAGGAAACCAGAAAAGCAAGAAATGTAACTTCTGCTCAATGAAAGTGAACTGAATTTCTATTGAGGCCCCCTTTCTCTAAAACTCATTTTCAACTAACTCAGTGCTGTCAGCCAGCCCTGGGGCTGTACTTGGGGCTTACATGTGGCTAAGATGTCAGGCAGCAGGGTCTGGTCCTTGTTGTCGTCTCACTTCATGGCCACAAACATGTACTCATTCCCTGCTGGTCTCAGTTCCTGAGCCAGTCCTGATGATCCATGGAGACTCCTACCTCGCTCCTGCCTCCCAGCTTAACCAAATGGTCTCTCTCCCTCTCCACCCCACCACCACTCCTACTGTCTCCAACCCCTCTTCGACACCCAGGAGCCATCTGGCTGCTTCTGTACCTCTCTGGGGACTCTCAACTTCCCTGCACTGAGACACCCACACCTGGCTCTTTCTGCCCTATAGCTCTGGCACCGTAATGAGTCAAGGGCAGTACTGAGATTTCACAAGTTCCCAGGCCTTCCCCCGGGGAATTGGAGGTGCGTGTCTCCTCTGCTCTCAGTCCCCAGATCCAGAGAGGGGTCTGCTTCTCCTTCCCTTCCCACAAGCACCAAAGCTCTCTCTTCTTCTCTCACTTCTTCCTTCAATCCCCTCCAAAAGTTATCTAGCTACAGGGCAATAAGAACTGGCTTTGACTGATTTGCATTCTTTCAAATATTTTCTTGTGCTAAGACCTAAGCTGCTGGAAGTCAAAAGCAGATTATTTGTATTTTTGCTCTTCTGCTGCCTATATTAGAAGATGGAAGGAGAGGAGGAAATGCCAGAGAAAGAAGCATGGATAACATCGCAGAATACCACACCCTACCCAGGTGGCAAGACAAGTCCAGGCTCCTCAGGTTTAAGTGGATATCCAGTCCCGTAGTGCTGCCAGACAACTGTCTTGGGTACATCTGGCCACCACGTGCTGGCTAAGATATGGGGGGACCCTTGGGGGGCACTCATACCTGGCTTGCATCTCAGCTGTTCCTTCCTCCCTGTGTGACAGATCAAGCACCTCCCCCCTGAACCCTGGCTCCTTACCAGGACTGCTGGGGCCACAGCGATAGCGTGAGAAGCAATCAGGGCTTGGGACCCGAAAAGAACCACGGAGACTCCCCAATGGTCCCACATTTATTCTCTTCCACGTGGTCTGGATAGAAAACTAGAGGGAGTGTGGACAGCACTTGCCTCCGCTGAAAAAGTAACTCTAACCCTCTTCCCCCAACTCAGACTGTTCCAGAACAGCCGGAGGCGTAGAGCCACACGTTCCTCTCAGCGAGCCTGTGAGTGAGGCTGAATTGCACTAAAGAGATTGTGCAGGCGCCGCCAGCTTCCCAAAGGCAGACTCTTCCCACAGCTGCAAACACTCCTCTAAGAACTCACCCACCCTTGCAGCTTGACCAACGTTCTCTGCAACTTCCTAGAAGATGAAAACATACCCTCCAGCTCTAGCTGTTCTCAGGTTTACTTTCTGACACCCCCTTCCCAGAGAGCTCCCATTCTCCCAGGGGCCTCCCTTTCCAGGGGCCAGCACTTAACCGTTGTCTTCTCCCAACAAAGCCTAAGAGAGGGCTTCCTGACCCGCTGGCCCAAAGGCCTGGGTCCCGGGCCACTCAGTCCTTCCATTTTGTCTCCCACAGCTGAGCCCACTGTTTCCTAGTGGATCCGCCTTCCAATGCCACCACCTTCCCTTCTACGAAGTCCCAGCCAGGGGATGAACTACAGAGGCAGCCCCTTCCCCCATCACCATTACTGTCACTGACTGGCTGTGGGCCTTCATGCTCTTCTGGGTTCTGGGTGGATGGTGGCCAGGGAAAATGCAGGGGGTGGGGTGCCGTGACAGGGAAGTCACCTGCAGCCCAGATCTGCTGCGTCCCAGGGTGTGCACTGGAAAGTGAATTGTTTCTTGTTCTTTTTTTTCTTTGTTATATGCTCTAGGGAATAAAAGGAATTTTCTTCCTTACACCCACCTCACCCCCAGCGGGACCAGACTCTTCCTGTCTGAGATTTCCTCACTCCCTGTGGGGTTTGGGGGGTACAGACACTGGTTTGGGGGGTTTTAATCTCTGGAAAGAAGAGAACTTGTCAGGACCTCCAAGAGACCTCCCTAAACAGAACCTGTTTTTGAATAACCTGAGGGTATTTCTCTAGGTCATCCCTGAGGGCAGGGGAGGGTCAGGCTCTCGGTTTCAAAGATAGGTTGGGAATGGGGGGCCTACCTGGACTGGAACAGGATGCACTTTTGAGGGTCCTGTGAGTGGTGGGCACTGGGACCTCACCTACCTGGGAGAACCCCTGTGGAGACAGTGCCAGGAGCCCCTTGTGGCCTTGCTCGAGATCACAACCTCTGAGAAACCTTCCAGTGGGCTGGGAGAACCTGGGCCAGGAGTTACTGGTGGTGAGTGAATGGCCCTGGCCTCACCTGCCTGAGGCCTCACCTCCCAAGTACTCACCTGCCCATTCTTGAGTTGCTTACCCCCTGAATCTCAACAAAGTCCCCGGGAAGAGAAGAGTGGCCCTGGGTGACTGCTGGGGGATTCTTGCCAAGTGGTCAAGTTGAAACCAGGTGGGATTTCATGTGGAAACATAAAGAAAGAAAACGTTTCTTTGCAACATTAAAAGCAGCCCTTGAGAGGAGGACTGTGTGGTAGATAGAGCTCCCTCTCCCCTCTCCCCTCTCCCCTCTCCCCTCCCCCCTCCCCCCTCCCCCCTCCCCCCTCTCCCCTCTCCCCTCTCCCCTCTCCCCTCTTTCCACGGTCTCCCTCTGATGCCGAGCCGAAGCTGGACGGTACTGCTGCCATCTCAGCTCACTGCAACCTCCCTGCCCGATTCTCCTGCCTCAGCCTGCCGAGTGCCTGCGATTGCAGGCGTGCGCCGCCACGCCTGACTGGTTTTCGTATTTTTTTGGTGGAGACGGGGTTTCGATGTGTCGGCTGGGCTGGTCTCCAGCTCCTAACCGCGAGTGATCCGCCAGCCTCGGCCTCCCGAGGTGCCGGGATTGCAGACGGAGTCTCGTTAACTCAGTGCTCAATGGCGCCCAGGCTGGAGTGCAGTGGCGTGATCTCGGCTCGCTACAACCACCTCCCAGCCGCCTGCCTTGGCCTCCCTAAGTGCCGAGATTGCAGCCTCTGCCTGGCAGCCACCCCGTCTGGGAAGTGAGGAGCGTCTCCGCCTGACTGCCCATCGTCTGGGATGTGAGGAGCCCCTCTGCCTGGCTGCCCAGTCTGGAAAGTGAGGAGCGTCTCTGCCCGGCTGCCATCCCATCTAGGAAGTGAGGAGCGCCTCTTCCCGGCCGCCATCACATCTGGGAAGTGAGGAGCGTCTCTGCCCGGCCGCCCATCGTCTGAGATGTGGGGAGCACCTCTGCCCTGCCGCCCCGTCCGGGATGTGAGGAGTGTCTCTGCCCAGCCGCCCTGTCTGAGAAGTGAGGAGACCCTCTGCCCGGCAACCGCCCCGTCTGAGAAGTGAGGAGCCCCTCCGCCCGGCAGCCACCCCATCTGAGAAGTGAGGAGCGTCCTCCCTCCTCGTCTGGGAGGGAGGTGGGGAGGTCAGCCCCCCGCCCGGCCAGCCGCCCCGTCTGGGAGGTGAGGGGCACCTCTGCCCGGCCGCCCCTACCGGGAAGTGAGGAGCCCCTCTGCCCGGCCAGCCGCCTCGTCCGGGAGGGAGGTGGGGGGGTCAGCCCCCCGCCTGGCCAGCCGCCCCGTCTGGGAGGCGAGGGGTGCCTCTGCCTGGCCGCCCCTACTGGGAAGTGAGGAGCCCCTCTGCCCGGCCAGCCGCCCCGTCCGGGAGGGAGGTGGGGGGGTCAGCCCCCCTCCCGGCCAGCCGCCCCATCCGGGAGGGAGGTGGGGGGATCAGCCCCCCGCCTGGCCAGCCGCCCCGTCCGGGAGGGAGGTGGGGGGATCAGCCCCCTGCCCGGCCAGCCGCCCTGTCCAGGAGGTGGGGGGGGCGCCTCTGCCCGGCCGCCCCTACTGGGAAGTGAGGAGCCCCTCTGCCCGGCCAGCCGCTCTGTCTGGGAGGGAGGTGGGGGGGTCAGCCCCCGGCCCGGCCAGCCGCCCCGTCCGGGAGGGAGGTGGGGGGGTTAGCCCCCCGCCTGGCCAGCCGCCCCATCTGGGAGGTGAGGGGCGCCTCTGCCCGGCCACCCCTTCTGGGAAGTGAGGAGCCCCTCTGCCCGGCCAGCCGCCCCGTCCAGGAGGGAGGTGGGGGGGTCAGCCCCCCGCCCGGCCAGCCGCCCCGTCCAGGAGGGAGGTGGGGGGGTCAGCCCCCCGCCCGGCCAGCCGCCCCGTCCGGGAGGGAGGTGGGGGGGTCAGCCCCCCGCCCGGCCAGCCGCCCCGTCCGGGAGGGAGGTGGGGGGGTCAGCCCCCCGCCCGGCCAGCCGCCCCGTCCGGGAGGGAGGTGGGGGGGTCAGCCCCCCGCCCGGCCAGCCGCCCCGTCCGGGAGGGAGGTGGGGGGGTCAGCCCCCCGCCCGGCCAGCCGCCCCGTCCGGGAGGGAGGTGGGGGGGTCAGCCCCCCGCCCGGCCAGCCGCCCCGTCCGGGAGGGAGGTGGGGGGGTCAGCCCCCCGCCCGGCCAGCCGCCCCGTCCGGGAGGGAGGTGGGGGGGTCAGCCCCCCGCCCGGCCAGCCGCCCCGTCCGGGAGGGAGGTGGGGGGTCAGCCCCCCGCCCGGCCAGCCGCCCTGTCCAGGAGGTGAGGGGCGCCTCTGCCCGGCCGCCCCTACCGGGAAGTGAGGAGCCCCTCTGCCCGGCCAGCCGCCCCCTCCGGGAGGGAGGTGGGGGGGTCAGCCCCCCGCCGGGCCAGCCGCCCCGTCGGGGAAGTGAGGGGCGCCTCTGCCCGGCCGCCCCTACCGGGAAGTGAGGAGCCCCTCTGCCCGGCCAGCCGCCCCGTCCGGGAGGTGAGGGGCGCTTCTGCCCGGCCGCCCCTACTGGGAAGTGAGGAGCTCCTCTGCCCGGCCACCACCCCATCTGGGAGGTGTACTCAACAGCTCATTGAGAACGGGCCATGAAGACAATGGCAGTTTTGTGGAATAGAAAGGGGGGAAAGGTGGGGAAAAGATTGAGAAATCGGATGGTTGCTGTGTCTGTGTAGAAAGAGGTAGACATGGGAGACTTTTCATTTTGTTCTGTACTAAGAAAAATTCTTCTGCCTTGGGATCCTGTTGATCTGTGACCTTACCCCCAACCCTGTGCTCTCTGAAACATGTGCTGTATCCACTCAGGGTTGAATGGATTAAGGGCGGTGCAAGATGTGCTTTGTTAAACAGATGCTTGAAGGCAGCATGTTCGTTAAGAGTCATCACCACTCCTTAATCTCAAGTACCCAGGGACACAAACACTGCGGAAGGCCGCAGGGTCCTCTGCCTAGGAAAACCAGAGAACTTTGTTCACTTGTTTATCTGCTGACCTTCCCTCCACTATTGTCCTGTGACCCTGCCAAATCCCCCTCTGCGAGAAACACCCAAGAATGATCAATAAAAAAGAAAAAAAAAAAAAAGAAAAAAGAAAAGAAAAAAAAAAAAAAAAAAAAAAAAAACGTTTCTTTGCATCTCAAGTCTAAGGGTGGATTCATGTTTGGCAAATGTTATCCCACCTCTCCTATGATTCCCATTTTACAGATGAGGAAATTAAGGCTCAAGGAAAGTGAGTAACCCCCAAGTTCACTGAGTACAGTCAAATGCAGCTTTGTCTGACTACAAAGAACATGCTTTTTCATCCTCCCCATATAGTTAGTAGATATCAGTTAGCACAAAGCTATTTAGTGGCAGGGTCCAGGCCAACATCTGGGACCCTACTGGTTTCAGAAATGGGGCGATTCTCTCTGGAGTCATCCTCTTGGGAACAGACTGGCCCCAGAAGTTCTTCTAGACCTGCAACTGGATGCCCTCAGCTCTGTAAGTCACTGTCCCCCACCTGTGGAGTCGGTACAGTGAGACAGGATTTATCCTTCTCATGAAAATTTTGAGAATGACATGAGAAAATGTGCATAGAAGCACTTTAGAAATTAAAAGTGATTGTGTTAGGCTAATAATGCCCCCACTGAAATATATCTACATCCTCATCCTTGAAACTTGAGACGGTTACCTTATATGGCATTAAAAAGGATGAACCCTTACAGATATGATGTGACTAAATTAAGGATCTTGAGACAGACATTATCTTGGATTATTTGGATGGTTCTTAAACTCAAGCACATGCATCCTCATCTGAGTGGGCAGAGGAAGATTTTATACACAGACACAGAGGAGAAGGAGGTGTAACCACAGAGGCAGAGCCTGGGGCGACATGGCCACAAGCCAAGGACTACCAGCAGCCACCCCAGCTGGAGGAGGTAAGGAATGGCTTCTTGCTTGGAACCTCCAGAGAAAGCACAGCTCTGCAGGTACCTTGATTCCATCCCAGTGATATATGTATTAGTCCATTTTCACACTGCTAATAAAGGCATACCTGAGACTGGGTAATTTATTCAGGAAAGAGGTTTAATGGACTTACAGTTCCACATGGCTGGGGAGGCCCCACAATCATGGCGCAAGGCAAGGAGGAGCAAGTCACATCTTATATGGATGGCAGCAGGCAAAGAGAGTTTGTGCAGAGAGGATACCCCCGTTTTAAAAACCATGAGATCTCATCAGACTCACTCACTATCATGAGAACAGCAGGGGAACGACCTGCCCCCATGATTCAACCATCTCCTACCGAGTCCCTTCCACAATATGTGGGAATTATGGGAACTACAAGATGAGATGTAGGAGGGGACACAGAGCCAAACCAAATCTTTCTGCCCCTGCCCACCCCCCAATCTCATGTCTTCACATTTCAAAACCAATTATGCCTTCCCAGTAGTCCCCTAAAGTTTTAACTCATCTCAGCATTAACTCAAAAGTCCACAGTCCAAAGTCTCATCTGAGACAAGGCAAGTCTCTTCTGCCTATCAGCCTGTAAAATCAAAAGCAAGTTAGTGACTTCCTAGATACAATGGGAGTACAGTCATGGGTAAATACAGCTGTTCCAAATGGGAGAAATTGGCCAAAACAAAGGAGTTACAGGCCCCAAGCAAGTCCAAAATCCAGTGGGGCAGTCAAATCTTAAAGCTCCAAAATGATCTCCTTTGACAACATGTCTAACATACAGGTCACACTGATGCAAGAGGTGAGTTCTCATGGTCTTGGGCAGCTCCACCCCTGTGGCTTTGCAGGGTATAGGCCCCCTTCTCACTGCTTTTATGGCATTGAATGCCTGCGGCTTTTCCAGGCACATGGTGCAAACTGTCAGTGGATCTACCATTCTGAGGTCTGGAGGATGGGGATGACCCTCTTCTCATAGCTCCACTAGGTGGTGCCCCAGTGGGGACTCTGTGTGGCACCCCCAACCCCACATTTCCCTTCCACATTGCCCTAGCCGAGGTTCTCCATGAGGGCCCCGCCCCTGCAGCAAACTTTTGCCTGGGCATCCACGCATTTCCATACATCCTCTGAAATGTAGGCGAAGGTTCCCAAACTTCAGTTCTTGATGCCTGTGAACCTACAGGCTCAACATCATGTGGAAGCTGCCAAGGCTTGGTGCTTTCAGCCTCTGAACCAACAGCCTAAGCTATACCTTGGCCCCTTTTAGTCATGGCTGGAGTGGCTGGGATACAGGGCAGCAAGTCCCTAGACTGCACACAGCAGAGGGACCCTGGGCCAGGCCCCCGAAACCATTTTTTCCTCCTAAACCTCTGGGCCTGTGATGGGAGGGGCTGCCACAAAGGTCTCTGACATGCCCTGGAAACGTTTTCCCCATTCTCTTGGGGATTAACATTCCACTCTTTGTTACTTATGCAAATTTCTGCAGCAAGCTTGAATTTCTCCTCAGAAAATGGGATTTTCTTTTCTATCACGTTGTCAGACAGCAAATTTTCCAAATTTTTATGCTCTGCTTCCCTTATAAAACTGAATGCCTTTAACAATGCCCAAGTCACTTCTTGAATGCTTTGCTGCTTAGAAATCTCTTCTGCCAGATACCCTAAATTATCTCTCTCAAGTTCAAAGTTCCACAAATCTCTAGGGCAGGGGCAAAATGCTGCCAGTCTCTTTGCTAAAACATAACAAGAGTCACCTTTGCTCCAATTCCCAACAAGTTCCTCATCTCCATCTAAGACCACCTTAGCCTGGATTCCATTGTCCATATTGCTATCAGCCTTTTGGTCAAAGCCATTCAACAAGTCTCTAGGGAGTTCCAAACTTTCCCACATTTTCCTATCTTCTTCTGAGCCCTCCAAACTGTTCCAACCTCTGCCTGTTACCCAGTTCCAAAGTCACTTCCACATTTTCAGGTACCTTTTCAGCAGCACCCCACTCTACTGGTACCAATTCACTGTATTAGTCCATTTTCACATGGCTGATAAAGACATACCTGAGACTGGGTCATTTATACAGGAAAGCAGTTTAATGGACTTACAATTCCATGTGGCTGGGGAGGCCTCACAATCATGGCGCAAGGCAAGGAGGAGCAAGTCATGTTTTACATGAATGGCAGTAGGCAAAGAGAGCTTGTGCAGGGAGACTCCCATTTAAAACCATCAGATTTCATGAGACAGACTCACCATTACGAGAACAACATGGGAAAGACCCACCCCATTGATTCAACCATCTCCCACCGAGTCCCTCCCACAGCATGTGGGGATTATGGGAGCTACAAGATGAGATTTGGGTGGGGCACAGAGCCAAACCATATCAATATTGATCTCAGATATCTGGCCCCCAGAACTGTGAGAAAATAAATTTCTGTTGTTTAAAGCCACCAAGTTTGTGATCATCTGTTAAAGCAGCCCTAGAAAATGAACAGAAAAAGGGAATAACGCTTTTGGCAAAACAGATGTTCTGAGGTGATCACAGAAAAAATTCTAACCAATCACACCTGTGCTGCACAATGACTAATTTGGGAAACTGGAAGTTCCCTGTCACAAAAGCTCAAGTCACCGGACAATTACCCAAACTTTCATTTCTTCTCCCTCAATATCCTCATGAAGACAGGGCTTGTGTTAACTCTCATATGCTGATTGCACAAGTACAAAATAGCACAATGCCTTTAGAGGGAAATTTGGCAACAAATTCCCTTGGCCCAGCCATCGCGCTACTAGAATGTTTCCTAATGATACACTGACCTCCACCAAATGTGCACCCCTGGGAGTGTTTGAATACACTAATGCATATCCACTCAATAGAGTTAATAAACATACATATGTATACACATATATACATATTATACACACACACGTGCTCATTCATAAAAAGACACACAGAATGATAAACCAAAATCTAATAAAAATGTCTACCTATAGGGAGTAAGTAGGAATGGCATGGAGAGAGGAGGTTTAGGGGTGAGATTTCTCTGAGTATTCCTTTTTACCTGGTTTTGTCTTTTGAACCATGGCATGTTTTACATATTTTAAAAATACTAAGTAAAAAAGGATAAACAAAAGCAAACCCTAAAATCTAATACAAACAGAAACAAATGACTCTATATGCATATCAAACTTAAAACCATTCAGAAAAAAGAATTAGTTCAAGTAATTTTTGAACTCAGTGCTCTGACTCTACACACTTAGTGGGATGTATTCAAAGGATAAGAATAGCTACAAAAAAATCTTGCACTTTAACTTAGTGAGTTTGTTGGTGGTAGTGCTCTTGGGATAGTAATTCTGACACTATTTTGGGTACCTTGAGAATGAGCAACTAGATTGATGTAGATGAGAAGCACAGTTGTCACTGGGAGAAGGAAAGTACAAATATGAAAGAGAGATAGTATCAGTATGCACATGTGATTTGTAAAAATACAAAGTGCATTAAGGGCCCTGCTTCTTAGTTCCTCCCTGTGTCCACACCCTTTGCCACATGACTTTGCAGTTTCCCCCACTAAAGAGGCAGAGGATACCTCCCTGTCCTTGCCTTTGTAGTGACCATGTGACTTGCTGTGGCTGACAGAGTGAGTGGATATGATGTAGCCAAACATTTGTAAAGTGCTTATGCAGTTGGGCTTTCCCGTTTGGGCCTCTGCCATGACCATAAGAACATACCCAAGTTAGCCCAGTGACCCCGGGAGGATGAGAGGCACATGGAGGAGAGATGAACCAACCCTGCTGAGCCCAGCCTAGATGGTCTGATCCCTGGCAGATTCCCAGACACACAAATGAGCCCAGCCATGATCAGATCTCCAGCCAACCTGAAGGCCCAGGAGAATAAATGATTTTTCTTTTAAGCCACTGAGTTTTAGGGTGGTTCGTTAAGTAGCAAAATCAACCCCTTTAGAAGGAAATTTGGCAACAAATTCCCTTGGCCATTACGCTACTAGAATTTTCTAGAGGATACACCCACCTCCACAAAATGCACTTTGTTAGCTTTTGTCATTTAGTGGGATTGGTGGGATGGAGCAACAGAAATACTGTCAGTGGGCTGGTGGTATAGCACAACAGAAATAAAGGAAAACAAGGACCAGAAGGGTGGTCAGCGACCCTGGGCCTGCACAGGACATGACGTGATATAGGAACATCACAAACAGCAGCAGCTCCTTCCCTTTCCCTTTGACAAACACACTAGAAAAAAACAAACAAGCAAAAAACTTGACCTACTGATAGCATTTGAATCCAAGAATTGCATTCCATTTGAGAGCTAAGGCCAAAGCCAGAACCAAGAGGGCAGTGGTGAGCTCTGATGCTGTGGATTCAAGATAACTCAAACTTGCAGGGAATACATAAACTCTAATTTTATGTCTTAATGATATGTTAAAAATAAGATTATGATTGTTGCATTTTTGAGTAGAACATAAGGTCATTTCGTCCAGTCCCTCATTTTACAGATGAAAAAACTGAGGCCCAGAGAAGCCAAAGACACAGCAAGGGTGCAGCAGAGCCAGATTGGAATATGGGTCTGGTCACTGCCTCCTCCTGTCCCTCCAGGCTATCCCCGAAGGCTACAGAATCCTCCTGTTCATCATAAGGGGAAGATCTTTTGTGAGACAGCCCAAGACTGATACTAGATGCTCCAAGCTTCTGTCCTGTTTCATCTTTAACTGAGCACCAGGCACCAGATCTACACTTCCATGTCACCATCATCTTAAACCTGAAGTCTCTATTAAGTTCCACCCAGGAGACCAGTTTCCTCCTCTGTAGAAACACTTCATGTTCTGAAGGTGCTGGTGCCACCGGCTGACTCCAAGAGGTGTTGTCAGCAGGCAGTGCTATCTGATCTGGCCCTATGTTCCCTCTGTTTCTTTTAGTTGTGTATCTGTTGCATTCTTTTAACTCTCCCCTTGTTCCACCCCCACAAAGAAGCAAGATGCAGATAATGTGACAGAATAAAATAACATTTAAAAGAGAAAAAAGATTAAGAACCATTTCAGTAGGCTCTGGCCTGGCTGGTGTGTGCTGATGGAGTCAGGGAGCACACGCAGGAGGTGTCTGATAGTCGCGCGGTGAGAAGAAAGTTGGATAGGCATTGAGGAAGCATGGAGAACTGGTTTCCAGTGCTGGCACTTTGCCATCCCTGGGGACATGAGGGAAGTTACTGAACCTCTCTAAGGCTGTCCCATCTGTAGCCTGGGGACAGCAGCAGCCTCTTGGCAGCTTTCATGAGATAGCATGACGTTGCTCTGGGGACCTTTAGGGCAGGACCCATAATGATGATACTAAAATCATCCTTGTTATAGAAGAGAGGTAACAACCCTTCTTCGGTCCCAAGGTCACTCCTCTGCTCCAGAATGCAGGGAGTTTCTCCTGAAAGTCGGTCTTCATTCTTCCTCTGTAGGTGGCATGGTCCCACTCATTCCCTTATTTATTCCAAATTCAACCATTTACCATTTATCTCTCCCATCCCTCAGCTTCCTTCCATTGCCACCTAGTTTAGGACATCACCAGCCACCCGGATCCATCCACACTGCTCTCAGTCCTGGCCTCCAGGGCACCCCATACCGCAGCAGAGAAGGGTGTATTCCTAAAATGCACTGCTCTTAGGATGAAAAGCACATCCTGAATACAACCAACACGCCGCCATGATGCTGGCTGCTGCCCACACCGCCAGCCTCATCTCATTCTCCTCTCTCCTCCCCGCTCCTCAGACCAGCCACGCTGTGCCACACTCTCATTTCCCCAAACCTACCATTTCTATATTCCCTAGAACTGCCATAACAAATCTCCACAAACCTAGTGGCTTAAAACAGCAGAAATTTATTCTCTCCCCGTCTAGAGGCCAGAAGTCCAAAATTAAGGTGTGGATTTTGCCCCACTCCCTCTGCAGGCTGGAGGGGAAGACATTTTCTTGCCTCTCGTGGCTTCCAGGGGTGGCTGGTAGCCCTTGGGGTTTCTGGGCTTCCAGCTGCAGCACTTCCCTCTCTGCCTCCACTGTCACAAGGCGACCTCCCTCGTGTGTCTGTGTCCTCACATGGCATTCTCCTCCCTGTGTGTCTCCCTCCACTCTTCTTATAAGGACACAAGTCATATAGGATTTAGGGCCAAACCTACTTCAATATGACCTCATCTTCACTTGATAACATCTGCAAAGACCCTATTTCCAAATGAGGTTGCATTCACGGGTACCAGGACTGAGCAGTTTTTAGGGAGATGCAACTCAACCCATATCTGCCAAACATCTTCATGATCAGACCCTTCCTGCAAGACCTTCCCTTTGCTGACACACTTTCCCTACCCACTGTCTCACCCACCTTCATTCTGTCCCTCTGCCCCACCCTGTGGATTTCAGGTCAAAAGTCACCTGCTTCAGGAAGCCTCCCCTGATATACCAGGTCAGTTCCTATTGTGCTTGCTGAATGTCTCTGAGGCCCTCATCCTCCTGTTGAATAGACCTGTGGGGCTATTCAACTAATGTCTGCCTCCTCCATGAGATTACATGCTGCACAGGGACAGAAGCAGACCACTTTGTTTATCACCATGTCCCCAGCATTAAGAACCAAGCCGGTGCTCAGTACACTCAGTACAAGTGAGCTAACAAATGAACAAACTGAGATTGAGAGCACTGTGTGCTAGGCTACAAGGATACAGAGACACTGATGTGGTTTAGATCTGTGGCCCCACCCAAATCACATGTCAAATTATAATCCCCAGTGTTGGAGGCCTGGTGGGAGGTGACTGGATCATGAGGGTGGAGTTTTCGTGAATGGTTTAGCCCCATCCCCACTTGGCACGGTATAGTGAGTGAGTTTTCTAGAGATTTGGTTGTTTAAGTGTGGCGCCTCCTCCCTCTCTCTCTTCCTCCTCTTCCAGCCATGTAAAGTGCTGGCTCCCGCTTCCTCTTCCACCATGAATGTAAGTTTCCTGAGGCCTCCCCAGAAGCCAAGCAGATGTTAGAATAACATTTTCTGTACAGCCTGCAGAATCGTGAGCCAATTAAACCTCTTTTCTTTATAAATTACCCAGTCTCAGGTATTTCTTTGTAGCAATGCTAGAACAAACTAGTACAGACACCAAGGTAGAAGAGGTGGGGTCTCCTGTCTCTTGGCTCAATAGGAAGGAAGGCACCAGACAAGTAACTAAAAGGGAAGGTGGCACATCCTACACCCCAGGGACAAACCAGATACAACAGGATTCAGACTAATTGCTGGGAGACAATAAGGGTCTCACCTCAAAGCTGCCAATTGAGCTGAGTTTTACAGGGAAAGAATGGAGAGAAAGGCATTCCAGGCAGAGGGACCAGCCTATGCAAAGGCACTGAGGTGAGAAAAGGTTCAGAGTATGTGGAGAACAGTAAGATCCAGTCCCCAAATGGACCAGCCAGGGCCAAACTTGGGAACCATTGTCTAAGAGTAGGAAATACTCCATGGATGGAGACTTTTCCCTACTACCCACCACAACTACATCTAGAGTGAAAGAAATGGAGAGGTTAAGTAGCCTTTGCTATGGCAAAAGGAAGGATCCTGCGGTTTGCATTTGATTTGAGCCACTCAGTTACAACTGTGAAGCCATGGCCTCCATCCCTGCATATTCCATAGTAGGCAGCACCTCAGAGTTCCAAATCCTGGGACTTTTCTTTTAAAGGTCTCTGGAAAAGCACAGTAGGTGCCCTTTAGGAACTGGGAATTAAAAGATCACAACAAGAAAGTCCCTTTTCCTGCTGTCCTTGCTCCTTGCTCCTCCTGTGGCCCTGACTGAGACGGGGAGGCCCACGTCTCTGCCTGGCCCCTAAAGAACACTGTGAGTGCATGAAGCCGTCTCTCCTTCCCTTCCCAAAGTCCCCAGAAGTTCTAGCCTGGCTTCCAGAAACATGCTTCAGCAGTGGTCTGGTGTGATTCAGTTTTTGTTACTTCCTGAGCGTGACTAATCCAATTTGTCCCTTCCCTGCCATGTACACAGAGTCCTTCTCACTCTTCTCTACACCACAAGAGTGGCCTATTGTGCAGCAAGAAATCCATGCTGATCAATTCAGGGCAGGCTGCATTAGGAAGGCAAATTACACGAATATGAGTTGGGGATAACTATGATTAATCCTTTGGCCAGGCAGAGCCCTGATTCCCGTCATGCCCTTGGGCAGCTCAGAGGTGACAGGGATAAGGACAGCACTTCTGATGGCCGCTGGACCCAGCCATTCATTACCGTGATGTCCCCATCACTGAGCCTACTGATGAGATTATTGATCGTGGGAAATAATTATATGAAATGCATCGCAGTAAGCATCGGCCATTGTCTTTGTGAGTATTTATTGGCAAGGGATGTAAGCTTTTCCTCATTTTAGAAGAGCTTCACTTTTAGGAATTAATTGATGGAACCTTTTCAAACTAACAATTGTTACTTTCATGGGGGAAAAAGCAGGAGAGAGCGGAGGAAAAAACAGAAAGAAGAAGCAAACGTCAATGTATAGGAAAGGCCTAGAAAAATGGGAAGTCTAGTACCCAGTAGATGGTGCTGTAATCAAATTCTAAAACTTGTTATACCAGAAGCTCAGAAAAGTGCTGGAGAAAGTGAGAGGAAGGGAAAGCATGTCAGAATTAAAGGTACACAGTTCAATGGACTTGGCCCTATCTCTCACTTTAGCAAAAGATGATGTTGATGTTGATGATGATGACGACAAGGATGATGATGATGGTGGTGGTGGTGATGGTGGTGATGATGATGATGATGGTGATGATGATGGTGATAATGATGATAGTAGTGGTGATAATGGTGATGATGATGGTGATGATAATGATGGTGATTATGGTAGTGAGATGATGATAAAGGCAAGGCTTCCTTCTAGAAATAACAGACTGGGAGGGTTTTCTACTTTGAAAGGAGTCAATGCAAGGCGATGCTGGGAGATAAGAGCTCCCCAGAACCAAATATACTTGTCCCCTTGCCCATTTTGGTCCCATAGAAATCCTAGAAAAATTAGCTAAGGGTGAAAAGGCCCTTTCAGCACTGACTATTAAGTGACACCTAAAGATATCTTCAATTCCACCCCAATGAGAACGAATGTCATTCACATACATTTTCCCCACATAAGGAAACTTGTGTATAAAAAAGCTGCTCTCAGATTTTTGAAATAAATAACTAGAATGGACCAGATGGGGAGCTGAATGTGCGAGTGAACCACCTATTTTCACGTCGGTTGCTGTCGGCTTGCCCAGAGCCTTTCCAGACCCCTTTGAGACCTCAGGTAGAGGGCTCATGGCTGGGAGCCCTCAGGTAGAGGGGAGAGGAGCTCTTGAGAACAACTGGGAAAGCCTATTGTTTTGTGGACCACTGGGGAGGGAGGGGTTAACTCCATCACAGGAGGAAAGAAGGGCTGGAAAGCATAGGTGTGACTGGAGACGTCTTTGGATTTGCACACCGGACAGCTAGCTGCCGCCATGTGTGCAGATGAAATTCTCTTTGACTCCTTCAATCACTGCCCCCATGTGCATTGCGAGGCCTTCCCAAGCATCGAGAGCATCACACTGTCTTCATGTGGCTGTAGAAGGCTTTCTTTGGATGCAGGCTCATGGTTGGTTTGTTGGCAAATACCCCCACTCCTAAGAAGCCACCTGCATGTTGCAAAGCATTCTGAAATACCTGGATGGAATTGCTGGGGTAAAGGTCAAGGCCAGGTACCTAAACTGTGGAGGAATGGTGTGATTCCTGGGAGCAGGGATGGCTGGAAATAGACGTGGGCCCAGGGTTTCACAGGGTACAGAGCTTGGTGGGGGGGATGCCAGTACTATGTGTGTTTCCATAGACACAATGCTCTAATTGCCCCTGGGCTGCCTCCCTGGGGCCGCTTAGATGATCCGGTCTCATCTCAGTTATAGAATTTGGGCAAAAGGAATAAATTAGGCAGTGTGGCTGAGGAGGGTTTTGGGGGTGAGGCAAACCTTGAGCTTGACCCTGAAGACCCTGGGGAATGCAGAGGGAGAGGGAGGAGTCGAGGAGGGTTTCAGGTAGCAGAGAAGAGTCAGGAGGCACAGGGAGCCTTGGGCAAGCAGAGGGGCGTGGTCCCACTCAAAGGTAAAGGGAGAAATACGAGCTCCAAGCAGAGATCACTAGGGATGGCACCAAAGCAGGAGGCCCCCATACCCCAAATTCCTCATGGGAACTTGGCAGGTCTCCGTGGTGGCCCATGGCAGGCACATGGTGCCAGTGTCACAGGCTTGTTATAAAATCCATACAGAACTCCACAGGGGCAAGCACTGATTCAGACAGTGTGCTGCAGCTGTGAACCCTTGCTGTCACCTTGCTGCTCTCAGCAAGTCTCCTCTTTCCAGGGAGCTGTGCAAACCCATCAAGGAAACATTTCCATTCTCACCTTCTCAGGTGGGCACCTTCTACATGTGTGACTCTGCCATGCCCCCTCCTGCTCAGCATGGCCTTGGCTGAATTCAACAGTCACCCAGCATGCCGTGTGGCCCCAGCTTACCACCACCTACCATGGCTGAGAACAGCACATGCCACCCAAGAGCTCATCTGTTTACTTGTCCTTTTTTAACTGGAAAAAAAAAAAAATCAGCAATTCAAAGGCCGAGGAAGAACTCAGTGAACCAGCTTCAATATGACAGTTACATGGAAATGTCCAATACTTTCCAAGTCAGCCAGGATGGAACCCATTCTTTACTGAATACTAGCGGCCAGTGCCTTCAATGCAGCATCGATCTTCCTGCTGCCCCCAGCCCAGGACATGAGCCCTCCAAGAACCTTTGACCAGGGTGGCCCCATCTTGAGAACCATGATCGGCCTCACCCTGTTGGCATCTCTTTGCCAGCATTGACCAAAGAGGAGTTAGGGCAGAGTTGCCCCTTCTGATGCCTCTGGCTGGAGTGGGTGACAGCACAGAGCAAACAGCTCCGTGATACAACTGCCAGTTTCTGCTGAGGACTCAACTGAACTCAAGCCTGCAGACATTTCTATTGGGATCACACAACTGTCCTTTTAGCCTTGCAACAAAGCCACAAAAAGTGTCTCAGGGACTTCTCTTACAGCTGGGAGACCTAGTGTTGATTGGACCCTGGAACTAAAAACTTGCCAAGCTAGCTGCAAGATTCAGGGCTCTGCTGGGTCTCTCTTTTGAGAGGCAGCGTCTCCTCACTTGCTTTGCCCAGCAGAGGTGGGGCTGGCACAGGCCTGAGATCTCCAGAAAGCAGCCCGATGAAGGGGTGGGAGGGAGAGGGGTCGGGAAGGGAGGCCCGAGAGAGAGCCGTGGGGCAGCATGGGTCAAGGATGCCCCTTCACCCCCACCGCTTGTGGCTTTCCAACACCCAGCCCTTACTATGACAGTTCACGCCCATCAGGTAAATATTTAGACTATTGCCTAAACGTTTTGGCATTTATGGACTCAAGGAAAACTGCAGCCAAGTCAGAAAACTTTTTCATAAATCACATTCCCTTGTGTAACACTTCTCATGTGTCCAGACTATTGAGCCACAGATACATTTCCTTAGGCTATAGAATTTCATTTAATCCACAGTGAGTTCCTGCTAATAAGGGATTTCAGCAGGCTGATATTTTCAAAAGCACAGAATCAATTCTAAATACACTGCATTTGCACCAAGAGGAGCGAAGACGCTAAAAATCATAATTATACCTGCTTTCAATCATCAGTTTTTACTGATGACTCTATTCCTAAAACTCATTTTCTCTGAATCTACCATTTAGAGGGTATAACCAGGACAACTGATAATAATTACTACCATCACTTATTTTGTTTACATTTACATATTCCTTGAGGCACCCAAAGGCCCAGTGCTGGGGCCTTTGGCAAAGTAATAAGGTAGATATATGTTGATTCTCAGCCACTTAGAAATAAGCCATCCCTCCATGGCGCTGAGCCTATCTTAAGTTTGTAAAATCACTCAGTAAACAGCAGACCTACTCTGTCAGGTACATGGTAGACATTTCAAAAAGACTTCCTAGATGAATGCATGAATGACTGAATGAATGAATACAGAGAAAGCGATTTGTAAATGGTGGAGTTCTTTACCACTAGGGAGAAATGATGAACCATTCTTATTAAATTTCATCATTAGCTGTCCTACAAAGCTTCCTAAGCAGTGATCTAGCTTTGAAAAAAAAAATGGACAACGTGACTTTACCCCTCCATTCAAACAATACTTTTTGAGGGCCACGCTGTGAGGAATTCTGGGAATAGAGATGTGAACAAGAAAGACACAATTCCTGACCTCGTGGAATTTAGCCGAGCAGGGACCCAGAACAGTAAACAAGTCCTTCCACAGATAAGCACTGAGCTGCAGATTGGATGCACGCCATGAAGGAGACACATGGGGTCCCATAAGAGCAAACAATGGGACCTGCCCAGTCTCAGGGGTCAGATTCCCCTAAGAGTGACACCAAAGCTGACACCAGAGCACTCCAGGACTTCAAGAGAGGAAAGAAAACCAGATCCAGGAAACTGGAGAAGGCTGGGGTAGGAGAGTGGAAATTTGAGCATGGCCATACCCAGCACAGATCTTCTACCCTGCACCCATAACCAGGCCCTCATGGGCTGGTGGCAGTGGGGGAAGGAGAGGAAGGCCACAGTCCCTGGACAGAGATGAGGAAATGCCCTGGGCTCTCACTGGCCCCTGAGCATCCCAGCCTCACCTTCCATGCCTCTGCCCTGCAGGGAAAAGCCACATTTCCCAGAACCCCTGTTCCTGTGTGCCTCTGGGTTAGGGTCAACCAATGAACTTGCTGTGTAAGATCTGGAAGGAGGAAAGAAAGGAGAAGTCCTTATTGATCTCCGGCGGCAGATGCAGGCAGATAGGTGGACAGAGATCAAATCTAGGGACTGAGATTAAATCACCCACTTTGGAGCTACAAGCAAGTGCAAAGGTGGCTCTGCTGAGGTTACAGAGACCCAGGATGGGCACTTTTTGAGGGAGACACTGAATCACCTACCAAGCAGCTGCTTCCCAGCACTTCTGCTGACCGTAAGAATCTCCAATCCCCTGCATTAGATTCCTTTTCTACTTGGAAGACCTAAAAGCACCCACCCGAAGTTCTTCCCACCATGGGAGGAAATTGCCCTGGTAAAGCAGTTCCCACCAACTACTTTACCAGGACGATTAGTGTCTAATAGCAGATTCCCCGCCCTTCCCAAGACATTTACATCTCAGCAGTCACTGCTTGGGTGGCCTGTGCCTATAACCCCAGCTACTCATGAGGCTGAGGCAGAAGGATCCCTTGATCCAGGAGTTCAAGACCAGCCTAGGCACCATAGCAAACCCTGTCTCTAAAAAAAAACTAATTCTTATTTTATTTTATTTAATAAAATAGAAAATCACTGCCTGGAGAGATGGAGAAAACTATAACCAAGACAGATCTGTAGGGCTTGGGAGGTCTTCAGGCAAAAGTCATCCCCAGTAGGCAAGTGCAATGTAAGAGTGGGTAGCATGAATGCATTTGGTGACGTCACAGGAAGTCCATCAACTGGTCCAAGACAGAAACACCTTCACATTTGACCTGCGCTGCCAAGACCCATCTCAACCCCGAGGGAAGGAGAGGGAAGATCCAGGCCAATTAACTCCTCTTATATCACTTTGAAGTCAAAGTGAATGCTTCAAAAATGGTACAGAATATGTTCCAATGCCCTTACCAAATGCAATAGTGGGAAGTAAATTTGAGTTATCTTCCATGTCTGTCTTTCCTACCCTGGGGGCGAGACTTCTACATAATTCTGGCAGCAGGGGGCCTGGGCTCATTGCTGCTAAACTGACTGAATCAAGGCTCTTCCAAAAACGACAACAACAAAAAACATAGCCCTGGAGGCCAAACGTCATATTAAGACTTTTCTTAATTTTCTACATCACTTCTGTCTGTTTATTTCCAAATCTTGAAGCAAACAAATTTTGAGAATGCAAGACTAAAAAGTAAAAGTTTATTACTCAAGATCTCACAAGTTAAGTTCCAGGAAATTCTCTCTTTCTCAAAGAATTGCTACCTTATTTTCTACAGTGTAATAAAAATTCCATGAACCATCATGCCCTTGGCATCTGGGAAGCTCAAAACCAAATTGAACACATAGGAATAATAGTGCTGGCATCCCTGCGGTTAACAAATTTGTTTGCTCTTCTTTCTGTGAATTTAATTTTGTAGAGTTTGGCCTAAATTCCTTAATGTTCACACAACTTGCATACAAATTTACATCATGGCATTTAAATGTAGAAGCTGATTTGAAAAATATAAATAAACCCACAAATATCAAGAGGGAAAAGGGACAAAGGAAGAGAGAACAAGAGATCAATAGAATCAATCAGATCAAATCTTAGCATAAATGGAAAACGTGAACTGTGGTGGAAATGTTCTTACCCCTTAAATAGCAAGCTAAGGCTAGCGGTGATTCTGGGCTCTCATTTCAAATAGGCACCATTTGAGAAATGCCCTGTTCTGAAACATGGAAAATGAGAAATTATAGAGCCTATCTAACAAATCAAAAATAAATGAAGTAACAACATAAAGGTAGATTTACCGTTATTTATAATTTACCATTTTTACCTTGTTTTCAATTGTCTCTCGTCCTCTTCATTTGAAGAGCCCATTACATTTTATTATGCTAAACCCTATCTTCTGTCACATAAATTACAGTTAAAGATCTTAATATTAAAGCCTTTTAGCTCTGAGATCATATTTCAAGCTTTGTTCAAACCAGACGTTAATGCTAGAATTGAACACAGAACACTTTGTCATCATTACCTAGGATCTCAAAAGTATAATACAATTTTTGCTATATATGGCAAAAAAATGCCTCTTGGTATAACACTGAATTATGGAGATATATTGATTTCTGTAGTATTTTGACAAAACAATAAAACTAAACCTGTTAGCTCCTAAACAGATACCCAGACATCAACCCAGCCATGATAGCGACCATCATGAAGATAAAGGTTTCATTTAGCCCAGTTAGAAATAGGAAACTCCTCAAACTCATGTCCATTCTGGCAGTTCCTGCTGCTCACCTTTTTGTCATCCTCTTCTCTTTTCAGGGGCAAACAGGAGAGTAAAGAGAGGGCCAATTTTGCCATTGTCTTGGCTCAAATGGAAATCCCAAATCTCACTCACCTGCTCAAGGATCTTGGGCCACTAACCTAACTTCTGGGGGATTCGGTCTCTTCATAAGTAAAATGAGGACAATATCAGCCCCATGGGATTGGTGAGGAGATTAAATGAGTAAATACATACATGACACACCTACCCTCCCCTTAGGCCCAGTATGCAGTAGGTACTCAATAAACAGTGGCTGCTGAAATTATTTCTTAAAGAATGCTGCAGAGTCAGCCTATGCCTCTTGCCCACACTGCTATAAATAAGTTAGGAGACCTGGCCAAGTTCTCACCCTGCCTTTCATCACCATCTTTCCTTGTGATCTTGGGCAAATTGTGTTTGTTTTACAAGTCTCCATCTAGAAAACGGGGATAATCACCCCTGCCCGGCCAACCTCAGAGGGTTGTTTGGGGATAAAATGGAATAAGAGATGTGACGGTGCTTTGCAAAGGAAAAAATGCTCCATGCACATAAAAGATTATTACCACAAATCAGCCAGATGGTGTGGAACTGCAAGCACCCTCAGAGCTCTGTGTCGTTCCAAGTCAGGCGTTTGGCCAGCAGGAAAAGAGAACTTTTCCAGGATAAATCAATGTGTCTGTTTCCCCCTAGTAATGATGATGATAATGGCACCACAACTGTACAACTAACCTTTTCCCCCTAGTAAATGATAAGAACAATGCTGCTGCCACAACAACTCGCATTTATTAAGCTCCTACTATGAACCAGACAGGGATAGCATTTTCACCTGAAACAGTTCTCCCATTCTCTTCTCACAACTACCTGGTAATGTAGACGCTACTATAGTCTGCCCTCTACACATTAAGCAAACTGAGGCCCAGAAAGTCTAAGCGATTTGCCCAAGCGCCATGGCTGCAAGGTAGAAGCACAGGATTGGGGCACAGGTCTGCCCAACTCCAAGTCTGGGGCTCTCTCCACCACACCTCTGGGAGGCTCCTGGCTGGGTCTGCCCAGGTGGGTGTAGAGCAACTGAGAATCATTGGGTGGGTTTTCAGTCTTCACACAAGACTGTTGTTGGGCCCTAAGCTGCCAGGCCCAGTTGTCTTAACAGCTGCTCTGAACCAAGGGAATGGCCCCGCAGCAGGAGCCCAGGGAGAATTTAGAGCCTGGGAAAATGCCTCTAACCCATAACACGATTCCTGGTTACAGGTTATATTGGAGGAAGAGGGGGCCTTTAGAGCAGGAAGACCAGGGACCGCATCTTGGTGTCATCACTGCCTGGTTAAATAATCACAAGCACAGCCCACCTTCTCTCATCCTCAGGTTCCTTCTCTGGAAAGTAGAAAACTCTAAGAAATATAAACAATAATTCCTCTCTCATCAAATTGTTGTGCAGTGAAGTAAGAGGATGAGTATAAAAAGGCTTCACAAACTGTCAAACATGGCCCCAGTGCCTCCTCTCCTTGTTCCCTGTGGGGTCTGGGGGTCTGTCCTTGGTGCCGTCACTGCAATTGCATCTACCATGGTTCCTGTCCCAAGGCCAGGTTCACCTGCAGCAAAACACAAAGTCTCCCCAAGAACCACACCCCCATCAACACCAGCCTTCTGGCCTGACCTCCCTGTGCAGAGGAGAAATGTGTGCAAAATGCACACTTACACACACACACATGCACGTGCAGACGCACACTTTCAAACCCTTCATTGCCCTCCCACTATTCTAAGGATCAAAGCAAAATTCTCAGCACTGCCTACAAAACCTCAGATTTGGGGCCTCCAGCCAGAAACATAAACACACCCAGGTCTTTCAGCCCATCTTCCTCCCCTGCCTGATGCCCTTGCACTCTCCACCACCACCACCCATTTGCCTAGTTACCTATTTCTCCTTCAAATCTCAACTCAACCATGATGTCTTCATGTCATCATGCAAAGTCTTCTCTGTTATATGTAACACTAGGGACCTCTATTTTCTATTCCTACCACAGTAGTCTTTTCATATTTATTTGTGTGACTCCTTCATGTGTGTCTGTCTATTCTCTAGATAATAAACTCCATACAGGCAGGAGACATATCCATATTGCCACCATTATGAAACCCTAGAGCTTAGCACAGTGACTGGTACCCAGTAAATTCTCAAAATAAATGGTAAATTTATGATTGAAAACCAACATCACCCTCACCTGCCTTTTCACTTGTACACCTGTGCCTTTCAATTCAGTTGAAAATCATCAATGAACCTGGATGCCTACCTCACACCATACACAAAATTAATTCAAAAGAGACCTAAATGCAAAAGCAAAGATTAAAATAAATCTGGGAGAAAAATCTTTGTGATCTTGAGGTAGGCAAATATTTCTGAGACAGGACACAAAAAAATATTAACCCTAAAAGAATGAAATCATAAATTTGACTTCACCAAAATTTGAAATTCTGCTCTTCAAAAGAAATCATGTTAAAAATGAAAAGACTGCCAGGCATGCTGGCTCATGCCTGTAATCCAAGCACTTTGGGAGCCTGAGGTGGGTGAATCACTTGAGGTCAGGAGTTTGAGACCCACCTGGCCAACATAGTGAAACCCTGTCCCTACTAAAAATACAAAACTTAGCTGGGCATGGTGGCACTCGCCTGTAATCCCAGCTACTCAGGAGGCTGAGGCAGGAGAATCCCTTGAACCCAGGAGGCAGAGGCTGAAGTGAGCCAAAATCACACCACTGCATTCCAACCTGAGTGATAGTGACTCTGTCTCAAAAAAAAAAAAAAAAGAAAAAGACGAGCCACAAATTGAGAGAAAATATTTCAATACACAATCTGACAAAGGTCCTATATCCACAATATATAAAGAACACTTACAACTCAATAATAAGAGAAACCACCCAATAAATAAAATGAGCAACAGACTTGACCAGGCCCTTCACCAGAGAAGATAAACAAATGGCCAAAAAGCACATGAAAAGTTGTTGTTCAACATCATTAGTTGTTAGCTACATGCAAATGAAATCCACAATGAGACACCACTTTTTATTCCCTAGAATGTCTAAAATTAGAGACTGACAATACCAAGTGTTGCCAAGGATGTGAAGCAACTGGAACTTTCATATACTGCTAGTGTGACTGTAAAAAGATACAACCACTTTGCAAAACCACTGGGTGCCTCTTATACAGATTATAATCCACTTATCTTCCTAAGCACTTACCCAAGAGAAATAAAAGCATATGTCCACACAAACAATGTTAGTGGCTGCTTTATTCACTATTGAAAACACTGAAAATAACCAAAATGTTATTTATATCAACAAGAGAACTGATAAACTGTGGTATATTCACTCAATGGAATGCTACCCAGCAATAAAAATGTACAAAGTACAGAGTGAGAACATGAATGAATTTCTAAAAATATTATACTGAATGAAATAAGCCAGACACAAGAGTAGAAAATGTATTATTTCATTTATAGGGAGTTTGTTCAAGAACAGGCAAAATTAGTCTATGCTCAAAGAAATCAGATCAGTGGTTGATTGGGGCAGGATGTGAGATGCTGGAAATGCTGACCAAGGGGTTGGTTACGTGACGGTCTACTGTGTAGGTTCATCAAAACTATCCAAGTGTACAGATAAGATCTGCGCTCTTACTTTATGTAGTTTATACCTCAATAACATTGAAGTTAAGAAAGCAACGTTGACTACTCTGCCTCACATCCAAAGGAGGGAGTTGACCACTTTCTTTTCTTCTTTCCAACCTCCTGGGTGAATTTTGGTCGGAAAAGAAAATGGCATTTTGAAAAGGAATTGATGCATGAGGTTGTGTTTTTTATACAGTAAAGGACAAAGCTGGTTTCCCTGCCTCCTGTCTCTCCTATCCATTCTCCACAAGAAACCCAGAATGAGGTTTTGAACTCATCACATGAAATACTCCTACCTCCTACAGGAAAAATCTCCTGTACTCATGCCCACAGAGGACCAAGTTTATCTGGCTGTATTAGTTTCCCAGGACTGCCATAACAAATGACCACAAACTGCTTGGCTTACAATGGAAATGGATTCTGTCACAGTTTTGGAGGCCGGAAATTCAAAATCAAGGTATCACAGGGCCAGGTTCCCTCTGAAGAGGATCTTTTGTTGCCTCTTCCAGCTTCTGGTGGCCCCTGCCATTCCTTGGCTTGTGGCCACATCATCACTCCACTCTGCCTGTCTTCACAAGTACTTCCCCTCTTCTCCCCCTGTGTCTCTTCTAAGGATACTTATCTTTAGATTTAGGGCCCACCTGGATAATCCAGGGTGATCTCATCTTCAAAAACCCATTTCCACATAAGTCACATCCACAGGTTCCAAGGGTTAAGACATGGACACGTCTTTTGAGGGCCACCATTTAACCAGCGACACTGGCAAACAGCCACTTTTTTAGTGGCCTTAACTTCCTTTTTACCTTGTATTGAACTATAACATGTATTCTGTAAAGAGCCCCTCTCACAGATGTTTGACATTCTCACAAACACAGCACACCCATGCAACCAGCACCCAGATCATGAAACAGATCTTTACCACCCCTGGAAACTCCCTCATGTCCTCATCTGTAAAATGGAGATGATAATAGTAGTTGCCCTGGTGGGACTGTCATGAGAATACCATGAGATAAAGGTTGTGAAAAGCTCAGCCCTGTGCCAAGCTCATAGTGAGCACTCAAAAAAAAAAAAAAAAAGTATTATTCCCACCCACCCCCAGAATAGATTATAGAGCAGTGGTCTTCCTCGGGATATCAAGGGTGCAGACAGAGTTAAGCAGGAGAAAACATTCGCACATCTTCAGATGAAGCCTTGAAGAAGAGCAGAATGACCCCACCCCCAGCTTCTGGCTGGTTGCAGACAAACAAAGGGACTGACGTAACCAGGAGAGCTACAATTTTCACACCTGGATCAGGCGCATCACCTATGGAGGTACCAGGAAAGTAGATTGAGTTTATGTTGCAAATAGAAAATGATGACACTAATTATCTTCCATTGTAGTGGCTGGGGATAGTTCCCGGAGCACTTTGCCTTCCATTATCTTGTTTGATCACACTATAAAAGGGAAAAGACTTCCATCTCAGGTATTCACAGCTGTATTCTAGATTCGAGACGAGACCACCTCCCCTCCCCATCATTGAGCTGTTTTTGTTGGTTGTTTTTTTTTTTTTGGTTTGGGGGTGTTTTTTTGTTTTTTCTTTTGTTTTTTCAGAAAAGGGACAGACTCATTCAGGAGGCATTGCTTATTCAGAGTGAAGTCTTCCCACGCTGCAGTGACTAAGGTTGAGAGCCCCACACTGCAGAAAAAGGGTCACTTGGAAATTGCTGTGTCCTTGTAATGTCTGCTGGGACAGCACAGGCGATGTCAACAGAGGGCTGGCCAGGCCCCTCTCACTGCAGACTCCTATGATTAGATGGTTTCACCTCCTCAGAGTTCCAGAGGATCCCGGCCATTATGAATAGAGCCCCTGAGTTATTGGGATAAGACTAAGAACTGGGACATAATGGCACCGAAATATCACACAAATCACCCTAGCCTGACATAAAACCATTTCCCCACCAAGTAGATAGAATGTTCTGCCAGGTTCTATCGGCAGCAGAGAAATCACCACTTCAAAATACCTAAATGGGGTGTCCCCCATCTTGGGTTTTGTTTTGGCATTTGAGAGTCCCCCTCTTTATCAGGAGAGAGATTTTCCTTAAAATTTTTTTCTTCAATATATATCCCTTTTTTTCCATTACAACTGGAAAAAAAAGGTCATGAGCGTCCTCTGATGGGGGCATAAATATTGCATTCTAGAGGTGGAATGGTTTGCCTCCCACTTTGTAGAATCCCCTTGGGTAAAATCTCACCCAGAGCTGCTGCAGCATGGCTCTTTTTACACGCTTGTTTGCAAAAAAGCTCCCAAGGAGTAATGCCGGCCTTTTCATTTCAAATGCTGCAGCCATTCCTACGGTGTGCTGGGCCCACCACACGGCAGGAGTGCTTAGGAGGACCTCTGTACCAACACCATCCTCAAGTTTGTGGGAAATCCATGAAATTTAGATCTTTTGCTATTGGAAGGAACAAAATATTTACCAATATATAAAGAACTTTCAAAGAGGGGCTTACCATACACACAGTTCTGAGGAAGTGCAATATGGTTTTCCATCCAGGAGATTTTTCTTTCTTTCTTTCTTTCTTTTTTTTTTTTTTTTTTTTTTTTTTTTTTTTTTGAGCCAGGGTCTTGTTTGGTTGCCCAGACTGGAGTGCAATGGCGCGATCTCAAGTCACTGCAACCTCTGCCTCCCAGGTTCAACGGACTCTCATGCCTCAGCTTCCTGAGTAGCTGGGATTACAGATGTGTGCCACGTCCTGCTAATTTTTGTATTTTTAGTAGAGACGGGGTTTCGCCAGGTTGGCCAGGCTGGTCTCGACTCCTGACCTCAAGTGAGCCACCGCGCCCGGCCTAGTTTTCAGGCAAGAGATTTTTAAATGGCAGCCTTCTTCATTATTCCTTCTCCTCTCTCACTCTAATTTCCAACTGTCTACACAGACTCAAGGAACAGCTCTTGCGGAAGGATCTTCAGCAGGCCTCTCAGCCCTGATGGAACCTGCCTGCCCTATTACCTTCAGTATGCTAAATGGTGCTGTTTCATTTTGTTCATTTATAGGGCTATTCTTTTATCTGAGGCATGTTTATTAACTGGTAGCTGTTAATTATATAAGAAGATAATTTCATGTAAATGTTGGATTTAAAAGCAGCCTATCTAGCGTGCTTACTGTTTAACAAGAAGGCTTTGGGATTTGTTTTTTTGTTGTTCCTATGTGAGTAAGGCAATTAATTGATTCGGTTGATTGAATGAAAAATGCATCGTAATTGCTTTACCCCATCAAGCAGCTACTAGAATTATCTAATGCTGGCAGAGGGACAACAGCCTCTATGATACACCATCTCTCTGTTTACCGCCCTAATAAGGCATGGGAGCTGGGGCCTTTGGTTAACAAAGGGACACTTAGATGGGGTCCTGGTGGTTCTTTCTCTAAGAGCAGAGAGAACAGCCCCAGTGACTTGGACTATTCAGGACCAGAAAGAAAAAAGAAAAAACAATCCACTTTTGTCTGGATTATGCAGACAATTGCCAATCCGTTCCTTTGGTTCTGCTTTGCTGGCCTGGTGAAGTCCAGCGTGTCAGGGCTGACTGCTTCCTGGGCACTGGACTTTGTATCTTCATGGAGATGGCTCATTTCATGAGGACATGATGTTCTCTGCACAGCAGAAAGATGTGGGAGCTCCCAGGTATGTCTTCTAAGAGGTTTCCAAGAAAGATTCAGAGTGGAGATGAGGCGGGTCTTGCTTGGACCCATCTACACATGCAAAGACAACATATCTGATTAATCCTTAAGTCCCAGGTGCCCAACATGAGTGCCTGGCACATCACACAGGCTCAGCTTGAAATGGAGTGAACAAAAAACACCAGCTTGGACCCTCCAGCGCCAGAGCTGCAGGTTACATTTAGGGCAGACCATGTTCCCAAGCCTGCCCCAAGTCCCGATTCCAGGCACATTCAAAGATTGAACTCTGACCTTACTTCCACAAGGCTTCATCTGACACTGAGAACCAACACCACTGGTCCCTGCTGAGGGCACCCACTGGGTGTCAGGTGCAATGCACCTGCTTTAAAATGTCTCAAATGCATGAATTTATATTTGACAATAACTTCACAAGGAAGCTCTTGTTATCCCCATTTGCAGGAGGGGAAACTAAGGTTCAATGAAGCTGAGCCTCATGGGTTTGCCACTGAACACATGGGTAGGAGAGCTGACATTTGAACCTAGTTCTCCGTGCCCCAAAGGCCAAGCCCTTTCCATATAAATTGTGCAGTACAGCCTCAGGCACATGGAAAGTGCCCTTTATTGCTTGCTGTTGTGGTTGTTGTCTTGTAGTTGTTATCATTATATGTCCATGATGCTAATTGCCTCCATTCAACCTACACTTTCATCTAAGATGAGTCTCTCCAGCCCTCAGTTGCTCACATTCCACATCAGGTTTCCGGTTTCCAGGTGGACCCCAAGGTTGCCCTCATCTCCTTTTCACTTTTATTACAGGCTTTCGAGTTGACTGACTCAGATCCACTCCTGAGAGCAGTTACAGAATGGCATTGGGGGTATTATACTGGGACTTCTTCCTCAACCCTAATGACCTTTCTGGTCTCTACAGCTAGAAATCCCAAGGAAACATTCAAATAATTGCTGTAGGATGGCCCCAAGGAATCACACACATGCACAGGCATACCTGGAAGTATCATATTGAGGAATACTGACCCCAAAATTAGAAAAAAAGAGAAAAAGCATCATTTAGTGCACTGTGTAGTTTTCCCAGTTTGAACAATAATGCACCATTGTACGGTGATATCTGCTGATTTTTATGTACAGGAGAACAAAACCACAACACCGTTCCACTGCTTTGCCATAACTTGGTCCACAACACCAAACAACAACAAAAAGTCAAAATTCACTTTAAGTAAATTAACACAGGCTGGCCTTGAATTTTTTTCTCAGCTGCCAATATGAATTATTTAGAGTTTCTAGAATTAGAGGGCATTTCCAATGCCTGTGGTAATGACCTTCCAGATGAACGTCCATCAAAGTTGGAGACATTTGGCCAACTGGGTGCTGTAATAGTGGCCATACGTCACCAAGGCCCCGCTCTCCTGGGGACTACTATGATGCTTGTTAGAATTAGATGAGAATGCTCTGGTGCAGTCCCTTTTAGGCCTGGCTGTTTGCCTGTCCCAGCCAATGTTTTACTGTTACTGCCAGAGACTTGCACCACCTTTGCTGAGAGGCAAGGGCCTTGCCAGCAGGGTCCCTCCTTGTTAGACTGGCATGTCTGTTTCTGCAGCACATTGGCAAGAGAGAAGGTGAAGATGATGGGAAAACCCTGGTGGGCTCCAGTTTCAAGGTCAGGCAGTAACCGTGTTACCCCAATGTCCCTGAGTCTCCGCCACTAATGTAGTGGCTTGAACCACATTACTATTATGCAATGTTAATGAATTGTAGAGGTTCTCATGATGAAATGTTTGGGGAAACACTGCATTTTCTATCCTCCTCTTGAAGACTCACACTGTACCTTAGCATTGTAAAGGCTCTGAGAAGGCCTGCAGTAAAGAAACCTACTAAACAGCTTCATTTGACTCATCTTTTCCCACTGCCTCCACTGCCAAACATTTCCCAAAAAAAAAAATCTTTTAAATCACACAAAACTACTGTATCCCACTGTCCCCATTTGGGGAAGGCTGGCTGGATGGCAGCGTTGGTCCTTCCCAGCACGGGCATTCAAGATGTTGGGAGCACCACAGTGGGCCCCTTCTGAAGGTATCTTGTAATGTTGCTCAACTAAAAGGCATTTTCTGTTTTCTAGAGATTTCTTTCTGAGTATTAGAGCTCCTTTTTTCTCAAGTGATCACAACCTTCCTCAAACTACCTTGCAAATAAAGGCAATTTATTAGGCTATGAGGAATACTGGGTGAACCCAAAATGAAAAATGAGCTGAAGAATCACCACCTTGCAGTGGAATCTGCAGCCCACTTGTGGGCAGGCCAGTGAACCTGGGGGAAGAGAGGCTCTCAACTTCTCTTTGTCTTTCTTTCCACCTCTGTCTCCACCTCTGTCTCTCGGACCCATCCCCATCCATTCAACCAGCCAACCACTCACTTCCCTTTGTTTCAGCTTCCCCATGTGTGTCCTTCGCTCTCTCCAGCAACAGATGGGCCTTTCCCATGGGGTGGGGACCATGGCTGCCAGCAGCCCCAGCCTAGCCACCCCCCAGAGGGAGCAAAAGAGAGATAGTTTCTTTCTTCTACCATCCTTACATTCACCCTGGGGCAGACTCAGGAGGCATCTGAGGCACCCACCAAATCTAGGAGAGCCACAGTCTACTCCTGGGATTCACCACTATGTCTGGAGGCTACACTGTGGCCCCTGAATGATGTGGGGTCACACACTTCTCCCTGTGGCCAGAAAGGCGTAGCACACTGGAGCTCACAGCCCCACCTGGGTGGCCTGGAGCACAGAAGAGGTCCCCACAGGAAGGAGGGATTGTTACCACAAAAGGAGGGGGAAGGGAAAAGACGCTGGGACACACAGCCAAGAACCTCAAGACCACCTTCCTCTCAAGCATGAAGCATTTAGCAATGAGGCCCTGTGATGTTTCATGGCCTCTGCTTAGGTTAGCCTTTATTCAAACTAGATGGCAAGAATCTTGAATTTGGCTATGTTAGGATTAAAGTGTTAAAGACATCTGTTGGTTTGTTTCCATATAAAATACATCACCACGTAAAAGGGAAAGTTAGACTGTGGTGCGGATTACATAGACCACACAGATCAGCAACCATTAGTCCAAGCAAACAGTTCCTTCTTCAGGTATTTCCACTGGTGAGTGCTTCTGTCATGGGACAGGAGGATTTATGGTCAAATTAGTCATTCAAAGACAATGGTTCAATACTCAATTATTGCTTTTTCTTGGGTTTTGTCCACACCATGCCAAACAGCTAGTTTAGATGTGAAAAATCGGCTCATGAAACAAAGTGCCACCTCCCGAGTGCCAGTCTGCTGTGATCTAGGGTTTCGAATCCAGCCACTGGTTGTTTTGGTGCCATGGTCTAAGGAGCTACCAAGCTTGTAAGAGGAAGATGAGGATATTCTGGGGGAGAAGTTTGGACCACCATTTATGTGAATGAGAAGAGTCTAACTTACTCATGCTTAACTTCACATGCTGAAAGTCCGCACATGCTTAATTGTGGGGACACAGGTCCACGCAATAGCTTGGTAGGTCATTTACTTCCCAAAGAGACTGAAAAACTCCCAAGAGTGGAGTTATTACCATGGACCAGGCACTGTGGGAGCTGCTGGGGACAAGAGCATACATCCCACACCAGTCTTGGCCAGATATGAAACAGCACATCACAAAGCATTTTCACCGACAGCTTGTTTCTAGTTTTCAGGGCTGGATATTCCTATCAGGCCTCAATAGGCTCAGAAATGTCACTTCTCAAATTCTACAAAAAAGAGTGTTTGGAACCTGGTGAATCAAAACACAGGTTCCATTCTGTGATATGAATGGAGGTGCACTGAGGAAAGGTGTGTTTTATGTGTAACTGTATTGACCCCTCTCAGAACAGCCATGACACCTGCAGAGCCGTGGGCATAGGTAGGCAGGGAGGAGTGATATTTGGGCCAACAATTGGAAGATTGTGAGAATTATCCAGGAGCAGGCGGCTGGGGTCAGAGAAGAGAGAATATGTTTCTGGCAGAGGGAAAAGCATGGGTGAGCCTGTGGGACCCTGAGCTCAAGGAAGGCTAAACATGCAGGGCTGGCTGAGTTGCTGCTTCCTATGTAGTAGTCCAGGCCATCATCGGCCTCATCCTGGCCACAGACAAGAGCACCAGACAGCACAAGCCCAGTCCACAACAATGATGCCTGTAGCAAAGATGGAAGCACCCACAGCCTCATACTAACCCCTTTTACCAATCCCTGAAGGACTGGCCAGCTTCCCCAGTTCTCTGTCTGTACAACCTTCCCAGCAGGCCTCACCTCTTTGAACACTTAGCCAATCCAAGGAAAAAGAAAAAATCCCAAGAGAGACACTGTACTTGCAGTTGATGTGGCCAGTCTGTGCTCACGCCCATTTGAATTTGAAAAGTTAATGATCTATACTTCAAGTTGATGAGGTAGGCCACAGTAGCTACACTTTCAAAAACTGTGTGTGTAACAAGACCTTCTGTACTCTTGATCTGGATGATCTATCTGATCACACCAAACCAACACCATTTCAGCCCCTGACTTTTTTCATAAGTAACATTTTTTATTTGTGAGTAATCCCTTAGCACCAGGAAATGTAGGCTGGCACTAGGGATTTAGAAATACTAAAATTATTCCTGTCCTCTTCCTTATCCCTCCCCTCAACCCCATTTAACCTCCTTGGTTTTCTAAATATCTGAGAACTCCAGGCCAGGAGCCACTCTCTGAGGCCTGGGTGGTGTCCAGGACAGAAAGGCAGCCATGCATCCAGACCCTGCACCAGCCCTTGTCACACTTAGAGCTCATTTCTTGCTCTCTTGCTCTTTCCCCTACCACCTGGGAACCCCTTGAAGGCAGGAACTCTCACAGAAGGCCTGGTATTCAGTAGGTGCTCAGAAAATACCTTTGTGAGGGTTATTTAGGCTTCATCCCCTACACATATAATGTATACACAGGCCTTACCCTGTAATGGGGCTGAATCTCTGCGGGAGGTGGAGGTATCCATGACTGTGAAAATAGATCCTACCTGCCTGCAGGTGACCCAGGCAGGATGGCATTTCTTTCTACTCTTGCTAGGAAGATGGCACCATGACATGGAGAGGATCTCCGCCCTGGCAGCGGGGAGTGTGGGGAACACTATCTCCTCCCTTCTGTGTGGTCAAGGATAATTGTTTTCAAATCACCACCGAGATCAACGTCTGGTCACTGGGAAAGCCACACTGCCCATCCACCAAAATGGCGCCATTGCTCATAACAGTCACACAGAGAATCTCATTTTAGAAAACGGATCTCTAAAGCCATTCATTGAAGCATTATGCACTGTAATTCCCCAGATAGAAATTTTCACAACTCAGGCCTAACTATATAATTAAATAATTAGCATATGTATCTTATAGGTTTTTAAAAGGCTTGCTCTGTTAGAAGCTCTAGAATGTTAATCCCACGCTCTAGCCCTCAGCCAGTAAAAGGCGCATTGCTGCGTCAATCGGGTGGCAGTTTGTTTTCACACCTCTGGCTCAATTACCCTTTAATTGAAAATTTCCTCAAGAAATGGAGCTGAGAGGCCATGGGGGCTCTCCCAGAGGCGCTATGATGTAAGCTGCTCTGTGGAGCAGAGGCAAAAAGATATCCAGGCGCAGGGAAGGATTGGCCTTACTTCTTCCCCGGCTGGGCCTTTTCCTAAGCACAAGGAGCCTGGGAAAGGCACGGATATCCAAAAGCTGCAAAGAACCTTCTGAAGGCACAGATGGCCAGGTTCAGAGAGTCTGGGAACAGGCAAGTTCATCTCAAAACCTTGACCCCAGAAAAAAAGAGGCAGATGTTTCTTACAAGGATGGGGCTGAAGGGAAGAAGAAATTGCCATCCTTTGCCTAATTCCTCAATTGCACCACAATCCTTCCTACCTCAGGGTCTTCCCACATTTTGTTATCTTTTCCTGGAATGTTCTCCCCCTATAGCCCCTTCACGGGCCCACCTTCAGATCCCAACTCACATGTCACTTCCTTGGGGAAGCCTGCCTGGACACCTCCACCACCCACCAACCCAAGCCTTTGTGATCTATTATCACCCAGCCCCTTGATTGCCCCTCTTGTCCTTCTGATTACATGCAAAAATGTTTCTAATTCCATGGTTATTTTTATCAGCATCTAGCTCCACTGTGGAAGGGTGAGCCAGTGGATCTCCACTCATTGTTACACCCCCATGTCCAGCACAGCACCCCACTCAATACTTGTTGCATGAATGAAATTGATAAATTAGGGGTCAGCTGAGCCAGTCTGGATTGGGTGGGCTGACCAATTCCCTCTCTTGCTTTAATGAGTGCTTTATGACTTTCTTGCCCATTCGCAAAGTAGCCCATGGCAATCCACAGGATGGGGATGTGAGAGGAGAAGAGGGACATGCCAGGCCCCAGAGTCCCCACAGCAAATATGAATGCTGAAAATGGCCAAGGGCACTTTCTGTTGAAGGATGGGTTGGGGCCTTAACACAGCGCCACCCAGGCCTCTTACAACCAAATTCTCCTTAAGGCCATTTATGAGTTCATTGCCTGGATCTTCATTAATGATGTGCTGTGTGACAGACTGTGTTCTAGGTGTTAGGAAAACAGCCGTGAATGAGCCAGACCAAAAGCCCTGCCCTCATGGAGACTGCATTCTAGAGAGAAGAGACAGAAGGTAGAACATACAGTGTACCAGTTGGTGATAACTTCACAGAGAAAAAGAAGACATGGGTGGCAGGGAGGGTTGTTATTTTGAGCAAGTGGTCAGGAAGGCCTCTCAGATGAGCTGACAACTGAGCAAAGACTGGAGAAGAGTAAGGGACCAAGCACTGCAGGCACTGGGGACAGCAAGGGCCATTTCCTCACCCTATTCACCCAGGGACAATGAAAGAACAGAGTCATGACCACCTGGTACCCAAGCTCCCTCTGGGACACAAGTGATATACTTACAGCCAGGTCATTGGGTGAGGCCAAAAGGATGTGGTGCCCATGCTGCCCAAGAGTTCAGAGGCTCGTGTACCCACAGTCCATCTGCTCCAGGGCGCATGGGCTGTTTGCTGGCTGGTGACTCAGTGGAGCCCTCAGGAGGGGAGCAGAGGAGGTGGGAGCAGCACTGACCCAGCATCTGTTTCCCTGGCTTTCCCCAAACATTGGGCTCAGCATCTTGGAGGGAAGCTTCCAAACCCAAGGAGTGCATTGCCAAAAGACGCTTAAACAGAAGAAAACAAGAAACAGCCAATATGTTCAAACCATCTAGAACTACACGTAAAAGACATCAGCCCAAACTAAGCCAGCTAGGGACCTGCACAACAACCTTAGGGAAGCTGCTGAGCTATGGCTAGACCCTCCCTCCCAACCCTGATCAACCAGCCTCCCAGGTTTGTGAGCATTTAAACTGGGAGCCCACAAACAAGCCATTTCTCAGTGGATTGGAACAGTTTGTTGTACCTTGATGACTGGTTTCTGTTATGATGCATCAGATCAGCAGTGTCATTGATCAGAAATGTTCACTTCTGTGTTTTTCAAATCTCTGATTGTTAAACTGACCAAATTTATATTTGAAGATGGCTCCCTCCACCAGTCCTGATTTTGTGTGGATACAAGAGCTGCTGCTCCAGCCTAGAGCCGGGGGTTTGCCCATCTCTCACCAAAATCCAGTCGGAGATGAAAGTGTCGTCTATCTACTTTCTGACCAGGATGCAGAGACAAGCATTCTAAGTCAGCGTGTTCTCTTGTCTCCCAGAATCAGGGCCTTGCTACGGTCCTTGGGCTCTTCTTCCTGGAACGAGGGTCACAGACATACATCAAGAAGGTCAAGGAGTCTGGATGCCTCCCTTTCTGGTGCTCGCCTGCCAGTCAGCCTTGCCCTTGCCTGGCTACCTGCCCCCTGACCCACTGCCCACCCTGTCCTTGAAGCTCTTCTTGACTCATGTGTTTGTGTGTAAACTTCCTGGGCTGCAGACCTGGCCTGAATGCTCAAGCTTTGCTTAGAACTTGGAGCGTGGGACCAGCCCTCCTAACAGCCCTGCCAAGTGGTACCCAAGAGGCATCCCAAACTGTGTGTGTAAAGCCTGTTCACCTTGCATTCTGGAACACAGCCTCTCCTGTCATCCATGAATCTTCCATGGCAGACCTCTCTGCCATCTGCCTCTCCTAATTCTCCTCTCTGTTTTACACTAACCAAGTAGTTACTAAAAGAAAAACAACAGCAACAACAACAACCATAGCAAAACCCCAAACTCCAAAGAAGCATATTATTCATGTTTCTTTTTAATATTCAGTTTTTAATTTTAAGCTTTACATAGATATTAACTTTATTTTCCATCGACTTTCATTTTCCATTGACTTCCTGGGAATAGGAATATGAAGGTTTTTTCCACCTACAAATGACAAGTTTCTATTAAGCTATATTGGGGAAAGTATCATTTTACATGTGGTCCTAAATCCATTCCCCTTGTTAATTGGTTTAACATAATTTTGCAAATTCTAATCTTTTAGTTAAAAAAAAAAAAGCCATTAATGCCTGTGGGAACCAGATTGCCACAATCATTGCCCACACTCAGAATTTCCCAGAGACTCCCAGCCTCAGCAGTATTACCAAGTCATGCCTCCTGATCACCATCTTCATCTTGCAATTCTTGGCATGTGAGTTGTAAGCAACAGTGATGGCTGTGGAAGGTATGGCTGCACCTCGGTGATCCAAAATTTTCCCAGACTCACACTCTTCCTCAGGATTAAAACACCTTTTTGATTTTGTATCTTGGAGACAGACAGAAACAAATTTTCCCAAAGCAGGAGTTGGATGATAAAGGAATGCCTAAAGGCAGATGCCAGGTGGAAAGTCATGGCATATAGTAAGTGCTCAACCAATTGTGCTGAGACAATTATGACTAAGAGTAGAACAACTCTGATGGTACCAGTAGTAAAACAGGCACGAATCCTCAGAGAGGCGAGGAGGTAGTGACGTATCTCTGTGAGTCTAGGTGAGGGTCACTTGGCATTGCCCATCTGTCTCGGTGACAGGCTGGCTGCACCGGGTGCTGGGTCCACTGTGTAGGAAGCCACTAAGGAACATTCTGCAGGGACAACCCACTGACCGAGTTCTTGGGCTCAACTCCTAGGAAGATCGGACTCGATAGATATAAGAGATGCTCAATTTTTCTACAGTTCTAGAGAATGGGAAAGAGAACCCCCATGCAAGCATGGATGCATAACGTAACACTGGGAGCAGATACCATTTCCTGTGAGCCTCAGTCACAACCACCCAATATCAGCAAGCTATGTTATCACCAACCCAGAAAAGGGGAAGTTACTTGCCAGAAGTAGTAGGAGGCTGGGGTTCAAACTCAAGGTCCTACATTCCTTTCACTGTGCAGCATACAAATAGGGTGCTTTTTTGTTTTTGTTACTGTTTTTTTTTTTTTTTTGAGACAGAGTCTCGCTCTGCTGCCCAGGCACGATCTCAGCTCACTGCAACCTCTGCCCTCTGGGAGATTTCAAGCTATTCTCCTGCCTCAGCTTCTGGAATAGCTGGGACTACAGGAGCGTGCCACCACACCTGGCTAATTTTTGTATTTTTGGTAGAGACGGGGTTTCACCATGTTGCCCAGGTGGTCTTGAACTCCTGACCTCAAGTGATCCACCTGCCTCAGCCTCCCAAAGTGCTGGGATTACAGGCTTGAGCCACTGCACCTGGCCTAGGGGGCTTTTAAAACTGGGTTTTTCTTGCTATTTGATGGGTGTTTTTAACAGAATGAGGATCAGACTAACTCAGTCCAGGTGGTGGGAATAATAATGGAGTCATCCTGTGGCCATTCAGACAGCAGCTGGAGGCCCACGTGCTCTGGCAGCCAGTCGGGGATGAGTGCCCAGGAGAATCAGAGAGCAGGAGCCAGAATTGAAAGAAGCGGGCTAGAGACAGTATGAAGCACGGTAAGAGATCAGATTGACAGTAGCTGGCAGCTTCAGCAATGACCCAAGGTCAGCAGAAGTGAGTAGGAGAGTCTGGAAATGCTTTCACGTGAGCAGTATTCAGCAGGGCCTGCCTGCGCTCAAAAGTGTGACTCCAGGGACCCATTCTTCCCACAGGAAGCCAGCTCTTGGTATCACCATAGCCCGGATCTAACAATGACTTAGCAAGTGGCTGAGACCATAGGGAACATGGACCCTGTCCACAGCCTCCACTTCTGTTGATTCCATATCTCCAGCCCAAAGGTTCCTTGAAGCCCCAGAGGCTAAAGGGGCCTTGAGCCACAAGCCCAACCTTCTTCCTGAATGGCCCAGGGGATGGTTTCTGCTGCTGTTGTTTCTGCTCATGGATGCAGGCCTCCCACTGAAGTCTCCACTAGCTGTCCCCATACACAGAAAGAAAAAAAAAAGGCCCAGGGCTCACCCAACACCCAAAAGTGTTGCCAGTCCCTGACTCAGCCTCCTCAAGGCCCCCCAGGGAAGAAAATCGAGCCCCACAGCCTCCTGTTTCTCAACCCCAACTCCCATACCTTGCCATCCATCTCAAGGCACAGAGCTCCTCAGCCTTGCGTTTCCAGTAGAACAGGCCCAGCGTGCCTGCAGCCGCACATCCCCACATGTTATTCTTGCCTTTATCTTGTTAGCATAATGCTCAGCTTCATTAGCCAGCCAGATGAATCATTTAGTAATTGGAGCTAATGAATTTAATTTTCTACTTTCTATTTTTTTAATAATAAAACAAAGTCATATTTTACCAACAGGTCAGGGAAGGCTCCAAGTTGCTGTTTTGAGTCAACGTTAGGCCAAGAGTACAAAATGGCAGACGGGGAAGGAGTTGGCTCCCTTTTGCTGATGTCACCGCCTTTTCTGGAGTTTCTCGGTTAAGGAACCCCATGGAAGCATTATCCCAAAGTTCTACGGAGAATGATACTAAGGGCCCGCATGAAAAATTGATGTTGCCATGGTGGCAGCATTCCTAATAGGACAGTATGAAGAGTAGGAGGCACTCACAGAAAATAAACAATGCACAAAGTTATCAAGGAAACACCCTGATATCAATTAGATGAAGAGCTATAAGGAATCTATTTATCTTGGAGAGATTTCACTCCAAGGGTCCCAGTGCCCCTCAGTCAGGTGAATTGGATGGATAACATACACCTTCCTTCTCACTCCCCGTTACAAAAGACGCGAAACCCAACAGTGAACCCGTACCTGAAATGTCAACGTGGGAAGCCAGGCTAATTAGAGTGGGGCCAACCCGCCCGACCGCATAGCTGACATGCACCCGCTGAAGCCTTCTTGTAACTTGACTACCCGAAGCCTCATCCCTGATTAACAGAGCCTGGCTGCAAACTAAAATGCAGTTAATTTATTGTAAGTTTTATTAGGCATATAAAAGGGAAGCAGGAATGACTAGCCTTTCGTTGCTCGAGATACATTTCATCCATGACACGGAGCAGATTCCTCATAGATTAAGCTTGTTAATTTCCCTCCCCGCCAACATTCTTCTCCGCATTGCTGAAGCAAAAGCCACAGGCTCTTGTCTGAAATGGATGGGATGAAAAGGGCTGGGGGCCCCCCGGACAACAGTTACATTAACCACTTTGTCCTTTTAATTCATCTAATTACATGCAAGGAGAAAGCTGCCGCCTTAGCAGGCTCGCTCTGCGCCAGAGCGCGATGCCGCTGGGCCATTGCTTTGGGCTTTTTGTTGTCTTATTAGGGGTGCTTTTGTTCAGAGGGATGGTTAAAGCCATTTTCAGCAGCTAGCAAGATGAAGCCGCTTCAATAAGGACACAATGTACTTGTTTAAATTACCTTTCAAAATGCTCGAAACCATTAAGGGGGAGGTGCTGCAAATAAAAGTTGGATTTTTTTTTATAATGTTTTACCCTAATAACAGCTTTTATTTTATTATAATCCATTAGTTGACAATATTATTCTATAGATTATTAGGCAGCAATTTTGCTATTTTATCACACTTTCAGCACTCACTCACCGGGCCAGAATCCACAAATCTCAGTATAATATGCTTTCAATTTTGTTAAAATCTCTATTTAACTGGTTTGGCTGCAGAACATCTTGGCAAATGTGTTTTTAATTTCGTTCTAATTAACTTGACAGTTGACAGAACTCGATGGTGGCATGATGGTGTCCCCTTTTCCAGGGTCCCTGCAAGCTCCATGCCTAGGGTCCATTTTTTTTTCTCTTTCCCATCCTAACAAGGAAGATGTCAGAGCTAACATCCAGGAAAAGGGTCTTTCGTCTCTGTCAAAAGTACATGCAATTTTTTAAAAACCAATTAAAAAATCTGGCTTTCATCTTTATCTGTAAAAAGAAGGTCATTGGTTCTGTGGGGTTCTCAAAAAATGGCTTGTCCTACAGACGTGGGTCCTGAAAGATGAAATGAAGACAAAGCAAGTGGGAGGGAGGGTTTTTTTTGTTGCCCAAGAGGACGCCAGCTCTTTCCCAAAGAGACACTGTGAAAGAGTGGCCATCCTCCCTCTCTGTCACCGGTACTTGGTGGGGAAAGAGACTTCAGTTCTCTGCTTTTGGGGATCAGCCTGAGAAGAGCAGCATTCAAAGAACTTACCCTTGTTCTTTAAACAGTTCCAAATTATCCCTATTGTCTGGGGAATTTCACTCTGGCAACCATTCTCCAGGTGCCCTCTCTGTCTTTGCTTCCAAAATCCTGCAGCATCCCAGAATCCAGCCTTCTCTCTGACCCTGAGCCAGCAGAGATACAAGCAGGCCTAGATCACACCACAACTAAGACAAATAAGTCATGCCTTCCTGACGTGGAGGTGAAACAAGTCTCTGTAAAACAAATCTAATCTTCCCTCTGGTTTTCCTTATATGGAGATGGGCCTCCAGGGAACTGTGTGGAAACCGTTAGCTGACTTGAGACCAGGTCCTGGAGCGACTGTTCACAATCCGCAGTGAATTTGGGGCATCCATTCTTGCACCTTTTTTGCACTGTTGCCCTCCCCGCCCCCACTCTCTTTCCCTCCCTACCTTTCTCACATGTTGTGAATTTGCCCATCACTGGAAATTCCCCGATTCCACATTTGTACCACTCATTACGCTTCTGTTCAATTATTAAGAATGTCAGTCCTTCCAGGACCCTCAGAGATGAATCACTATAACATCTTCCTCACATTAATGACAAAAAATCTCACTGCTCAAGGGACTTGACTCACCAAGACACTGGCCAGCAAGAAGCAGCAGCCTAGGACTGGATCCAGGTCTTCCGACTCCCAGTCCATGCCCTTTTCTGAGATTTCCGTTGGAAAAGTTCTAGGTTTTGTCAAAACATACACATGCACACACACATACGGTCTTTTTTCTAGTCTTCAAGTCTGAATTTTGAATTTTCATTTTTATTTTGTATTTACAATGAGAATGCTGCTACAGAATTATCAGGGCTATTAGAGTAAAAGAAATCGTTTGGTGTTCATGTTTTAAAAAGGTACTATGTTTTTAGCCCCAAGCAAACAAAATACAGATGTCTAGACCAATAATTTTCAAACAGGAGGTATTTTGCTCCCCAGAGGACATTTGGTAATGTCTGGGGACATTTTCGGTTGTCAAGACTGCAGCTAGGGGTGTGCTACTGGCATCTAGTTGGTAGAGGCCAGAGATGCTCTTAACCACCCCATAAAGTGTAAGACCCCCACGCAACCATCACAAAGAACTATCTAGCCTCAAATGCCAGTAGAGCCCAGTGGACAAGCCCTGCCCTCTCCTTACCTGGGAGTCAGATTCAGGTTCAGGGAGCTTATACCTCACTCGGGGAGAAGAGAAGATGGTGAACCTGCAAGGAGAATGGGTGGAGCCAAGTCCAGATGACCCACGAGTGGTGACAAAAGCAGGATTGAACCCACATCACACCGACAGTGCTCATTCTTGTTTGTCCTGCCTGGAGAGCAATTATACTTTTAATAACTGTGCAATCCCTTGGGTCTGTTTCCCTTTCTATTCAACGGCAGTATCATGGGGTAATGAAGAGAAGGCCCATGTGAAGCGCCTAGCTGGTGCCTGGCACACAGTAGGCTGTCGACACATTGGAGAGGGAGGAGGAATACAGTGCTGCTGTCTTGTGCTTTGGCTGGGATGGGGAGGGCGTGCATCTTCTGCTCTGGCATCTTTTTTATAAGACAGCAATATGTCTGCTCAAAAAAGTGTGCACACTAATGAACATTTACTTGGTAGGGAGAAGCGGAGAGGGGGCGTGGAACTAGAGGAACGAGAAAAGGATGATGTCCTTTGTGGGACATGACCCACCTCCTCTTCCCATACTCCCCATAACCCAAAAAGGCACCTATAAAGGCTTTGATCAGAACCAGCTCATAAACACAAGATGAGATCTGCTCCCAGCTGGCTCTAGTCCATCCTGTAGCCCTGAGCAATGACTCTGCTCAAACAGGTTAGAGCCATTTAGGAAACACAAGCCCGAGCTTCCTTACCAAGTCCCACGTGGTGACAGCTGTTGCTAGGTGTAGGAAGCCAGCAATATCTGAAACCATGCTTTCTGGCCAGAATATTAATTTGCACCATTAAGTATTTGCTGTGCTCATTCCCAGCACCCCTCCCCACTCAATGTACTTGCGTAACATCCATGTCCTCATGCAGGGGGTGGGAGTAGCAGTGCAAGAGTCATCTCAGAGGGATGGCCCGTTGATTAAAAAACTTCTTTTTCAAGTTAATTGCCAAAGAGAAGTAAAATGTTCTTCCAATACTTCGTCTCCAAAACTGTTCTGGCTTGTGAACATCTGTCAAGAATATGTATTTCCAGGGCTCCAAATTGCCCAGATTTTAACATCCAGCTTAGTTAAGCCACTAGAGTTTAACTAACACACTGCTCCTTATACAATCAGCACTAGGATAAAAAGGAGTTTGATTTCTTCCCCAAATGCATTTCGTTTCTTTTGGACAGTCATACAACATAGGTGTGTTTCTCGCCTCTCCGCGGCCTCACATGAGGAAGGAGGGGCCTTACTCACCAACACCACGGGTAAGTAATCCATTCAAGACCGCTCTCCGTCGGGCCTCCATTTTACCAGCCCAAAATTAAGTTTTACCAGGACATTGTAGCAGGGCATGTGTTTGACTGTTGAGCACCATGTGTGGCCATTAGAAAGAAAAGGAAAATCAATAGGGTTTCATTAAAACAGCAGGCAATCAGGGCCCAGCCCTGGTTTAATTACAGTTTCAGTAGCATTTGCTTTAATTGGAAAGAATAAAAGAAGTGAAGTGGAGTGAATGAAGAAATTAGCATATCTATCACTGTTGTCACATTGTACCGTGGCCTTAAAACACTGTTCACTCTTTGCTATCTCTGAAGCTGCGCTGAACCCTGGAAAAAAAATATGGCAGGGCAGTCAGCAAATCCTCAGGCTCCACCTTTGTGAAATTCTAATTAAAGTCTTTTATAATCCTTGGAAGTCATTTTTTAAAATCTGCTAGATATGCTAGATACACTTTGCAACATGTCTGTTAATTACTCCTGCTTGGCACGATATGAGGAGAACTGCAATCACCTTGTGCTGTCTGAACATTGAGGCTGTTCTGAGAGCCAGCTTTGGCAGCCCACGAAAGCCCCTAGGATCCTGCTCAGATAGGGGGCCCCAAGGGCAGTTTCCACCAGCCGGAATTCTTTCCACTTGATCAGGCTTCCGAACAATCACAGACTCAGAAAATATCAGACGGTCTTTAGGCACCAAGTAGACCAAACGCCACCCTCATTTTACAGATGGGAAAACTGAGGCCCAAGGTCCCCAGACTAAGAAAGGGTAGAGCAAGGACTTTTTCCCAGGTTTGTTTCTTGGCCAATTCCAGTCTACTGTCTACTAGCCCATAATAGTTTATCTGATGACATCTCAGGAAAACCCTTTCTGTTGAAAGAAAATATTGAGGTGGTCAGGCACAGTGGCTCACACCTGTAATCCCAGCACTTTGGGAGGCCGAGGCGGGCGGATCACTTGAGGTCAGGAGTTAGAGACTAGCCTGACCAACACGGTAAAGCCCCATCTCTACTAAAAATACAAAAAAAAAAAATTAGTCTGGCATGGTGGTGCACGCCTGTAAGCCTAGCTACTCAGGAGGCTGACGTGGGAACATCACTTGAACCCAGGAGGTGGAGGTTGCAGTGAGCTAAGATTGCACCACTGCACTCCAGCCTGGGTGACAGAGTGAGACTTCATTACAAATATATATATATATATATATATATATATATATATATATATATATATATATAGACATAAGGGATTGAATTTTTACTCACTAAAACGCAAACATTTCTTACCAGATAACATTTCATAATGAATACACTCCTCCTTTTGGAATGGTTAATGGGTTAAAATCCATCCATGATTAGGAATTTGCTTAAGATATGGCCAGGGAAAGGTTTTCAAGTTCACGTCTACTGAGGAAGGAACAGCAGATACTGGAGGCAGAGCCGACCTTCTCACTGACTTGGATTCTGGAAAGGAATGTCAAATGCCTAATCATTCCCATGAATTGCATGGAGGTCACAAGGACAGCTAATAATAAGAACTTCTATTTTATGAGAGCCTATTCTGTGCTATGTCCTCGTGTGGAGGTTCTATCATCCCCAGTTTAAAGAATGAAAGACTGAGGTTATTTGCCTGTGGTCAGATAAGCCCTATACTGGGATTTAAACTTCAGTTTTGTTCCAATGGGCTTCTTCCACCAGGCTACAAGGCCCTCCCAAGGCAAAAGACCAACCCCAGTGTAGAAAAAAGCAGGAGGTCTGGGTATCCCACTCTGGAGCTGGTTCTCTGCCTAGCAAATGCATGGCCAGAGGGAGGCCCAGGCAGGCAGCCTGGCCAGTGTGGCCCCACGCCCAGGCAGGTCCTCCTGAAAATTTACCCAGACCAGGTGCTTCCTCCCAGACTGCTAAGGCCAGCACTGCTCCTCTAGGAAAAGCCCCCAGAACAGCAGCTCATTGTGCAAGTAAGGAGCAGGCGCAGCGTGGCGAGGGTACAGGGTGGCCTCCGAGGTCAGGAGGATGTGGCCAGGGGACAACAGGGAGACCTCCATGCAGAAAATTAGAGAGAGGAAACGATCCATTGTCTCCTCGCAAAGTGGTCATCGGGAAGTGTGTGATTGGCTTCTCACTGGAGCGTGGCGGGCCCTGTCCTGGGTCAGTCCTCAGAGCCACCTTGCTCTGCAGCAGGAGGCAGCAGGAGGCGGAACGCAGCGGGTGTCCGACAGTGGGCGAGTGCTGCGCGCAGGATGTGTTCTCACTCCTCCTCAAACCCATGTTTCCCAGTGAGGGGGCTGAAGGTGTGTTTCACACAAGTGAAACCACTCAGATAAATGCGTGGTCAGGGACTGACTGGAAGGGAGGCCTTCCAGGCACCTGGGCCGGGTTTGGGCCGGGTTTGGGCCTGGTTCCAGGCCCAGTTCCTGGAGTGCGTGGGAAGTGCTCTCTGCCTCCTCTGCTCTCAGCATCAGAAACGTGAGGGGATGATTTTGAGCACTTGCTCCTGGCCAAGCAGTAGGCATATTGCTGCCTCCAAAATCCATTGTGGGAGGAGCCCAAGGGTAGCATGCCACTCCCACAAAATGATCAGAAGGCTGTTCCCCAGGCCTAGTGGAGCCACCACTGGCCTGGAAGCTGGCAACCTGGTGAGGACCATGGGGACCCAGCTCATGCGGGCTGAAGAGAAATACCAGATGCAGCCCCAGCCTCCCGAGAGGACCCCACAGCCTCCTGGAGATGAGAAGCCCACTTGAGAGGTGTGCGGCTGGAGGAGACAGAGAGTACAGCATTCCCAGTGACTGCACGCCCCAAGGCACACCCCAGCCCCTGTCCTCTTTTGTCTTCTGGACTCTTCAAGATGGGAAGAAGGCCTAGTCTCAGCTTTGCAGGACCTTGTGCAAACCACCTCTGCCCTGGGCCTCAGTTTGTTTGTCTGAATAATGTGTCCTCACCACTCCCACCCCCAGCCATCCTCTGTCGCTGTGACCCGAGGTATGTATTAGTCTTGTGATCTCGGTAGCCAGTGTTCAGACCCAAGAGGGCCTCAAATAAGGAAGGAAGTGAAATTCACTCCAAAGGCACAGAAGACCAGCACAGAAGCCCAGCGTAGGGAGCATGCAGAAACGGGGTCCATCCTAAAAAAGGCAAGCACCCCAACCCCACGAGGGGCCTTCCAGAGCCAAGAGTCATCCCAAAAGTGTGGCTGCAGTGAATGGAGCTCATCCCTGCGGAGCCCCGATCTGGGCAGGGCATTGCTCTAACTCCCTAACATGCATGAACCATCGGCTCCACACAGTCTTCCCGAGCTGTCGTAGGCAGCAGGCATCACGATGATTCTCTCTCTGCAGATGAGACTACCGAAGCATGAGGGGAAGAACTGGCCAAGCTCCCACGGCAGGTAAGCGGCCTGGCGGAATGCTCTGTATCTCTGTCCCTCTCCTGTAGCCTCTGCACCGCCTTCCTCCTCCCAGCCAGCATGGGGCTTCAGCATCCAGGCCTAGGAATCAGCTGGCACCCTGGTGGGAAAAACTGAAAGTGGAGGAGCTGAAGGGTGGGAGCTTGAGGCACAGAAACACAACGCTTTTTGTCCTTTAGCCCAAGGTTCAACTCTGTTTTCCCTAGGAGAGCACAGGCCCCGATGCCCTCTGGAAAGGCTTAGAGTTCAGTGGCTCAGCCCACAGGCTTCGGATTCAGTTGACAGCTTGAGTTCAAATCCCTGTCCTACTGCCTCCAAGCCACAAGATCACGGGCAAGTGGGTCCTCTGTGCTGACTCACGGGTTCCTCCTCCACAAGGTGGGTTAACAATGGTGTCCACTTTATGGAGTGTCTGCTGAATTTCATGACAGAATCCACATGTGGCACTCACGATGCAGCCATTGAGACTCAGGCCACTGAGTCAGACTTGGGTCCCCTGGGGTAGCATCCATAGTGCCTGGGATGGGAAAGAGTTCGCAGTGGGACAAAAGAAACTTTGAATTCCCCATTGGGGGCCAGCGTCAGTGTCCTGGCCCTGCCACTGCATGACATGGGCAAGCCCCTTCCTCAAAAGGCCCTTTGGATGTTGGCTTCGCATTTTCAAAAGGCCAGGTGGAGCTTATCAATGACAGGGGCAGGGGATTGGAGAATCACTGGACACAGGCTCAAGGAAGAGCCCTCTCACGTTCAGCTGCTTCTTATCCTGTTCATACTCTGCTTCTAAAGTCCTAATGAACCCACTGCCTGGGGCTGTATTGTGGTCTTGCCGGCGAGAGGTGGAGGGTCTTGGAGAGGACCCATCTCAGAGCAACTAAAATGCAGCCGCCATCATTAACTAGGACAAACATAGCCCTGTGCATGGCATGGCCTGGGCGCACATTCACTGGGGCAGTAATTAGAGGGGAAATATCCTACAGGCAGCTTAGCTGCGGAAAACCATTTTCATTGAAAATATACATTTGTAATTGTAAATGGAAAGATTACCTGTAATAGCAGTAACAGACCCATTTCCTAATAAGATGAACACTATAGCTGATGACTGAAGCATCTGTATATAGCTACGTACACCATTTCTGTACTGCAGGCTGCCAATTTGTTTCAGCGGCGAAAAGCGTGATTTAGTGTTTGTAGCATTACCATCTGTTGTCGTTATTACAGAAATTATATATAAACCAGTTAGTAAACACTTTGCCGCATTGTCTGTTGTTTTGATAATCACCCATAATAACATCTAGCATCAATATGGTCTTTAAACCCGATTTGGGAGTTAATGGAATAAGAGGAGGCAGTCTGTATATGCACCGGGGTAATGTCATTAGGAATGTTTGTGAAGAACAAATTAAATCAGTTGTAAATTGTGCTCTCAAGTCAGCCAGAAAACCAGTCTTGTTCAGGAGAAGGGATTTATATTTTAACCTCGTGCAGAAAATGCACTTACGCAGATTAAAATAAAATAGGGACTTTGCCGATGGATGGAAGTGGTAATTGCTAGGGCCTTAATGGTTTCCTGTTGGCTGTGTCATGCAGTGGGCACAGCTATTTTAAAAGTTAACCGGCACTCGGGGTCATACTTTCACTGATTCAGTCATTAAACCAGGCTAGACATGTCACTAAATGGCTGATTATTCAAATGACGGGCCTGCTCCATGGTTCCCTGGTGTCGTCTATTGAACATGAGGATTTTCAGGGATGGTTCTCATAAAATCAAGATGAGTTGGATTCAAGTACGAGTCAATGGTAGCGCTGGGCTGGGGCCTGGCCCATCTGAGACAGCAGAGGGAGGCCCCGCCTGCTTTCTCAGACAGGCGGGGACAGGCATGCAGCCCTGGTGGCTAAGCCTTGGTGCTTGGATGTTTCCAGAGGTCAGGGAAAGGCCGATTTGTGGATGTGTTCAAAGGGAAGCCATGTTTAGACAAAGAAGTGCCATGATGGGAGGAAGCAGACAAAGAAGGTGGGTGGAAATTCATAATTCCATCCTAAGACTGTCATCAACATCACCACGGGTCCAATTCCATAGCCAGGAGGTGGTGGAGCAGCAGTTGGACCCCAGGTCTGCCTCCACAGCCTCTCCTCCTTCCTGGGGCTTCTCCTCTTACTTAGAGCCTTCCTCTTGTATCTCCTCATGATACCTCTTGCAGACAGATTGCATTAGCACCCCCATTTTCAGGTAAGCAGACTGAGGCTTGTGTGAGTGAGATCATATGGCCAGCCAGAGGCCCAGGCTGGATAAGATCACAGGTCTCTGTGGGGCTGGAAATCTTCCCACACCACTGTTGCACAGGCGGGACCAAAAGAAAATGAACATTTACCTAGGCACTCAGAAGTCAAGAGCATCCCTGTATGGAGTGGCAAATGGCAAGGTGGCGGGGGTGGCAGGAAGGATGTTAAGACCAGCTCTAGAGTCAGCCTGGTGACTAGGGAGCTGATCTAGCAGCCGTGGAAGCTGACTTTGGGGCAAGCTGGGGAGGAGATGGGAGGGAGTCTTTTAACAAGTGGCTACTCCCAGCACAGAGACAAATGGAAACTGGAAATGGTCCCCAAGCCCATAGGAAGGGCTTGACTGTCCAAAGGACCCACCTGATGCCAAGCCTCCAGCCACATTTAGCTGGGACAAAGCACAGAGCAGTGTCTCTGAAGAGCAACATTGATGACTCACCGGCTTTTAAGATGATTTCCGAGAGTGCACATAACGATCTCCTTTTTACTTTGTTTTGATATTTATCAGTAAAAATATAAATAGCACATCAAATTCATAGTTCAAAATAAATTTGATTTTAAAGAAAATCTTTTTAAAAGGAATCTAAGTATTTAGGTTGGTGCAAAAGTAATTGTGGTTTTTGCCATTTAAAAGTAATACAAATAGTGAGTTTATTTTAAAATATTTAGTAGGCAATAGAACAGATGCTATATAGACAGGGCAACAATCATAAAGAGAATGACTGAAGTTTGGGTTTCGGAGTCAAGATTACCTTGGTTCAAATCAACTAGTGTTTTGGGGTCAGTCTTCATCTCTCTGAGTTTATTTTCTTGTGCACAACATGAAGCTGAAGCAGCCTCCACACAGGGCTGGTGAGGACAGTAAATGGGCCACAAGATACCTGCAGCACTAGAAGTCCTCACCAAGGGGGGCCAGTCCCCAAAACGAAAGGACAGGGAGTTCTTCCTCCCAGGGAGTAATGAGGTAACAGCTCGTCTCGAGAGCCTACGTTCAGGGCATATTCCATCAACAATTGCAGAACTGGAACATACCAGGAAGCAAAAGCCCTCCAGGTCCCACCATCCTGAGGCCAATTAATGAGATACTCATCCTATGGGAAATCAGGTCCCCTTGGGCCAGATGTGGCCCCTGCATATTCTAGATCAAGCCTGGGTTTTTGGAGGGTTTTTGTCTTTTGTCTCTTCTAATAATTCAGGGATCTAGGTCTGGAAATGTCAAGTTACTTGTCCAACATCACACAGCAAGTTAACGCCAGAACCAAGGAGAGATATCCCGTCAGTGAGCACTTACATTGTTACTTTCTGGTGTGCCCGGCACTGTGCTGCATGCTTTTCGTAAGTCATCACAGCGAGACTGGGAGGCGAGTACCACTGTCATCATCACCCTGTTAGACACGGGGAGGCTGAGGCTCAGAAAAGATCAATCTCTGGTCCATAGTCACATGGATAGAAAGTTGCAAGAGTCAGAACAGAAACCCACCAAATCTGACTCCAGACAAAGAGCTCTGTTCTTAATCAATCAACTGCACCAGGGGTTGCCAAACTAACAGTCCCAGGGGCCAAACCCAGCCTGCTGCGTGCTTTGTAATGGCTGGCGAGGCTAAGAATCATTTTTATATCTGTGAATGGTCACAAAAAAATAAAAAGAAGAATATTCTTTGACATGTAAACATTCCATTTCTGACCATAAATAAAGTTTTATTAGAATACAACTGTATCCACTCACTGACATTTTCTCAACGGCTGCTTTTGTGCTGTGGCAGCAGAGGTGAGTGTGCCTTTAGAGACTGCAGGGCCCACAAAGCTTCAATTATTTCCTTGCTGGCTTTGTACAGGAGAAGTTTGCTGACCCCTGCACTAGACTGCCTTGCCTTGCCAAGGAAGGAACCTTTGGCCTTTCCAAGGAAGGGGCTTTGTCTGGGGAGCATTATCCCAGGAGAAGATAAGGAGGGGAGACAGAGAAAGGGGAAACAGAAGAGAAAAAGAAAAGAACCGTCCATGTTAACCAGAAGGCCAGTTGTGGACATGCAGTCCCTATTACTGAGATTACAAAGGAGAAAGGAGAAGGAGGTCTCCATTTTTGGAAATAAATGTTTCCCCACCAGCTGGGACCCGGGTGATAATCACCAGGGTAGAAACGCGTATACCCAAATGACAGCCAGGAAGGGAAACCCTGAAATTGGGGCACAGTAGAAATACTTTAGGTGCTTGAGTATTTTTCATAAATTCATGTAATTATTTTAACTAAAAATCTGTAAAATATTAATGGGGGGGGGTGGGTTTCAAAGCAGAGTTAATTATAGCAGCTCCACTCACCACGTGTACTTAAGACTCCGTCAGCTTTTCCATTAGGAACTGCTGCTTTTCAGGGGGGTTATAATTCAACCAAATAAATTGGCCACAGGCTGAGGCTTGACGTGCAAGTTTGCAGGGTGAGAATTAATTGTTTAATTGATTTGAATATTCAAGGCCTACACATGGAAGGAAAAAAAAAATCATCATATGTTGTCATTTCAGGGAGGGTTGGCCTGAAGATACCGGCCTCTCTGTAGCTTGCCGGTCATCATTCTCCCCTATTAAAACCCTACATCCATCATCACAGTTCAAAAATATATGCCTATATGTGGCTTTGCACCAAAAGGTTCTAAGTACCTTACTTAGCTCTTAAATTCGTGCCTATGTTTCCCCTCAAATAAGCTTCATTAATCTGGAAAGGAGAGGGTTTTGCCGGCTCATATGAATGTGTTTTAAAATAAGCCTTTTCATTTTTGGTAGCTTCAATATACAACCAGCGGCAATCGCAGGCTTACCTTCCTTGGCTGAAATCCGATCATTAAACCAACTTCACTATTAGGGGGAATATCTGGCTGGAAAATGCATTTTATCCCTGAAGAATATGCTATATTAGTGAGAAAATTACTCTAAATGGGAACAAAGCTGACAACTGCTGCTTGCAGACTAATGGCCTGGTGTATATATCGTACCCAAAAAGCATGTCATCACCTGCCTGTTGAGCAGATCACGGGCGTTAGGTTCTGGTTGGCACAAATGGGACATTACAGATGTCGAAAAGGTTTTAGGGATTTTGGTGGGTTTCGCCTCGCCCCTCCCTCTTTTACTTAAAGCCAACGGATGCAGTATCATCATAACCCAAAATTCCAGGTGAGCCCAATGCAGCAACTGCCAATGTGGCCACCAGCAGGTAGAAATGCATCCTATTCTTGCTTCTATATAGGATTCTTCAGTAGCCATTTTATGCAAAATCACATCCTGTGAATGGCAGAATATTTTCTCACCTACTGCAGAGTTGTTCAACTCAACCTATTTAGGGACTTGGAGAATGCCCTGGAGCCCCACAGACAACTCAAGACGTCGGGGCAACGACTTCTTTTTCAAGAGGGAAAAATTGTACCATTGCTTTGCACAGTAAAAGCAGTGGCTGGGAGGAGGGAACGAAGAATAGGGCCCTAAGAAAGTCCTTGAGGTCAAAATGTGAATGTTATAATGAGAAAAAAATTGCATTTGTTTCATTCCCAGCTCTTGATGCTATCTTCTTCACGAGAACAGATTCAAATTTGGGACCATTTTCTGTTCTTATTAAGAGGAAAGTGGTATCAATTTTAATAAAGTCCAAGAACACTCGTTAATAGAAGGCATTTTTCATCTACCTACAAACATAGTGGAGGCCGTGTCGGTGACTCAGAACATTTAAATAAAGGGCCCTTCAGCTCTGTGTCGGCTGATGGAAGATCTGGGAAGGGCACTGCCTGAACAATAGCAACCGTTAGAACTTTATTCTTCTTCTCATGCGCTTCTTCAGATCTCCTAATTCAGATATTATATCCCATCAATTTTTTATTAGAGCATAATTCATTTACTGAGATTGCTTCTTTTGAAAGCATTTGGCGATAGGATCTTTCTTATTGAAGATGCATGGCCAAGAACATAGAAATGTGGATTGGTAATGCCCATGAACCATAGGATAGTTCTTTATAGCCTGAAACACCTTCACATTGAACTAAAAAGGCAGATAAGTGGACTGGGGCAAAAGCTAGGGAGCAGAGAATCACTTCCCTCACAGTGCAGAGAGGAGGGATGCCAGCTGCTACCCAAGGTGCTGTTGTGAATCATCAAGAACGAACACCCAGCACCACCAAGAAAGTCACATTTCTGCTCTCCCCACCCACATGCAGCTCAGGGTGCCAGAAACAAGCATTTTTCCTGTGTCTGTCTGCCCTGAAAATATTGACTTATGTGAGACTCTTCAAGTTAAAAGCTACATGTTATTTTCAGTCATGTGAAAGATGTTTGAAAAGCTGAAGTTTCATATATGTCTTAAGAAACCCTTAAACAAAAGCCATATTTATGGTCATGTAGTATTTAAGCAAATGGAAAATTCATGATGATCACTCAAGTCACATTTATTAAGCAGCAACTATGAGCAATGCAGTGTTCTAGGCGTTGCAAAGGTTCAAAGAGCATCTATCAGGGAAAGGGTCTACATAAGAAGATAGTCAATACTACAAAGTCATAGGATGTTCAAGCCGGAAAGAAGCTTGGAGGTAACTTAGTCCAATGTACCCATTTTACAAATGAAGGGTCAGACCCAAAGAAGTGAAGTAACTTGCATGGTTTGTGGCAGAACCAGAGTCACGACTGTTTCATTGATCATATAATATGCTATATTTATTATACTACATAAATGCCAGTATAATTACTGTGTGATATACATCACACTTCAATTTCCATATAGAACTTTTAAAATAACCCTACAAGGTAGAGAGTATTATTTTCCCAATTTACAGGTAAGGAAACTGAGGCTTGAAGGGGTTAAGTCATTAGCTCAAGGTCACACAATGAGTGACAGAGCCCCCAAAATCCTGACCCAGCTCCATCTGTTTCCAGAGCTAGATCTCTCACCCATGAGGCTATGCAAAACCAAGTCCTTCACAGTGCAGAGAGGAGGGATGTCTGCCCCTCTCAGCTTCTTGGGAAATGCCAGTTCCCGTTTAGAGACTCATTGACTCCACCCTGTCTTCCGTGAAACCCCTGCTGACTCCCTGCTGAGGCAATCGTCCCATCTGTGGGCACCCTTGTCCACGGTGTGCACTCTGTGGGGTGCCCCATCTCAGTGCGCTTGATTTGTGTATCTCTGTTTGTGCCCACACCAGGTCCTACCTCTTGTGCCCTCAGCCTGCAGCACAAGGTTTGGCACACAGCAGGTTCCAAGACGGTATCAGTTGAGTGACTCCACTGAGTCTGCCAAACACTAGCCCCATTAATACCTCACCCATGGCAGACTGAGCACACACTGAGGAGGAATCCATAGGGGTGACCACAGCTGTCCTTGCCTTTGAACCCCAGCCAGACCTTCCACCCACACAGCACCCCAGGCAGGTGGGGAGTTGAGCCAGGCCCTTCTGTTGTCTTCTACTCATGGCCCAGCTTTTCAGGAAACATATTCTGTCTCACCACCACCATCCCGCACCCAGCCATTGACATATATACACAAATAGCCACTAAAAACTAAACCCGCTCCTCCACTCCTCCCTCCAAATTCCCCTGCCTCCTTCTTTCCAGCCTCCCATACATACGGTGTCAGTCCTCAGTCATTTCCATGCTTTTTCATTCTGCATGGGAAGGAAGGTGACTGAGAAGGGAAGCGGGCTCTTTGGATGCTACAGTTAGCATGTCTGCCAGGTAGCAGAATTTCAGCACTGCTGGGATGGCCTCCCTCAGCATGTCCCTTGAGCTCTGTGATGCCTCTCACTCTGCCTCAAGTGGCATTACCCAGTGTCCTTGTGTTGTCCTGACTTCGGGGACTCTCCAGGATTAAGTGTATGTGTGTTGAGGGAGGGAGGATACTGCCTTAGAAAAACCATCCTGGCTGGGCACAGTGGCTCACGCCTGTAATCCCAGCACTTTGGGAGGCTGAGGCGGGTGGATCATGAGGTCAAGAGATCGAGACCATCCTGGCCAACATGGTGAAACCCTGTCTCTACCAAAATACAAAAATTAGTCGGGCATGGTCACATATGCCTGTAGTCCCAACTACTCAGGAGGCTGAGGCAGGAGAATCGCTTGAGCTTGCAGTGAGCCGAGGTCGCACCACTGCATGCCAGCCTGGTGACAGAGCAAGTCTCCGTCTCAAAAAAAAAAAAAAAAAAAATTCCTTCCCCTTAACAAAACCCAACCACTAATAAAAACTACTTCACAGCACAACTATTAAAAAGACAAGACTTTAGAAAAATGATTTTTTCTTGGGTTTCAAGAAAACTAAGTGCTGTTATTTTCACTTAGTGATAAACTAACTCCTGAAAATTCTAGCCAATTTGTAGTAAATATTGAAATGCCTACTTTCATCAGTGATGGGGAAATTGAATGCTCCTGAGAGTATAAAATTCTAATATCAGTGTCTCACCAATTTGTTCAAGTATTGAAATACAATAAAGATATTTATACTGAAAGTTGTACCTTTGGTAAAAGATGCAACTGGCTCTCTTTTATTTCCATAATTCAGAACACCCTTCAAAATGTATCATCCCTCCCATTCATCTTCCTTATCATTAATACCACAAAATCCTGGATGTGGAAATTTTTTAAGCTCTTGTTTACTGAATGCCTGTATGTGCCAGCCTTGGTTTTATCTATTTAATGAACACTGTTTGACTTAATCATCTGAAGTTCTGAAAGGAAGGGCACACTCGCCCATTTTACAGATGCAGAGACTGGATTCAAGTGGAGAAATCTGTCCCGCTTTGCACAACTTGATGGTTTCTAATACAGCTTGTCAGGGTTCTAATCCAGGTCTGTCTACACACCATCTAGTTCCACTTTGTCTCTTTAGAATATTCTGGGTTTGCGCATGTTCTCACTCATAGGTGGGAATTGAACAATGAGAACACTTGGACACAGGGTGGGGAACATCACACACTGGGGCCTGTTGTGGGGTGGGGGGATGGGGGAGGGATAGCATTAGGAGAAATACCTAATGTAAATGACGAGTTAATGGGTGCAGCACACCAACATGGCACATGTATACATATGTAACCTGCATGTTGTGCACATGTACCCTAGAACTTAAAGTATATATAAAAAAAGAATATGCTGGGTTTGGGGGTGAACCTGTTCCAATCCTGACATATCCTGGAATACGGATTTTTTTGTGTTATAGGGATTTGTTTGTTTTGATAAACTTTTATCAGCCTGCAAATCTGTCTCTCTTGCTCACTCACCTTTTGTTCTTACTTCTAATCTTTGTCTTTCTTAGGGTACCAAAGAATTATGGCTTGAACTTCCTGGCACCTGAGACTCTAGATGAATAGGTCATTGCTTAGGTCATGGCCGCCCGCTGGTGACATGAAATGTGATGAAGCCAAAGGCAGCTCCCTGCACTCATGGTATCTTCCAAGACCTCACCTTCCTAACAATAACAGCTGAGACAAACCCCAAGCTCCTGACATGAAATGCCCACCAAGGACCCATAGTATTTGCACAAATCAGAAAGGAGAAACTATACAGACAAGGAAAAGGGCCAGCCACAGTAGTTGTTAAAAAATGCTCATCTCACACCAGTTAGAATGGCAATCATTAAAAAGTCAGGAAACAACAGGTGCTGGAGAGGATGTGGAGAAATAGGAACACTTTTACACTGTTGGTGGGACGGTAAACTAGTTCAACCATTGTGGAAGTCAGTGTGGCGATTCCTCAGGGATCTAGAACTAGAAATACCATTTGACCCAGCCATCCCATTACTGGGTATATACCCAAAGGACCATAAATCATGCTGCTATAAAGACACATGCACATGTATGTTTATAGTGGCACTATTCACAATAGCAAAGACTTGGAAACAACCCAAATGTCCAACAATGATAGACTGGATTAAGAAAATGTGGCACATATACACCATGGAATACTATGCAGCCATAAAAAAATGATGAGTTCATGTCCTTTGTAGGGACATGGATGAAATTGGAAATCATCATTCTCAGTAAGCTATCGCAAGGACAAAAAACCAAACACCGCATGTTCTCACTCATAGGTGAGAATTGAACAATGAGTACACATGGACACAGGAAGGGGAACATCACACTCTGGGGACTGTTGTGGGGTGGGGGGAGGGGGGAGGGATAGCATTAGGAGATATACCTAATGCTAAATGACGAGTTAATGGGTGCAGCACACTAGCATGGCACATGTGTACATATGTAACTAACCTGCACATTGTGCACATGTACCCTAAAACTTAAAGTATAATAATAATAAAATTTTTAAAAAATGCGAATTGAAAAACTAAAAATAAAACATTTTGCCTATAAAAGTAGTAGAAATCTCATGAATAAGAGCCCCAAACACTGAAGAGGCTGTAATAAACTTTCATATTTTGCTTGTGGGAAAATAAATCGACACACTTTTTTTAGGAAACAATTTAGTCATATATAACGTATGATATATAATTTAAGAAACACTCACCTTTTGGACTGACAATTTTTTTAGGGGCGCTAACCAAACCAAATAATCCAAAGTTTTATGGCACATACATGTAAAAAAATAGAATAAAATACTAAGCACATGAAAACTGTTACTGTAAAATTGTGATTCAATTTTTAAAAAATTAAATGTACATATTATAAACACACATAAGAAAAAGAATAAAAAGAAAAAGAAAAGCTTTAAAACCCTTACAGTGACATTCTTTAAGTAATTGTATTATTCTTACTTCTTTTATTCTTATGTTCTTATTTGACCTTTCTACATTTTAATTTTATAATCAAAAAAGAACTAAGCCATTAATGCCATGTTTATAGAGCACTTGTGATACCATGTAAATAGGTATGCTATTATATTAGTGAGGGAAGAAAACAGAAGGAGACTAGGAATATGATTTCCATTTTTGTACTTAAAAAAAGGCATCAAAATTTTATAGTAAAATAGGTAACTATTTTTTTTCTACTTTTTTTCCTTTTTTTTTTTTTTTTTTTTTGAGACAGAGTCTCACTCTGTGGCCCAGGCTGGAGTGCAGAGGTGTGATCTCAGCTCACTGCAACCTCCGCCTCCTGGGTTCAAGCAGTTCTTCTGCCTCAGCCGCTATTGTTTTCATTTGTCTAATACAGTGACACTATTTTCATAATTTCTTTAGAAACTTTATAATTTTGCAAAGTGGCTTTATTAACCATAAAGTAGCCACACAAAGAAAACTAAAACTGCTAGATGGATGGGCTACCCGAGGAGCAGGAGCACTCTGACCTGAGGCCTCCTCCCTGTGCTTAAAAACAGAAACAAACAAAATCGTGTTAAGAAATGTTAGAAAGGTGTTAAAGACATGTTAGCACAAACTGAGCCTTTTTCCTCAACTTGATTAGAAAATTCCAGAGAAGGATGAAAAGAGAGTATCTTCCTTACCATGTGCACCTGTTTCCAGGAACCTCTAAAATCAACTGTCATCTCCACCCTGTAGGAGACACTGGCAGGGCCATTAGGCTGGGGACCATTTGCAATATGTGTACATCTGTCCAGCAAGTCCAGGCATCTGAAACTAAGTGTTCTCACCAGAGCTGAGCAAACAGGTTGCCTTTTCTCTCTTCCATCAGAATGCAGAATTTCCATCCCAAAGGGGAAATTGTTCTCCTGCTAGGAGGGAAATGCAATACTGTGGAATGCAGTGAAACTGTCAGCAAGTTTTCTTTTTTGGTTGTGCCTGTGTCAGGTTTTGGTATTAAGATGATGCTTGGCTCATAGAATGAGTTGGGGGGAGTCCCTCCTCCTCAATTTTTTTGGAGTAGTTTCAGTAGGAATGGTAACAGCTCTTTTTATACGTCTGGTAGAATTCGGCTGTGAATCTGTCGGATCCTGGGCCTTTTCTGGTTGGTAGGCTTTTTATTATTGATTCGATTTCAGAACTCATTATTGGTCTATAAAATGGTTTGGCTGTGTCCCCACCCAAATCTCAACTTGAATTGTATCTCCCGGAATTCCCACATGTTGAGGGAGGGACCTAGGGGAGGTAATTGAATCATGGGGGCCAATCTTTCCTGTGCTATTTGCATGATAGTGAATAAGTCTCATGAGATCTGATGGGATTATCAGGGGTTTCTGCTTTTGCTTCTTCCTCATTTTTCTCTTGCCACCACCATGTAAGAAGTGCCTTTCGCCTCCCACCGTGATTCTGAAGCCTCCCCAGCCATGTGGAACTGTAAGTCCAATTAAACCTCTTTTTGTTCCCAGTCTCAGGTATGTCTTTATCAGCAGCATGAGAAAAGACTAATACAGTAACTCGGTACCAATAGAGTGGGATGTTGCTGTAAAGATATCCGAAAATGTGGAAGTGACTTTGGAACTGGGTAACAGGCAGAGATTGGAACAATTCAGAGGGCTCAGAAGAAGACAGGAAAATGTGGGAAAGTTTGGAACCTCCTACAGACTTGTTGAATGGCTTTGACAAAAATGCTGATAGTGATATGAACAATAAGGTCCAGGCTGAGGTGGTCTCAGATGGAGATGAGGAACTTGTTGGGAACTGGAACAAAGGTGACTCTTGTTAGTTTTAACAAAGAGACAGGCAGCATTTGGCCCCTGCCATAGATTTGTGGAACTTTGAACTTGAGAGAGATGATTTAGGGTATTTGGTGGAAGAAACTTCTAAGCAACAAAGCATGCAAAAGGTGACGTGGGTGCTGTTAAAAGCATTCTATTTTAAAAGGGAAACAGCATAAAAGTTCAGAAAATTTGTAGTCTGCTGATGCAGTAGAAAAGAAAAAACAATTTTTTGAGAAGAAATTCAAGCTGGCTGCAGAAATTTGCATAAGTAGCAAGAAGCCTAATGTTAATCCCCAAGACCATGGGGAAAATGTCTCCAGACCATGTCAGAAACCTTCACAGCAGCCCCTCCCAACACAGGCTTAGAGGCCCAGGAGGAAAAACTGGTTTTGTGGGCCAGGCCCAGGGTCCCCCTGCTGTGTGCAGCCTAGGGACTTGGAGCCCTGTGTCCCAGCTACTCCAGCTGTGGCTGAAAGGGGCCAACATACAGCTCAGGCTGTGGCTTTGGAGGGTGGAAGCCCCAAGCCTTGGCAACTTCCATGTGGTGTTGAGCCTGCGGGTGCACAGAAGTCAAGAATTGAGGTTAGGGAACCTCCACTAGATTTCAGAAGATGTATGGAAATGCCTGGATGCCCAGGTAAAAGTTTGCTGCAGGGGTGGGGCCCTCATGGAGAACATCTGCTAGGGCAGTGCAAAAGGGAAAGGTGGGGTCAGAGCCCCCACACTGAGTCCCTACTGGGGCAATACCTAGTGGAGCTGTGAGAAGAGGGTCATTGCTGTCCTCCAGAACCCAGAGTGGTAGATCCACCAACAGCTTGCACCTTGCACCTGGAAAAGCCACGGACACTCAAGGCCAGCCCATGAAAGCAGCCAGGAGGGAGGCTGTAGCCTGCAAAGCCACAGGTGTGGAGCTGCCCAAGACCATGGGAATCCACCTCTTGCATCAACATCACCTGGATGTGAGACTTGGAGGCAAAGGAGATCATTTTGGAGCTTTAAAATTTGCCCTGCTGGATTTCAGACTTCCATGGGTCCTGTAACCCCTTTGTTTTGGCCAATTTCTCCCATATGGAATGGCTGTATTTACCCAATACCTGTACCTGCATTGTATCTAGGAAGTAACTAGCTTGCTTTCGATTTTACAGGCTCATAGGCGGAAGGGACTTGCCTTGTCTCAGATGAAACTTCAGACTGTGGACTTTGAGTTAATGCTGAAATGAGTTAAGACTTTGGGGGACTATTAGGAAGGCATGATTGGTTTTGAAATGTGAGGATATGAGGGGTGGAATGATATGGTATGGCTGTGTCCCCACCCTAATCTCAACTTGAATTGTATCTCCCAGAACTTCCATGTGTTGTGGGAGGGACCCAGGGGGAGGTAAGTGAATCATGGGGGTCAGTCTTTCCCATGCTGTTCTTGTGATAGTGAATAAGTCTCACGAGATCTGATGGGTTTATCGGGGGGTTCCGTTTTTGCTTCTTCCTCATTTTTCTCTTGCCACTGCCATGTAAGAAGTGCCTTTCACTTCCCACCATGATTCTGAAGCCTCCCCAGCCATGTGGAACTGTAAGTCCAATGAAAGTTTTTTTGTTTCCAGTTTCGTGTATGTCTTTATCAGCAGCATGAAAACAAACTAATACAGTCTATTCAAGGATTCAATTTCTTCCTGATTCAATCTTGGCAGGTTTTATGTTTCTAGGAATTTACCCATTTCTTCTAGGTTTTCTAGCTTATGTGCATATAGGTATTCGTAGCAGTCTCTGAGGATTTTTTCTATTTCTGTGGGGTCAGTGGTAATGTCCTCCTTTGTCATTTCTGATTGTGTTTATTCAGATCTTCTCTCTTTTTTTCTTTGTTATTCTAGCCAGCAGTCAATCTATCTTATTAATTATTTAAAAGAATAAACTCCTGAATTTGTTGATCTTTTGCATGATTTCTCATGTCTCAATGTCCTTCAGTGCACCTCTGATTTTGGTTATTTCTTTTCTTCTGCTAGCTTTGGGATTGGTTTGCTCTTATTTCTCTATTTTTTTCAGTTGTGATATTAACTTGAGATCTTTCTTTTTGATGTGGGAGTTTAGTGTTATAAACATCCCCATTAACACTGCCTTAGCTGTGTCCCAGAGATTCTGGTATGTTGTATCTTTGTCTTCATTAGTTTCAAAGAATTTCTTGATTTCTGCCTTAATTTCATGATTTACCCAAAAGTCATTCAGGAGCAGGTTGTTTAATCTCCATTACTTGGCGTATACCCGAAGGATATAGATTGTTCTATCATAAAGTCACATGCACATGTATGTTAATCACAGCACTATTCACAGTAGCAAAGACATGGAATCAGCCTAAATGCCCATTAATGATAGACTGGATAAAGAAAATGTGGTACATATACACCACAGAGTACTACACAGCCATAAAAGAGAATGAGCTCATGTCCTCAGCAGCAACATGAATGGAACTGGAGGCCATTATTGTAAGAAACTAACCCAGGAACAGAAAACAAAATACCACATGTTCTCACTTAGTGGAAGCAAACATTGAGTACATATGGACACAAAGAAGGGAACAACTGACACCAGGGCCTACTTGAGGGTGGAGGGTTGGAGGAGAGTGAGGATCAAAAAATGACCTATGGAATACTCTGCTAATTACCTGGGTGATAAAACAATCTATACACCAAACCCCCGCGACACACAGTTGACCTGTAATAATAAACCTGTATATGTACCCCTGAACCTAAAATCATATTGTAAAAATTAATTTACTAATTAACTACTTAATTTTAAAAAAAGAAACTGTCAGCAAGACCAAGGTCTCCTGCATGGGTACTGCAGGCATTTCAGTAGACGGTTCAGATCGTTTTGGTGGAGAGTCACAGGGCAGGGAATAAAGGTGGTAGCCCAACTAGGAAAAGGCAAACATACTGGAAAGCAAACACACACACGAAATTAGGCAAAAACTTTGCAAAAGAAACACCCTGAGATCCCCCCGCCTTTTTTTTTTTTTTTTTTTTTTTTTTTTTTTTGGAGACAGAGTCTCGCTTCATCACCCAGGCTGGAGTGCAGTGGCGTGATCTCAGCTCACTGCAACCTCTGCCTCCCAGGTTCAAGCAATTCTCTTGCCCCAGCCTTCCAAGTAGCTGGGATTACAGGCACCTGCCACCATGCCCAGCTAATTTTTTTTTTTTTTTTTTTTTTTTAGTAGAGACAGGATTTTGCCATATTGGCCAGTCTGGTCTCAAACTCCTGACCTCAGGTGATCCACCCACCTCAGCCTCTCAAAGTACTGGGATTACAGGTGTGAGCCACTGCGCCCAGCTGAGATTCCCCATTTCTAATTTCAGCAGCAGACTGCCAGATGACCTTCAAATCCTTGCTTTATCTATCGTGCCTCAAGTCTTTGATCCTGTGCCTTACATGGCCCCAAATTCATCCTCCTCCCTCCTTGGGCCCCTTCAGCCCAGCGCACTGCATCACTGAACTCCTGACCCCAGGGGAGCCTTGTGGATCAGGGTCTACACTGAGGAGTTATACCCAGAGGTCATCATGACGTTATAGTTACTGCTATCTTGGGCCAGATCTTTTTCTTTTTTAAAACAAACAAACAAACAAAAAACCTCTTGTGATTATAGCAAATCGAAGTGCATTTCTGTCTAAATACTAAATAAAGGCAGAGTAGTTCTACCCTGAGTGGCAGGGAGTGCACTTGCACACACAACTTTAGCCTCTCTAAACTTCAAAATTTTTTATCTACAAAAAGGGGGTACCATATTATCTCAGAGGACTGAGGACTAATTTTAACCTATGTAAGGCCTAAGTGCATGCATACCTAGCGTGCAATCAGCACTCAGGAAACTTTGCTGTCAGGGAGGAACAGCAGATCTGGATATCTGAAAGAGGGTGTCCAGAAGTTTGTAGCAGCCCACGAGCTCATTATCATACCCGGAGGACCTGGTGCAAAATGGAACGGCAAACCAAGGCAAATCAAGACTGTGTGCTCACCCTAACAGCAAGAACAGTTCCTGCATGGCCAGAGAATGCTCCTGAAACTCTGCACATTGTGGTCTTTTAAGTCCCATGTAAAAGGACTCATTGACTGAATTAAATTAACCATTCTCCACCCTCTTCTAGCGCAAGAGCCCAGATGAAATGAGATACGGTAGACGTAAGGGTTTTTTGCATCTTTATCAAGGTATAATTTACATATAATAAAATACAGCCCTAATAAGTGTACCATTGAAGAAACTCTTATAAATATACACAGTCATATAACCACCATCAAATTCAAAATATGGAACATTTTCATCACCTCAAAAAGTTTGCTCATGTCACTTTGCTATTAGTCCCCACAGCAACCCCTAACCCCAGGAAACAACTGATCTCTCTGTCACTATCGATTAGTTTTGCCTATTCTAGGATTTCCTTTAACTGGAATCACACTCTTTTGTGTCTGGCTTCTTTTGTTCAGCATCATCCCTGTTGCAGGTATCAGCAGGTCGTGCGTTTTTGTCACTGAACAGTATTCCTGTGTGTGGCTACAGCACAATTTGTTTATCTATTCACCTTCAATGGATATTTGAGGCTACTACCAATAAAGCTTTTATAAATATTCTTGTACAAGCCTTCCTGTGGACATATGTTTTCATTTCCTTTGCATAAATACCTAGGAGTGGAATTTGGATTCAGATAGTAAATCTCTTTAACTTTAGCAGAAACTGCCAATATGTATAAAGTGGTTATACAATTTTTCACTCCCACCAGCAATGTGTGAGAGTTCCAGTTGCTTCCACATTCTCACCAACACTTCATATCATCAGTCTTTTTAATTTTAGCCACTCTAGTGCATGAGTAGAGAATCTCATTGTGATTTTAATTTGCGTTTCCATGGTGACTGCTGATGTTGAGCGTCTTCTCATACACTTATTGGTCCTTTATGTATCTTCTTTTGTCAAATATATTTTCAAATATTTAAAAAATTAAGTTGTTTTATTATTGAGTTGTAAGAGAACTTTGTAATTCTAAATGAAAACTTTGTCTATGAAAACTTTTGTCTAAGATTTTATATATATAAAAACTTATAATGACATAAAATATATATGTTATATTTATGGGTTTGGTTTGTATGTATGCATGTGTGGCCTAAGAAATGTTGTCTGCCCTCAAATCACAAAGATTTTTTTCCCTAACTTATCTAGAATTTTTATTGTTTTTAACTTTTACTCTTAGGTATGTGATCCATTTTGAGTTAATATTTGTGTGTGATATCAGGTCAGGATCATAGTTCATTTTTATCCACATAGGTATCAAGTTGTTCCAATACCGTTTGTTGAAAAGACTATTCTTACCCCATTGCATACTGGGAATAGTTTTCATAGTTCCTATTAGATCCTCAAATGTGACCAATTTTGATTTAGTCTGAGGATGTTAAAATTAGGTTTTCAAAATGCATATTTGAGAGACTGGACTGAAACGACCTCAAGATCTCTTCACAACCTTACAATTCCATGTCTCTGTGTTTATGAGACCTCAAGCTCGAAAGTTTCTCCCAGTACGCACAATTGTCTGAACCCACTTAAGGGGCTTCTAGGAAGACAGGAAACATTCATGAAAACACTAACAAGTCAAGGGTGTTCAGGAGATTCATGCCAGATCCCTTTAACTTGACCATTTTACCTGAGACCATCTCGAAACGCTTCCAACTCCAGCATAATCTCTTGAGTTCCTAAAGCAAATGAGATCATTTCAAAACATCCAGGTAACTGGGGGAAGCAGAAATTCCGGAAGGTTTCACTTTTTTTTTTTTTTTTTTTTGAGACAGAGTTTCACTCTTGTTGCCCAGGCTGTAGTGCAATGGCACAATCTCGGCTCACCCCAACCTCTGCCCCCCGGGTTCAAGTGATTCTCCTGCCACAGCCTCCCAAGTAGCTAGGATTACAGGTATGCACCAGCACATCCAGCTAATTTTGTATTTATAGTAGAGACGGGGTTTCTCCATGTTAGTCAGGCTGGTCTCAAACTCCCGACCTCAGGTGATCCACCCACCTCGGCCTCCCAAAGTGCTGGGATTACAGGCGTGAACCACCACACCCGGCTGCTTTCACTTATTAAGTCACTATTATTCTTACTCTGCAAAACTGTTAAAAGGTGATGCCATCAGCATGCAAATATTTAAGTTGCTGACTCATGACCTCTCTTAAATTCTTCTTCTATGGAACATACTCAGGCCCAGTTTGAAAACACGATTTCAGCCTCTGCAATGTAGATAAACACAGGCTGTGCTGGGGAAGAAGGTTTCATGATGAGAATGCTTTAGACATTCTGGCCAGTTCCACTCTGAGACTGTAGAGCAGCCGAGAAGCTATACAATGTGGCTTTTGTTCAAGTGGCAATTAGCAGAAATTATAGAACTGGGGGCAGTGTCATTGTGCAAAGAATTCAGCCAAAGTAGACACAGACCAGTTTTCATTAGATCAGCCAAAAGCTGGAGAACCCTCTTTCAAAAAATTAAACAAGCTCTCAGCCTATTTGCTCCAGTTATAACAATGCCGAGAAGTGTGCTTCCTCTCACTTACAGATAGTACCTAGAGGACACTATGGGGGATCTCTCGAAGTGTTGGGTCTTTGATTGACAAATATATTCAACGGGAAATTGCTGGTGTGATTTTATGCATTATTAGGAAAATGAAGCAACTGAATTGTGCTCTCTTGTAGCTCCTGTGCCAGTTATAATAGTATCTCTGGTTATTTTATTTTTAATACAGACATTAGAGTATGAGGATCCATTTTTGTCCCTATGGGACAGGAAAGTCAGAAGAAGGCAATCAGAGGAATTAAAGGGTAAGAAGGGGGACTTGTGCATAGAAAGTCATAGAATCTCTATCTTGGGAGGTAGCTCAAGGCTCATCTGGTCTACCATTTGGTCATAGTTCAGCTTTCTATAGTCATTAAGAAGCAAATCAACCCTCCCTTCCAAGAGCATTCCTTCATGTACTTGAAACAAATAATTGTGCTTAACTTCCCCAAATCTTCTCCAAACGTAACACCCTTAGTGTTTCTAGGTACTCAGACTCATTACCTTCCCTTCATTTCCTCCTGGACATGCCTATCCCTCATCATCCCACCTAAAATATGGACACTGGGTTTAACTGTGGGAAAGGGTAGCCTAGATGCCTCTAATAGCCCCTGTCAAAGCCCTGAAGAGTCAACAATAGGAGGATGCTTTTGACTCCTCCACTTAACGAGGAAGATTCAACAAGACAATGCAGGAAACAAAAGTCCTTCTGTGTCTTAGGACGAGCTCCCAAGTCTACAGGACTCAGGAGTGGAAGCTCCTTCCTAGTTGTCTCATGTGCTCCTATCTGTGAGGTATCACAACAAGCCCACAAGCCTGGGGGTTTAGCTTCTAACAGCCCTGCCCACTCTTCCCTTAGTGAATTTAGGGATGGTATCCAAGGCCCCTGAACCAGTCCCACGTCTGGGCTCTTAGAGAGGCTGGACTCCCAGGATTCCCAGTGGAGAAGGGACAACCGCAGAGTTCTTGCCAGCAGGGCTCAAGAACCCTTACACTTATGGAGTCTGGAGACTAAATGAAAGCTATCATCCCAGGAAGAATTTGATGTTCAAAGGGTGTCCTTGGGCTAGAAGTTGGGACCCCCATCCCCCGGCAGGACAAGATGACTCTAGGGGCCTGAGGTCCCTTGCAGCTTACATACCTCAGGGAAAGGGGAGTCCTGATGGGATGAAATGCTTTCTCCAAGTCTACCTGGCATTTAGATGACAATGTGGAGGATGAAACCTTTCCACCTTTGGCATGACAATTTAATTTTTTTAATAAAAATTTAAAGTCAAATGCAAAATCTTAACTCTTAAAAGCATTCTGTAAAGGTGATTCTTACAGAGTCTGCCCCAGGCAGAGCCCTGCATATTTTTTCAAAGCAAGTTCCTTCGGTCTCAACTTTTTGAAGGAGTTTATTACAGTATAAAGAGCCTGGGTTTCAAACAAAACAGACCCTGGGCATGAAACCTGGCCTTACTACTTACTTGGCTGTGTGACCCCAGGCAAGTTATTCGAGCCTCTGAGCCATAATTCTGTCACCAGTAAAATGGATGTAGCACTCTGGGCCTCACAGAGATGTAGTGAGAAGTAAATGAGATGCTTCTTGTGAAGCAACTTAGCAGGACTGGCCCTCAATATCAGGCATGATTACTTTGGAATCAATTTGATTATTTTTGTTAAATCAAATTTTACCCCTTAGGTTTTCAGATTACTTGGCAATTGGGTCATCTAAAAGAGGTGTATAAAACACCTGATAGAAGAATCCAGACTAATTTTTATATTTCAGAGCAAGGAGTTACACTCTTACCATTGTGTAGACAAAAACGTCCTGGGTAAAATTTCTGACCTTAGCACCCTCTTGCCAAGCTTCCAAGCACCCCTGTCATCTCCCCTCCCCTAGCTGCATTCCTATACCTCCTTCTCTTGGCTGACAGCTTGTTCTGAGCAAGTCTTGCCTCCTTCACTATCAATCCCCTCAAGCCTGGCCCCCTGCAGCTTTCAAGGTCAATAAGTATTGCCCTCCTGATCACCCAGGTCAGCTCCCCTTTCCAATGAGGAGAAGGAAGGAAATCCACATCATGCAACCAGGGCTGGAGATTACACCCTGCTCAGTTCAGGTCATTCCCCTTCCATTCCATGAACGCCTTAATGTCCCCTAAGAGCAGATCTGCTGAGAACCTTCCAAGCAGAGGGTCTGGCCTGTACAAAGTCCTTGCGTTGGGTGGAGACAGCAGCTTTAAGGAGAGAGGCTCAGGGGTCTGAGGGAAGATTTGAACTTAGGTCTTGGTCTCATACTCTCTATTCTTGGGTTCCATTACCTCCTCAAAATGAAAGACTTGGCTTTATTTATACCACCCAAGTCCTCAAGAATGAGGCAATCCATCCCCCAAGTGATGCACAGTTTTGACACATTAAACCTGTATGCCCATAAATGCAAACATGTCACACATTATCATCAAGGAGCAAAGGGGGACACAGCCGGGGAGACATCCTAGCATGCTCTAGTTCTGTTGTGATTCATTAGGTTGATCATGCTTAATTACAGCTTTCTACCTTCAACCAGAGAGTCCACTACCTGAAAAAAGTGTTTCAGGTCTGATTCATGAAATTCAACATGTGTGTGAAAAACAAATAGGCTTTCGCCTCCAGGAGCTGGTTAGCAAGGCAAAAGCTCTTGACTTCACAGATCTTCATTTCTAACAGTCTGTCAACATCAGGAAGATGATCTGAATTTTCCCTTTTATGTGGCCGGTCTGAAGATACATGGGGAGGGCTTCAGAGCCAGAGTCTTGGCTCCTACCACCAGCTGTGCTGCTGGTGAGCAGGAGGACAAGAACATCTAGTAACTTCTCTGAGCCTGTTTCCTCATCTCTAAAACAAAGATCACCCTTCGCCTCTCTTCTACAACCTTAGAAGATCAATCACTCCTCACTTCCCTGATCCTCCAATCCAACTCCCCTTCCCAAAAAGGAGAAAGAAAGAAATCCAGGCTGGCATGACACAGATGATGGTCTGGTGGCTGCTGCGGGACTCAGATCAATGTGTGGAACGTGCCCAGAAAGGGGGCCTGGGAACAAAGTAAGCCCTAGGCATGAGGAAGCCTTCACTGTCTCCATGGTTTTTATTGTGTCACATGCCCTTGGCCTCAGCCTCTCATTTGCAGGATACATTTGCAAAGCTGCCCAGGAGCAGTGGCCATCTTTTCCAGACATTTTTCAGCAGGAGAAAGTTCCTGCCTTTGGAGCAGAGTCCTGGTAATGATTCAGACACTGTTCTCCCCTAAACAGATTGCAAATGTTTCTTCAATGGAAAAGAGGATACACTGTAAAATGTAATGTCTCCCTAAGGGTTTGGGGATTTTCTTTCTTATAGTCAATCATGTTTTTAAGCATTTAGGAAGCGAATATAATGCATCTGTTTTTTCTTAATCATGACTAAGTTCCCCTCCAGATGGAAAAATTCTAGGTTTTTAAATTAAGACCATCTAAACTGCCAACTTTTCAAGGATTCCTTGGGTTTTAGAGCTGAAAAGGGCCTTGTGAGCCACTTTACTCAATGTCTTGACCTTCAGACCAAAAGAGCCAGGGCCCAGAAGGTGCAATGACCTACCCAAGGTCACACAACAGGTCAGGGACAAAGCTGAGATAAATCACAGACCTCTGGATCCACAATCAACTGTGTTTCTTTCTGTGTTGTGCTGCCAGAAAAAGTACCATGGGGTTGAAAGTGAAATTAGGTTTCTTTCTGAAGTAAGTGCATCACCTATAACTGGCTGCAGCTGGACTTTACCAGAAGGGGAGGGTATATTTGCAGTGGTCTGACTTAATATACGGCCTATGTGTCACTCAGGGAAGGGGTGCCTGGAGAAATCCCAAATGCCTCTGTGCCACTGAAACAAGAGTTTCATAAGATGCCAAAGTGACACCAACCCAAGGAGTGAAATATACATATATACTTACCAGATTCAGCAAATAGTGCACAGAACACAACTATACTAAAAGAAGATATTTATTGCTTATCTGAAATTCAGATTTAACATTCTATATTTTCTATGGTAACTTTAACCAAATAGAGAGGTTTTTTTTTTTTAATACAACATTCAAACGTAAGCCTCCAATTGAAGCCACAAGAACAGACCCTTCACATTCCAGGTGTCACCTGCTTCTCACGTGAGCAATACACTTCCTGTAATTCTTGGTAGGAATTTAATTATTTAATCAAGGTTAAAGATCCTCCAAAGTGACAAGAAGAGTCTGGCTAACATAAAATATAAGAATCCATCAAGTAACTTAAATTTAAACTTCAGGTTTCTACCTCAATTCAATTAAAAATAATTTATAGAGCATCTAACATTTGTAAAAACAAGCTCTCTAGTTTTCCTCTTCTCAATTAAACTTCTTGAAGGACATGTTGTCTACACTGGCTCTATACTTCTTCATCTTCCATTCAATACTCAAGACACCATAATTTGGTTTCTATTATTACACAACTGAAACCATTCATTCTTGCTAAGTTGTACAATGACCTAATACAGTCTATTCTCATTATTTGCAGTAGTTATGTTCTATGAAGTTGCCACATTAGTGAACACTGAACCATTGCTCCTACAGGAAATACAGGGTTAGGTTCCTGCCAGCCTCTGGGCACAACATTTTCAAAACCCAATAAATGCTGACCTTGGTTTATGCGTGTCTCTGTTTAAAGATACCCATTTAACATATATTGATTATTCATGAACATTGAATTCACAGTGAACAGCACTATAACTCATGCCTGAATGAAACTTACCTAACAAGTATTTTTTCAAAAGGCACATCATAGCCTCCTGTGCATAGAAACACTACACAGCACTTCAGCACTACACTTGAAGTCCCTTTTAAACAGCAAAATCACCAGCAAAATGAACAGAAATGTGAAGAATGTGACACTGAATAGACTCAAGGACACTGGTTCACAATATGAAAGCAGAGGCAGGAAGGCAGAGCATCACCGTGTTCAGCCTCAGCTGGAAACGTGCACGTCAAGTGACTCAAATTTTTCATCACTCTACACAAGTCCACAAATGATCATGAAAGCTCCATGAGTACTGATTATAAATACATTTTAGTGAGTGGGTTGAATTTGCAGATACAGATTCTGCAAATAATGAGGATCAACTGTAATTTCCAAATCCGGCAGATTTTTTCAGAGCTAATCCTGAGGGGACTCTGGATCACATTTGCTTTGCTGATCTCTTCCCTCTTGAAACTCCTCACTCCTTTAGCTTCTGGTGCCCTCTGCCCTCCTGGAATGTATACTCTGATATTCCTCCTCCACCTCTTATGTGAACTCTTCTTGCCCCTAGGTACCTTTGAAGTGTTGCTATTCGCCAACATTTAAGAGAATAGTGACCCTGGGCCACGGAACTGAGCCAGAGGACTAAGAACTTAGACACAGTTCATTGAGCTGAGGGAGGTTGAGTTTCTCTTGGAACTATCCCTGTGATGCAGTGGGGTCAACCACAAAAGGGTGATGGTATATATAGTCATTATATCTTTCTAGGCTCCTCTTGTCTGTGACAGTTTCTCAGACTTTCCTTGTTCTTGGTGACCTTAACAGCATCTAGTGTGGATAACTTCTCAGGGCTAGAGAGCTCCAAACCCAGTTCACACTGTTGCAGAACCAGGAGCAGAGAGTCACTGAACCAGGAATAAGAGAAACCAAAACTTGGTAAAACCTGGGCTTAGTTTCAGGACCTAGATGGCCTGACTTCATGGCAGATGATTTGGGTGAATCGGCAGAGGCATTGAGGACAGCATGAGATATGAAGGTAGATGGGTGGTTTGGGGGGTCTGCATGTCCCTCTCAAGGACAGACAGGAGGGAAGCGGAATCATGATAGTAGTAATTAACATTTATGTGGCACTTCGTATGTGCCACTACTTCACATGGCCTCTCTAGGGGATGATGATGATGACAGTAATGTGGCCACACATACAGAGCACCCACAATGGCCCAGGCACATGTTACGCACATTCCACAGCCCTTTGAAGCCACTTCACAGAGGAAGAAGCCAAGAATTGAAGAGGTTGGGTAACTTGCCCCAAACCTCCCATCATGCAAAAGCCAGAGCTGGAATTTGAGCTCAGCCACCTAACTCAAGAGCCTAAACTGTGACCTGATACTTCCTCCCTTGTGCCAGGATCCTTGCCCTGTGACACAAAAGTTCCCAGAACTTGGCAGACACCTGAGGCAAAGAGAAGACAAGATCAGGAACTGGAGTCCCTGGAAAATAAAGTAAAAATTTAGTTACTAGAATCAACTATCTGGTCAGTACAGAGCCAGCAGCAAAGCTGAGCTGGGGCAGAGCCCTAGAGATGGGATCCATGTACCAGGAGTGAGGTGGGCTGCTCAGGGCCTGGGCAGGAGCTCTAAGAAGGCGGCACCGTCCCTGGCTCCTCTGTCCTCCTGCTCAGCCATCCTCAGCATGTGCCTCTCATCACCACTCTTGTCACCACAGATCACCGAGCAGCTGCTCCACCTCCAGCCTTACATCTATATCCTGGATGGGAAGAAGGGCAACACCAACATTAAATGGCAAAATATTTCCCCTAACCCCCAAAAAAGGCTTCTACTCACATTTCACTGATAGAATACAGTCACTCCAGCTCTAAGACAGGATAAAATATGTAGAAGCTTTTTAGGACGCCACATAGCCAGCCCAAAGAAAATTGAGGCTTTGTTAGCAAAAGAGAAAGAGAAAATGGATGTAAGTGCTACAGCTTGGGATTATTTCCCATCTTGAGTCCAAACTGGTCCTAGAGGCAGGGGCAAAGGCTTAGTCTGCACACAGCGTCGGGTGTATGGTGTCAGATGCCTCGCTTCCCATTGGCTAGCAAATGTGAAGGCTGAATGTGACAGTCCCTGTCAAATGCTACACACAGTGCCTGGCACGTGTGAGCACTCAAAAATAGGTAGGTATTGTCATTAATTTTTAAAACATTATTATTAACTAAAATCCATATGTTATTGTGATGTCCCTAGTTTTTAGCTCATGTCCTTTTTCTGTTGTAGGAACCCATCTGGAATCCCACATTGCATGTAGTCTTCATATCTTTTAGGCTCTTCTTGCCTGCGACAATTTCTCAGACACTCCTTGTTCTTGGTGACCTTAACAGTACTGAGGAGTGCCAGACCTGTATTGTAGAATGTCTCTCAGTCTGGACTGGCCTGGTGTTTATCTCATGATTAGAAACTGGAGTTGTGTGTTTTCAGGAGGAAGACCACAGAGGTAAAGTGTCATTTTCCTCACATCATATCAAGAGTTCACATCATCACTGTGACACCACTGTTGATGTCAACCTTGATCACTTTGCAGAGGTCATGTTTGTCAGGTGTCTCCACTGGCCAGTGACTCTTTCTTCCCCCTTTCCATACCATACCCTTTGGAAGGAAGTCACTATGTGCAGCCCCCTCACACTTCTGATATTTGCATTTTCTTCCCCAAGTATTTATTCTGTCATTGATTTGTATCAGTATAGACTTGTGGATATGTATTTTTTACTTTAGGTTTTAATAGAATTCTATATTATTTATTTTATTGCCCACGTAGTTCCAGCTATGGCCATTGGGAGCTTTTTCAGTTTCCTCCCACATCCCTTTGACACATTTTCATCACTGTGGGTTTGAGGTGGGCGGGTATTGGTTTGTTTTAGCACAGCCTTACTTGGTGGCATCATTACTTTTTATTAAGTGATCTTGCTATAGAAGTTGGAAGGGTTTTTCTTCCACCTCCAGTCACTGCACCTTTTGCAGAGAGGCTCACAACCTCTGTGTTCTGTAGAAGACACTGTGAGGAAGGCATGGGGGAGAATTTGCTGTTTTCAGTAGAAAATAAGTGGTGGTTACTAATTACAGTGACTTTGTACTTTGGATCTGGGTTTGTTGCACCTTTATAGTAAGACACAAACTGCTTAAGAAATAAGAATGTTTGTATCTGACTTCAAATTAACCAAAACAGCTTGGTATTGAGATAAAAAGAGATATAGAAATTAGTGAAATAGAATAGAGAATCCAGAACTAAAGCCACATACATACAACCCACTGATCTTTGACAATGTTGACAAAAATATATACTGGGGAAATAATATCCTATTCAATAAATGGTCCTGGGAAAATTGGCTGGCCATATGCAGAAGAATGAAATTGAACCCCTATCTGTCACAATATATAAAAAGTAACTCAAGATGGATTAAAGATTTAACTACAAGACCTGAAACTATAAAAGTCCTGCAAGAAACCCTAGGAAAACTCTCTGGACATTGGCCTCAGCAAGGAATTTATGACTAAGGCCTCAAAAGCAAGCAACAAAAACAAAAATAAACAAATATGACTTAATTAAACTAAAAAGCTTTTGCACAGCAAAAAGAAACAGTCAATTGAGTGAACAAACGGCCTGCAGAACAGGAGAAAACATTTGCAAACTATGCATCTGACAAACGACTAATATCCAGAATCTATAAGGAACTCAAACAACTCAATAAGAAAAAAACAAATGACCCCATTAAAAAGTAGGCAGAGGACATGAACAGACATTTTTCAAAAGAAGACATATAAGCAGCCAACAAGCATATTTTTAAAATGCTCAACATCACTAATCATCAGAGAAATGCACATTAAAATCACAATAAGATGCCATCTCACACCAGTCAAAATGGCTATTACTAAAAAGTCAAAAAACAACAGATGTTAGTGAGCATGCAAAGAAAACGGAATGCGTATACACTTTTGATTGGAATGTAAATTAGTACAACCTCTATGGAAAACAGTATGGAGATTTCTCAAAGATCTAAAAATAGACTTATCATTTGATCTGGTAATCCCACTACAGGGTATTTCCTTTCCCAAAGGAAAGGAAATCATTATATTAAAAAGACATCCATACTCATATGTTTACTGCAGCACTATTCACAGTAGCAAAGTCATCAACCTAAGTGTCCGTCAACAGATGATTAGATAAAGAAAATGCCTATATGTGTGTGTGTGTATATATATATATACACACACATATACATACACATATATACACACACACATATATGTATTAGTGTGTGTGTGTGTGTGTGTGTGTGTGTGTAGAGACACACACCATGGAATACTACTCAGTCATAAAAAAGAATGAAATAATTGTTTTTGAAGCAACATGGATGGAACTGGAGGCCATTATCCTAGGTGAAATAACTCAGACACAGAAAGTCAAATACCTCATGTTCTCACTCATAAGTAGGAGCTAAACGGTGTGTACACGTGGACATACAGAGTAGAATAATAGACACTGGAGTCTCCAAATGTGGGAAGATGGGAGTTGGGTGCTGAGGAATGAGAAAGTACCTCTTGGATAAAACATACACTATTCAGATGATGGGCACACAAAAAGCCCAGACTTAACCACTGTGCAATATATCCTTGTAATAAAAATGCACTTGTACGCCCTAAATCTATAAAAATAGAAAATGAAAAACAAAATAAGGATGTTTTCATTCATCCGTTTAACAAATAATGGAGAGGTACAAGCTCTTTGAAAAATGGATCAAACTCGAACTCCTATGACATACTAGATATGTTTGTAAATAAACTTAAAACATAAAAAAAGAAACAAGAAGGACACAGGGTAAAACATTAGGATCTGTTGAAACAGTTCATTAAAAGATTGCTTAGAACTGAATGACAACAGATATACAGCAAGAAACTCTCTTTGGAGCAAGGTTTATAGAAACAATCACCGAGGCGCTTTGAGATACCTGTCTAGGTTAACTAGGTTAACTATTACCCATCCTACTTAGTGTATTTACAAGCCTCACCCCAACCTCCCAGTGCTAATAAGATCCTTGAAGCTTCTAAGCATTATAGATGTGCAGGATCTTGGCCAATATGGAATTGGATTCTGGCTTCCGTGCTCAGGAAGCAGGCCAAGGTGAGGATATTAGTGCCTCCTTATTGAGTGATGTGCGTGGCTGCGCTGCAAGCTTTTCCTTCATTACTTCACCTAATCACCACTCCAGGCTTGTTGGTTGATATGGAAAAATGAGAAGTTACATACTTTGTCTAAGGACACATATGACAGCTGAGTGTCAGACCATATTCCAAATTATATTTGTTGGATTCCAAAGCCTTGCACCAGACCAGAGCTTGGCAAACTATGGCCCATGGACCAAACCCACACCTGGTCATCTATGTATTCTCTGTGGCTGCTTCTGAGCTACCAAGGCAGAGTGTGTAGCTGCAACAGAGAGAACACAGCCTGCAAAGCCTAAAATATTATCTGACTCTTTATAGGAAAAGCTTACTGACTTCTGCTGTAAATCCCTGTGAGATGCTGCCTCTTAGTGACAAAAGCATAAAGAAATAACAATGGGTGGAATCTGACATTCTCTAACTATGTGTCATCACATCTAATCTCCACATAGACAGCAACCACCTCCATTTACAGATGAGGAAACTGAGGTACAATCATGTTACGTGCTTGCTCAAAGTCCCAGCTCCAAAGTGGCAGAGCTAGGACTTGAGATCACATAGAACTGTCTCTGAAGTTAACTATCAGGCCCCCAAGACCTAGAGATCAGGCCAGAGGTGCGTGTCTTTGAGGCCTCAAGACTGGCACTTCTGCTCTATCTTAATGCATTCTCAACGGATCTACAACTCAGGGCAGAGAGACAAATCTCTGCCTTGTAGATTAATTGTTCCCAAAAGAATGCCACAATTCACAAATGCTGATTTTGATTAAAATAATCAAGATGATTTCCTACTCCCAAAATACTGACAAAATAGCTTTTTTATCTATGTAGACAAAAAACTAAGCAAGAATTATTTAAATCAAGATTATGTACAACACGCATCCTAATTACTACACAATTACCTAGCTAAAAAGTGGATATTAGTGAATGCTGTTTTCTGCTGGCAGTCAAATCCAAATTAATAGCATTCTAGGCTGATGTGGATCACAGATAAAATTAAATTAATGTGACTCTGAGCCAGCTCTGTTTATAAGAAAAGCCCAACTACAAAGAGAAGAGAAACATTTTAAGATGCAAAAATATGCCCCCGAACACAAGCCAAACATGGATGTTTAATTAAAGCACTAAGATTTTTTTTTCCTACCAACTGTTCCTTTTGGGTACTAACTAGATGTGGAAAATTGGGTCTGGGATTCTGAGGACAACTGAACGGGGATGGATTTTCCCAAAGTTCAACCTATGAAGCCATACCAGATATGAATTTGAGCTCCCACTTAGAAAAGTCTCCTCTCCGAGCCCAGATGAAAGAACTCCAGGAGGAAAAGGGTAAGAATGTGGGGTTTTTATTTTGAGACAGCTTGGCTGACTTCTAGCCCCATGTCAAGGGCCTTGCATTTGGGCCGATCTGAGCTATGACAAGCATCCACTGAGTAACCGTGTCTTACTTCTCCAAGACCAACCACGTCCTGGAGTAAGCAGAAGACAGGATCATCTGGTCCCTCGATCCTCTGGCCCAGGAAGGCCCATGCCCCACAGGCCCCTGACAGCGCTCTCCACTCTGCATCTCATGAGGCTGTTGGCATAACTTCTCAGTACCAGGTAATGTGGGATCCCACTCTGCGATTCCTCCAAAAGTTCCAGTCTATAACTTGGCACGTTGGCACCTATTTTGGTTGATGTGGTTATGACCACTGACATGGTAGAGAAGGACCTAGTGCTGGATTTGAAGACAACCATATCTGCACCCTGGGTCTCAGTTTCCACGCTTGTAAAATGGGGACATGCCTTTTTTACAGCATGATGGCCCAAGTGACAGGGCCTGGCAGAGAGCAGGTTCTGGTCCACAGTAGTTCGGCATCAAATACATTCTTAGAACATCAAAGTTGGAAGTGCCTTCTGTAGACCATCTGGCCAAACTCTTCCTTTTCTAGCCAAGGAAACTGGCTCAGAAACCTACCCAAAGTCACCCTCAAAACGCTGGTGGAACGGGAAAAGGCCCCAGACTACCTGACTCCCATTTGCTTCTATCCCAACTCACCTCCTTTGACTGACGCCCATGGATTCCAGCTGTCATCTCATTTCTAGGCTTTAGGCCTGCAGGGCTTCCTGATCCCTTCTAACCACATCTCTCCTGCAGGCCCTACAAGCCCCACACCCCTATTCAGGAGTTTAACAAATATTGATTGAGCCCCCTTGGGCTGTCATTCAGAAATATACACCGGAAAAGAACGAAAACAAAACATGAACTATTTTAACCAAGGAAGAAAACAACTCCCATCCCAACTGTGTTTGCGAGGTGTGAAGGGACACTTCATGATCCCCCTTTTCAGATGAAGACAGTGAGATCTAGAGACAGCAGCTCCCTGGCTGGAGGTGTGAAGGGACACCTCATTATCCCCGTTTTCAGATGAAGACAGTGAGATCTAGAGACAGCAGCTCCCTGGCTGGAGGTGTGAAGGGACACCTCATGATCCCCATTTTCAGATGAAGACAGTGAGATCTAGGGACAGCAGCTCCCTGGCTGACTCTCTCTACCGCTGAGTCTGTCTGTGTGGGCTGCCACTGGTCACCACCACTGCAGCTGTTTCCATTACTCCCACCTCCCCCTCACTGCTGCCACCATTACTTGTGGCTAAGTTCTCCCCCACCTCATCCCAGCCCAGATCAAGGCCACCTCTTCCAGAGAGTCTTCCTTTCTACCCCAGTTGAAAGAGGCCCCCTTCTCCTCTGACTCAGAGCAGCCCTCCCTGCCCCTGTTTGGTTTTTGAGCCCCTGCACATGGTGACTCAGGGGCTGCTGCCTCCCAGGTCCTCTGATGACTGCACTGCATGACCTTTCACCTGGGGTCCAAATGCTCAGCACCCCCTCCCACCCACACCTGCTCCCTAGGGGGCAGGAAGGCGTTCTTATTCCCATCACTTGGGGTGCAGAAGGGGTGGCCCAGAAGTGATTTGATCCTTTCAGGATGTTTTTGCAGGCCACAAGGAGGATGAGCTGCTGTTAGTCTGCAGATACTCGAGATGGTTGGTTTTCTGCACAGGCTGGGGTAGAGGAGCCTATGTCCTATTGAATTCTTGCAAGCGTGCAGACCTCCTCTGCATTAATCAAACACTTATTGAGCCCCTATCATTTGCTGAGTATTGAGAATACTAACATGAAGAAGATACTTCATGCCTACAGAAGTCACTTCCAATTCTGCCCAGACTGCTTACCACTATCGTGGGGTGCACAAGGAAAAGCCCTTCTTGGCCCCAAGCACCCCAATACCTCATGGCCCCCAGCAGTGAGGGAGCTTCATCTCCCATCCATTCACATGCACTCCCAGGACAGGCCTGACAACCTCTCTGGAAGACCACACTGAGCTCTCTGTGCTGTAAGAATGTCTGGCAAGACTTTTTTGGCCCAGGAATCGGGGACAGGTATTAAGGGGTATTGTTGCCGGGATCCTAGAGAAGAGATTCCCCTGCTTGAGGAGCCCCCAGCCCAGTCCTAACACCTCTCCAGCCTGCATCAGACCTGCTTTATTCTTCCTTGCCCTTCCAGAATTTGCAGACTGAGCTCTGGGGGTGATAAGGAGACTTCAGCCTCCCCAGGAGTGTTGCCTGTGCCCACTCCCTTGGATGGAGCCTCCCCACTGACACAGAGAAGGCAAGTACAGCTAGTTCATCTGGAGCAGATGACAGGTGGCACATTCCTCTCTGCAAGGCAGTGAGTTATTTCATTTAAACTTGAAAAGCACAGCGAGCCAGCCATATTCAAGCCCCAGTTTCATTGCTCCAGTTTCAGGCCCCAGTTCATTGCCTCCATGCCCAAACACTTCTTGGAGTTCTTGTTCCTTACGCGTCCTTGCCAGAGGGAGCTAACTTCATCTTCTGTGTAATCTTGGATAAGCCATAACCTCTGAAGCTCAGTTTCTGCATCTGTAAAATGGGAACAAAAATCCCACACCACACATGCCCTCCAGGACTTTTAGGGAGATGTGGTGGTCTTAAGTTTAAATCTCCCTAATCTTTTAGGGAGATTAAGTGCCACTGCATGTGTATAAAAGCACTCTGAAGAATGTGATGATGGTGATGGTGATGACAACGACGATGACAACAGGGATGCTTTTGATACCACATGCAATCATGGCTCCATCCAGACAATTAGCTCCAAGGCATAGGAAGGGGACAGTCCCAGGACTAACCTCTTGGCCTAAGAAGGAACCGTGTGCTTCTGGGAGGAAGGTCCCTGGAAAGCAAAGGACATTCTTGAAATCAGAGCCATGAGGACTGGGGTTATTTCATTTAAATTGGAAAAGTTCATTTTGGACCCCAGCTGGTAAAGCAAGGCCAACAATATGGCTATGTCCCTCCCTGTGCCATAGGTTTGGGTGAGGACCCCGTGTGTGCTGAAGAGGGGGAAATTGCTTTTACTAGGTACAGAGTGAGCCTCTCAGCTTGCTCTGGAAGCTTCTTGAGAGCAGGGTTGAGGGGTACTTCATGGGGTCATGGTGTTACCAGGACCCCTTCTCCCTAAGGCCTGCCATGCTCCCTGTATGCCACCTGGGCCAATGTGGAGCCTGCCTCACCTGCTCTAAGTGGGGATTCATTCTACCTTTGGGGCATGTGCTCTGATGCACCTTCCAAATGTTCTCTGGCCTGGGGCACTGTCTTCTGGGCTGTTGGAGGGCCCACCTCATTCTCTGAATAGGACCCAGGAATCTGCATTTTTCAAGAGTTCTCCCTCCCCCCACCCGCCACCCTATTACATACACACACACACACACACACACACACACACTACAGATGTGTAAACACCATTTTGAACTATGAGTTGATGCCTAATCTGTGTCTACTCTGTGCCCTGGCCATCCCGAACTTCTTCTGTTCCTCTGTTATTCCATAGTGTCTCTGACCTCCAGATGTTTCCACATGGTAGTTCCCCTCATGCCAGAAGCATTCATCGCTTCTCCCACCAGCAAGCTTTCTTGTCAATCCCTTTCAAGGTCCATTCAGGATCCTTTCCATGTGATCCCATAAGGGCCTAAGAGTTGATCACCTTCTCCTGTAATCTGTTGCCTGTTGGCTTGGGGGCCTCTAGAAAGTGAGTCCCATGAGGAGGAAAAGCACCATTCTGGGCCTAAACACCCGGTACACACCATGTCTGGCTTCTAGTGAGCCACCCATGCTGACCAACTATGAGTACATGGATCTTGGTATCCACCCAACAGCCAACACAGGGCCTGGGAGTCCTCGGGCACTCTGCGCTGCTCACAGAACATTGAATGAACCCAACACTGGCTGCCAACTTGACTGAGTGGGCCTGCCTGAGAATACACACCCCTCTCTCCACCCTGGGCACTTCTAACCAAATATAAATCACGTGAAGATTTCCCTCATTTCTCTGGAAAGTAGACTAGAAAGCCAAAAGTCTTCCTGTGGTTTCGTCCTGGACCTTGGTTGACTGAAGACCACTAGGCAATCGTGATATCCTGCAGGTGGATGCTGGCACTAAATGTGAAAAGGTTTCCACAGTAAATTCTGACCAAGGCTCCTTTTTTCCCATAAATCGCACAGCCAATTCCACCTTCTAGGGTCATGTATCTCTCCCAGAGACATGCTCTGCAGTGCCACCCAAGGAAATGAGTACCATTGGTGTTCCTCTCACTGGACACTTTTGTCTAAATCCAAAAGACCAGGGGTGGGAAGGACTATTCTGGCCACCATGAGACAGCTCCCCATGGCACAGCCTCATAGCTCAGCTCTTTCTAGGTTCTGGAAAGACTGAAAACTTGGTAGTTCAACCTCCAGAGCATGAGATTTTAATTTGCTGAGTGCAACTTTCAAAAAGCAGAGTAAATTCCCTTTCTCCAGTGCTTAGACCAGTCAAAAGAGAAGACCTTTTCAGTTTTGACAACCTCACCCCTTTGGCTAGCAGTCCTATTGACAGACTTCCAGGTTCATTCATTCAGGGATCAGGCTGTTCCTCCAAGCATTAAAAAAAAAAAAAAAAAAATCAACTTTATTTTAATGTCCTATTAAAAAAAAGACTTGAACAACATGAACAAAAGGCCACTGGAATGGAATGGAGAAATATGTATGTGTGTGTATATGCTCATACAGATGCCTGAATGCTAAATTACCAAGACAAATTATCTTTTTCCAATCGAACTTCCAAGGCTGCATTGGCTTTTGTCAGTCTGTAGTGGGGAGAGTTTCTGGTTGCTTGGGATGTGAGGGTTTCGCTTTGGGTTGCTTGCTTACTTGCTTACTTGCTTATCTGGGGGCTTTATTTGTTTGCCTACTAGGTTTTTTCCTTTTCATTTTTTTCAGTCATCTTTGTGGGAAAAAAAAGAAAAAGACTTGTTCTATCATCTCCCACCTGCAGGATCAGGGCGGCTTCTACATTTGATGTTGGAAGATGGGACCAAAATGCAGCACTTGAAAATCCTGAGTGATTTAGACCAAGAACGACCATTCCCATTTTTGAAAAATCTGTGATTAGCCCAGACTTTTCAATAAGACATTACCAGTTGGGAACTGAAGTCGGCATGTCCAAACTTGTGAGGCACTGGACGAGGACTTTAAAATGACAGACATTTCCACAGGTTTTCATCAGCCTTGCCTCTCACAACCACCATCTCCCAACAACTTTAAGAACAAACTTAACTTTTCTAAACAAAAATAATTTCATCATTTTGTGTGGCATTAACACCCTGCTACTTCGATATGTTATCTATATTTTTCTTGTTGACATCCAACCAATTCAGAGCTAAAAATCCATCCTCCAGTTTTTCTGTGGGTTGTAAATCATAAAAAGGTTATATTTTATGAAAGCTGAAGCTGAGAAGTAAACAGCATATTTATATCCAAAGAGTTTCATCCATTAAGCAGCAATGACAGGGCCTTGTGGGCCAGAATCTAGTTTTCTTACTTAAAAAGCTTAGTTCTTTTGTAGACTCCTGCAGGGACCTATAACAGTTGGAATTGGGTTTTTTATGCCTTTGAGGCCTCCGAATGAACGTTACACTTTTCCATTATTTTCTTTTTTCTTTTGAGAAAACTAGGCTACCTGCTTATTGCCTAAAACCTACACCCCATGATTGTACTGTCGTAAAATCTGTCTTCTGCCCTTTCCTCCCACATCTTACCAACATCCCAAAACTTTGTTTAGACTCAGTGTCAAGCAAGGTTATGCTGCATTTATTGAGATGGGGGAGGGCTCCCTCAACGAACTGGGCTGATAGATGGCACGCCTGAATGAAACTTCAGCCTAAGGGGTGCCCAATAACCTTGACCTCCTCTGCCTTACAAAAAATAAAAATAAAAAAGCTTAAATCTTAATATCTCCCTTGTTCTAGCCTGAGAATGCCTTCCAGTCCCCTGACTATTTTGCGAGCTGGTACATGGCTAAAATAAAAAGGCATGAGTCCGGATCTTGCATTTCACATTACTGCCTGCTATTAAAATGTTAGTATGACGGCCCCTTGGGCTATTAAAGATGATGCACCTGCCCTGTCTGCCAATGGTGTAATCTGTGGTCATGAATATATATCTAGGTCTATGTAGATGTGGATATGAATTTCACACCACTATTACATCAGGCAAGTAAGTCTAGGTTCAGAGTCAGCACAGTGATCACTCTGAAACTAGCCAAATAATCACTAACAATTAAGAAAATGAAATATCCGAGTCTCAGTCCTCTTTTTACCCACTTCGAACATATATTTGTTCTTTTGATGTCCTGTGTGAATAGGGGTGCTTTATCTGACTGCTGATGGGCTAAACAATGCGTCCGAGTTGTAATATAGAACTCAATTTGCTGGGACTATCATCTGAAAGGCCTGGACAATTTATCGAACACTGCAGATGAAAGAAAGAGAGGGAAAAAATTTTAAAACTGACCACTTTTAAAATGAAGAAAATAGGGCAGTAAAGGGTATTGTAATATACTTTAATCTTCCTTAATGTAGAAAAATATGAAATGCCATTAAATCTTCCTTTGAAATGGATGTGGTTACATGGCTTGAGCACCCAAATCTAGTTAATGAATCTATTGTTAAGGCAAATAAACAGGAAAGAAGCAGTGAAGGAGTGATCTGTGCATTATATGACTAATTCAGAAGATGAAAGGCAGAAAAATTAAAGTTAAATTCACATAAATATTAGAGCTAAGGAGAATAGCTGCAGGTGTAAAAAGGAAAGCCTGCATTTTCCTTGGGTTGGTGTGAGGCACAAGCAGACATTTTCTGCTCGAGAGCAAGTCGGGAAAGATGAAAGTGTTTCAAGGGGCCCAATAATTAACATTTTAAAAGGTTTTCTTAATAAAAAAAGATCTGACAATAATAGCAATTTAATCATTTTATTTGAAAAATTAAATTGATTGCAAGCAACCGTTTGTGCGGAAGTGGCGTTTACAGAATTTGGATGAAGTTATCCAATCAGATCTCCACTTTAATCGCTTTAAATGGAGCCAATCTACAAAAAAAAAAAAAGCTGGATGCAGTAGAGATTCAAAGGGCAGTAATTTGGGGGAGATTAGCAGTTCTTCACAAAGGACCCACAGCAACCTATTGAACCCACCTCTTTGCTGTGGCCAGACATTACTAATGGAACTCAACCCAATGTGACTGAGAGTCTATGGGGAGCTGGGCTTTATTAGGGAGTCTCACTGGAGTCCACAAGTACCACCCATGTGGGGACATGGCCTCATGGTACAGTGTCTTCCCCATGAAATAAAGGATACTTCTATCCGGTTAACGCAGTGCAGAGGATTCATCCTAGTGTTAACCCTAAATTATAAAGCATGCAACGGCTTACTACCTATTAACTTTGAAAGCATTGTAAAGTAGAATTTGTCTTGAGATCAGAACATATCTTTCCACAGACATAGTTTAATGTGATCTTCACATTGCACCCCTGTTCTTGAAAGAAACAGATACCCATTCACACTCTCTCGGGAGGGGAAGAGAGAGCTTTACTATAGTCCTCAGGAGGAAGCAGCATGAGGACCTGAGGATTTGGTCTCCACCTGGGTCTGCAGACAACTCTCACTTTTCTCTGCCTCAAACATCATGTGGCCAAACAGAGACATTCCCCACTACCTGACTTCAAACATCTTGAGTTTAAGCAAACAGTGAAGACTGACGCACATCTTGGAATCCCAACCCACATTCTTAGAGAGGATGTGAAGACTCATCTTGGGTCCAGTGTCCACCCTGGCTCAATCCATGCTCAAGGAGACAAATCACATAGAACAATCCTGGCTGCAAGGACACAGCGGAGGTGAAGGGCAATTCTCAGAAAAGGGGAGAATGGCTCTGGAACACATCCAAATGCACCTTTTACGTAGGAGCAGGAGAGTATCAAAGTTAAGAGAATGGACTCAGATTGCCTAGCTGAGCCTGTGCAAGTATCTTAACCCACGTGTATCTCTATTTCTTCATCTGCTAATTGAGGTGATAAAAATACCTCCTCCATAGGGAGGGTTGGTGTGAGAATTAAATGAGTTCATGCAGGTGACATATTTAGAACAGTGTCTGGCATATAGCACAGGGGATGAATCCCCTGTAACTGTTGACTATCATCATTATTATTGTTGTTTGCCCCATTTTTTAGATGAGAAAGCTGCACTTCAGAAAGTGCACAAAACTTGCTCATTGTTGTACATGGAATAAGGGGCGGCCTTAGCCATCAACCTTCTTCAGGCTACTGCTCTGCTTATACTCTGTCAGGCTGTATCGAGACACACATGCACCCTAGGAGGCTCCTGTTTTACCCCATTCATTCATTCCTCAACAAATATTCCCTGGGTGACATCATAGCCATATCTTGTTTTACTTAGAGGAGAGGAAGGGGGATGGAGAAAGGGCGGACCTGGGGACAGAGGCCTACCTTGCAGTGGAATAGCCCATTCATCAAAGCCACGGCTGTGTGGCTTACTAAACCTACCCTCCCAGAAGGTCCTTTGGCTATGGTCAGTCAGACTTTTCCCCACCTTAAGAGGCTTTCCAGAATGTTCCTTTAGTCACATTTATGCCTGTGCCTGGGAGCAGTGTAAGTATTCTTAATTTCTCTATCACAGGATATTTCTAATGATGTAAAGCCACCACACAGGGTCTGGTACTTAGTAGATGCTCAATAAATGGTAGCTATTACTATCCCAGAGTGAAGAAAAGATAACCATTGAATACCTACGGTCTTCTGTGGAAGCACATGCGTCCATGCTGGGGGCTAGCAGTGGTGGTGTAAGAGCATATCATGGGCTCAGCCTCCAGCAAGAGCCTCTTGATCCCAAGATGACCAACAATTTTGAATTGGGCATTGGTCAGCCCAACACAATCTTGTTGTCCAGAGAGCCACGGACAGGGGCAAGCTTCCCCCAAGCTTTTCTCTAGAATTTTGGGGCTGTTCTGGGCACTCATGGGGGTCTTCAAATATTTAATTCAAATTAATTATTTACTGTACATAATTTTTATCATAATGATATGCCATCCAAAATTGAACACAATGGAGACACACCCAATGCATTAACTGGTATTGCAACTTGTTTTTGAGCAGTTTTTCTGATCTGTCACAGACCAAAAAAAGAAACAGGAAAAAAAATTTTAAAGACCACACATCAGAATAATTTTCTCCCTTATTACTGTTTAATTAATGAATATCCTTACATTTCAAAGTAAGCTACTTTTTAAAATTACCATTTGCAAGCATAATTGGTTCACTGCTATAAAAATAATACTCTCACCTGAATTGGATGCTGAGGCTGTTATAGGCTGCAAGTGTAACTCATAAACCCAAATTCAAAACAGTCTTATGGTTCTCATTGATTGATTTTAAAACATCATTCATTTGAACTTCTAAATTAGATTTAGACTGCCAAAATGCCCTTTTTTATCTGTTACGTATGTTAGAATTCCCAATTAAATTGTGTTTGCAAAAGACTCCAAACACAGTTTATAGGCCATTAAGAGAGCCTGGTGCAATCCCCAATGAGGGCCAAAAAGTGAGAACCCTTCCAGATATCCTAGGAGAGCTTGGGCCAGCTGACAGCACTTTAATATCACTGAGCTCCCACTCGAACCCCAACATTCTCTATGCCTCTGAAAAGAGGGCCACTTTGACTTGGGATTCCAGACTTTACAGTTAGAAGAACAAAAGAACCATGGGAAAAAAGACTGGAAGGAAATATGCTGAAATGCTAACATGCTAACAGTGCTTTTCTCTGGGTGATGGCATTCTGAGTGACTGAATTTTCTTCTTTCTTATTCGGAAGTTTTCCACAATGATCATTATAAATTGGTATTTTGGCCAGACACATTCCCTGCCTACTCACATTATTACTTTTTTATTCAGAAAAGAAAGTAGGATTTTGTATGTTCTGTTATTTAAAAGGAAGACCATATAATATCTTGGCTTCTGTTGTAACCAATCCCTCCCACTGCTGGCCCCACCCCCAGAAGAATGAGGAAGCATTAGGCAGCTCCAGAAATGCAAGGCCTCCCACCACCACCCACACCCCACACCCATGCATCCAAACAGAGGCAGTCAGGTTCCAGGCCTTCAACCTCGCATTACTCAGTGTACCCAAACCGGATGAAAAGGAATGAGAGCAAAGTTTAAAAACAAAGTGAACTCGGCCAGTCAGCTCGTCTTTCCTCTTTCGGTCCCTCTGACTCTGTTCTCAGTCATAGCAGGCTTTCCCCACTTAGGGCTGTAAACTCAAGCACATAAAAATACAACGGTCCCAGATAAGCAATGACAAAAAAATTTTAAGTGTAAGTATGTCCCAAATATTGCCTGGGACTGTTCAAAAGTATTTTTTGCTGTTTTTAGTCATTTTAGTATTGGTTGTTTATCTGAAATTAACTCTAAATGGGCATTCTGTATTTTATCTGGCAGCCCTATCCCCAATCCAAACCAACTGACTCACCATTGGAGATGTTTTTGTCCAGTTTGGTTTGATTTGGTTGGTTCTTGTTGCTCATGGCAGGCAAGCCAATTTAAAAAACAACAACCAAAAAACAAAACCCCCAACCAAGGTTTTGTTCGTTGTTGTTGTGTTTTAATTGGCTTGCCCGCCAACTCTCTGACACTGGGCAGGCTTCAGTCTCCTCAAACGAATGAGTAAATGTCACTCCACCCACCTTGCACATGGCAAAGACACCATGAGATGATGAAGGGAAAGAATCTGGGAAGTAGGGCTACAAGCAGGTAAGCCACCCAACAAACTCAAAATGGAGAAAGCAATGAGTTGCTTGCCTTTTCTCCTTCTTTGTGGGAAACACTGGGACACTACAGCTTCCACTTAAAACTCTATGATATATGTACAAAGACAATGAATTAAATACTTAACATGCAGACAATTCCAATAAATTAAACAACTCCAATAAAATAAAAAGAAAGCTGCCAGCACCTAAGTAGAAAAATGATGAAACAGGCATTCCAGTACAACATGCTTCACCAGAGCACCTCATGGTAGTGTCCTCAACCTCACCAAGCCTCGGAAGCCCCCACTAAATGTGGAGCATAGTGGCTACTCATGGGGTGAATGTGAGGTCTAAATGAAATAACGCATCCCATAAAACACTCGGTGCTGGCACTGTTCCCTCAGTTAATGATGGCTGTACTTAAGTCAAAAAAATATACATATATACACATCTCAAAGAAAACACATATGTGTGTATATATATTAAATATGTTTTTCTTATATATTATATATAAATAATATATATTATGTGTGTACAGATACACATATATACATACATATTTAATGTATATATTTCTCATATATAATATATAATATATAAATAATATATATTTCCTTTGACATGATTATATATAATACTTATATGACATATATAAGATAATATTTATATATGACACATATAAGATAATACTTATATAATACTTATATATGTCATATAATACTTATATATGACACATATAAGATAATATATATACTTATAAGATAATTTTTATATATGACATATATAAAAGTAAGCAAAAAACGGAAAAATTTCTACTTTATTAGAAATAAAATAAATTGAAATTAAGCTTTACTTATGAAATTGGCAAAGGTTGTTAATAACTTTAATAATGACATTATTTAAAAGATCAAAAATGTTCATAAATATTAGATAAATAGAGAACAGTTAAATAGACAATAAATGAATGATTAAACATATAAAGAATGGTTAGATAAACTACGGAATTTTTTAAAATCAGAGAATGAGTGAATTATGGAATTCTTTATGTTGGACATTCTAGGGAGTCACATTAAGTGATGTGTTATGATGAAAAAGAACATTTGATGATATGAAATATGTTCTTAATATAGTGAATGAAAAATTTCAGAATATGATGTACAGTATTATTATATTTGGATTCATGGATATGGATACAAATAAAACAAAGACAATGAAAGCACATAAATATTAACGGGAGTTATATCTGGGTATGGATGGTTATGGGGAACATTTATTTTCTTCTTTGTACTTCTCTACTTTCCACATTTTCTATAATGACCATATAGTACTTTTGTAATTTTAAAAAAAGTTGGTTAAAAAATTCAATACTAAAAAAAATTCAATACTGAACTATTGGGAAGTTAACTTAGTTTTAGGAGATCACAGAGTGTTCAGTGTATGTGTATACAACAGTCTCCCCCTCCTCCTCCTCCTCCTTTTTCTTCCTCTTCTTCCTCTTATTTCTCTTCTCTCCCCTTCTCGCTCCCTCTTCTGTCCTCCCCTTCTCCCCCCTCTTCCTCCCTCTCTCCCTTCTTCTCAGGAAAACTACAGTAATGAGCTCCAGCTTCCCCCTAGCACACTGCCTTCACTGAGGGTCCTCCCAGAGTCTTGTGTGAAGGGCAGTGCAGCTACAAACTCTCTACTTTGAGACATCCCACATTGCGCATCTCGGGGCAACTTTCCATTAGAATTGCTCCTTCTCCAGTCCCTAGCAGACAACTTCCTTCCATCCCAAGAGCAGGAGGCTGCCCTTAGGAAAGCTGGACCTATCCTAGTCTTAGAAATAGCAACAGAGTTTAAGTCGAACTCTTCCAGGTCATTTTCTCTGAACTTATACCAACACCTGGTGACTGCAATCATGCACTCATTCTGTAAAACAAGATGTATCAAGCACCAAAATTCAGACGCGCTTACGGGGCCCTCAGTCTGAGGAGTAGCTGGCGCTAGATTCTAGAACCCCAAGATGCAATAAGACTGTTGTAATGGGGATGCACACATAGCACATAGGGAGTAAGAAAAGGTGCCCAAGAGTCTGGGAAAGCTTCACATAGGGGAAGCCCAAGAACGACTGCAGTTTGCAAGCAGGGAGGAATATTCCAGACCAAGAAAACAGAAGACTCAAAGCTACCAAATTCAAGACCATGGCTTATCTAGGACCCTATGTTTAATGTGAGTTGTGGAAGGAGAGGTGATTGGGCCAGCTCCTGCAGAGCTCTGAATGACACTGTAAAGAACATCTGCTTGCTCCCAGCAATGCTATGCAGTGGAGGGACATGATGAGATTGTCCCAGGACCAGCCCTCCACATGAACACTCCACCTCAGTGTCCCCTCCCCTGTTCCCATGACGCACAGAAGGAAATGTATCCCAAAGCCTCAGTTTCAATAGGCACTACAGAGGGGTTTATCCGAAAACCAGGCTAGATGAGGCCAGGAGGCTTCCAAGCTTCCAGAGCTCCACAGAAGAGCTGTCCCCATCCCTCGCCTTGCTAAGACTGAATCAGTTGTCATCCTCCTCTCGAACTCAGACATAATCATCACCAAACCAGCAGGCACCATCACCAGTCCTGAGAAAGCCTGGAGTCATCTCGGCATGCATGCAGGAAGGAAAACCGTCCTTCCCAAACACTGGTCCTTGAGATTCACACCACCTTTCCTAGGTCCTCCCTGAGCACCCAGCCTCGGCCCACCTAGATGTTTGGAAGTGGCTGAAGGTGATGTGCCTGCTCCCATCAGGCCAAACTGGCAGTCTAGGGACTCTGGTCGACAGTGAGTGGCCTCTCTCCAGAATCCTGACATCGGGAGGCAGCTGAGATGGCCTGTACAGACCGTGTCCTCAGCCCAGGACAAAGCATCCCTCTGGCCATGTACAGCAACCCAGAGAAAACAAAACAAAGCACCACCATCCACTCCTTGCCTGCATTGGCGCTGGTTTCTTTCAATCCAATTGCAATCTTAGAAGCCCGACATTGCCTGAAACAAAAGGCTCACCGATCTCCGGAAGATGACTTTGGTGAAAGTAGAGCTCATTTCAGAAAATCAAAGCAAAGAAAAATATTGAATACAATTCAGAGGCATAATGCATTATTATGGGCTTGTATGGATTTTATGTGAAATTTCATGTAAAGTTAAGAGGCTGAAGCGATCTCTTACATTCAGCTGTATTATCAGCCCAGCACCAAACAGTGTTCCACATCTTATTATGCTCACAGTTGACACACTATTAGAGAAATGTGCAGCTGTCTTACTCTGCTATTCATTTCCTCATTACTATTTTATAAATATATGATTAACAGTTATTGCAGCTGCCTAATTCACATTTATTGCAAATGCAACCCCACAAATGAATGCTCAAAGCAAAGAGATGTGGTTTTAGAGTAATTTAAATTTTACAGTTCCATTTACCCTGCTTTTTAATTTACTGTATAATGACCCTATTAGAATAAAGCACATCTGGAAGTTCTTTGGGGAACATTTAATTTTCTGTGGCTTCAGTACTAACAGAACTTGTACCATAAAGCCCACAGATGCCTAGAAGACAGTACAAATTTCCACATTTTATGCCAAGATGCCAGTTAATTGTACAGATGAGACAATTACAGCAAAGAGCAAAAATATGCTTCTCGGTGCTAAAAAGTGAAGACGCTGACCGACAACCTCGCTCTTTGCAAAGTTTGCACATCAAAAACCTGAAATTAGCTCGCCTGCTTTTTGATTTCCTGTTCAGGAAAGAGGCCACCTCTGCTGTACGTGCTCCTGGATTTTCTTTTGCTTTTTCCACAAGCTTTCTGCTGAACCCCATTTGCCCCTCACCCTGTGTAATGGAAGGCAAGGCAATCTGCATAGCTCTGGAAGCCGATGAGAGGCAGGTGTATCATCCAGGCTTGGCCTAGTCCTCATCGGCCAGGAGGCTACAGATGCTGCCAGCTTCCAGCATGCCACATTAACGGAATCATCCTGAGCATTCGAAATTGATTTGAATATTAAATACAGATCACTGCAGCGGAACTCATGTATGAGAAATAATGTGAATCCATTGCCATTGATTAGCTAATTTATGTTCTACAACTAATCGAAGCACAAATCTCATTAGCCACAGGTCAGTAAGGCTTGGAGAGAAAAAGACAATCATTTTGGTAGCCTAGTTGGCTGTAAAGAGACAATTAGAAGCCATCCGGATTTCCAGGCTTCTCTGCCTGTTCTCCCGGTCTCAAGTGAGCTGTGAAGGGAAAGAAAAGCCAGTTTTACCCCTCGTTCTGCCGGCCACTGGAAAAGAGATCTTCATATATAATGATTAAGATGTTTCTTTTATTTAATGCAATAATAACATGACTTTATTGCTTCTAGGTGGACACAGAGCCCATAAGCTACTTAGGGCCACCATACGCACTGGAAACATAATGTTAATTGTTCCTCTCTCCATATTTTAAGCATTGGGACCGTGTAAGTCTTCATGGAGCAGGGTGGAATGGCCGAGGCTTTCCATATTCTAATGTTACACACTTTTAAAACTCTGTCTTTGTAAGGCACAGGGAAGCCATACATGATCAAATAGGCCTTGTGATTAAAATGCACCTGCTATTAGCCAGAGATCGTCTTCGTTTCTTGAGCCCTGCTCAGATCAATTTTGGGCAGAGATTTTTTAACCAATCTTGAATATGGAAGAGGATGGGAAAAATCCCTCCCAAAAAGAGGGAGCAGTTCTGTTTTAACTTCACAATCGTAAGTAAAATCCCTACTAGTAATCAAATTAAGATTTCTGGCAATAAGCTCCTCCTGTTGGTGATTTCCATGGGATGGCATTTTTAAAAGTGGTTTTGACACTGTTGCATAAGCAGAAAACCAAGGCTCCCAGCAGACTTGCCTTCGGCTAGTCACATAACCCCTCGACCTCTTTGTCATAAAAGACAATGGATCAAATTGAGGACCTTTGCTAAATGACCAGGAACAGAACCCAAACTGAGATTTTTCTGCAGAAACAAATAAGAAAATAACACATTGAACTCCAAGTGTTTTCACTGACCCATTATTTCCAGGTTGTTGTGATACCATACCGGGTCCATAAAAGGCATTACTGTTGGCCGGTGACGCATTATTTCAGGAGAGTTAATCCATGTTCTATTGAAACAATAGACTATTTGCATTCCTTGAGGTCCATTATACTGAGCAGGGCATTTTTAATGTGGCTGGAAGAAAAAGGTGCAGAAGGGTTGGGTGGGAAGCAAGAGAAACAAACGTCCCACATTTCCCCAGTGGGGCCTTGTCCTAATGCCACAGAGTGAAGAGTCTTCCCATGTGCTCTAAAATTAAAAGAATACTTATTTTAATTTTTTTATGTTACTTAATTGAAAATGCTCTTAAACTAATGGGCATTTCAGAGGACAAGCTCCCTTCCACCAACATCTTTGCCTATGCCTCAAAACCACTGTCCCCACAACCTTTAGGAAATAGAACATTCCAGCTGTTCTTTCCCACAGCTCCATGTCCTTTCATTAGATAAATGGCCTGGAGACCAAAGGTCACAGCCATGCCCCACCACGGCAGCTTTATTTTTTATGTTAAGAGTTTAATAACAGTGTACACTGCATGACACTAATAACAGACATTAAGTGGGAAGAGAAGTCCCAAGAGAGCTCAGTTGGCAAAATGGGTTCTCTCCAGGACCCATTTCCTGGTTCTGTTCTTTTTCATCCACACACTTACTCAAACAGCACCTATTTCCACATTTGTCAGACCTCTTAGCTTTTGTTAACCTGACAAGTATAAAAAGGTAGACCACTGTGGTTTGTTTTGTTTGCTTGCTTGTTTGTTTTTGAGATGGAGTATCACTCTTGCCCAAGTTGGAGTGCAGTGGTGCAATCAAGGCTCACTGCAACTTCCGTCTCCCAGGTTCAAGCGATTCTCCTGTCTCAACCTCCCAAGTAGCTGGAATTACAGGCATGTGCCACCACACCCAGCTAATTTTTGTATTTTTAGTAGAGATGGGGTTTCACCATGTCAGCCAGGCTGGTCTTGAACTCCTGATCTCAAGTGATCCACCCGCCTTGGCCTCCCAAAGTGCTGGGAATACAAGTGTGAGCCACATCGCTCAGCCCATTGTGGTTTTAATTGGCATTTTCCTGATTACAAATGAGGTTGAGCATCTTTTCACATGTTAATTGAGCATTCCAGTTACTCTTCCTATGTCTATTCATGTCTTTTGCCACTGTTTCTACTCGGTTGTTGTTGTTGTTTTTATTATTATTTCCCATTTGTCTATCTTCTGAATACTAATTTTTTGTTATATGTTGCAAGTATCTTGTTCAAGTTTTTGTTGAGATAAATTCTGAATTTTAATTACTCTAACTTATCAACCTTTTGTGTTTTGCTTAAGAAATCCTGTCCTACCCTGAGGTCATGAAGTAGAGTCCTTTATTTTCTTCTTAAAATGTTCGAGTTTTGCCTTTCACATTTAATCCATCTGGGATCAGTTTTGGGTATGGTGTGAGGTAGGGATCCCATTTCATTTCTCCCACATGGTTAACCAATATTCCCAGCAATATTGACTGAGTAGTCCATGCTTTTCCCCACTGGACTGCAGTGTGATTAATGCATGGTCTGTTTCTGGGTCCTGTTTGGTTCCATTACACTTTTATCTACTGTTGGGCCAGTACCACACTATCACAATCACTATAGCTTTATACTCCATCCTGACATTTAATAGAGCAGGTCCTCCCCCTACCCCCACCATGCACACACAACTTATTTGGCTATTTTCATGGTCTGTTTTCCAGGAGGAAAAAGTAGAAGGAGGAAGAAGAAAAGGAAAAGAATCGTAACTGATTTCTTTGTGCCAGGCACTGTGCTAAGGATTTGACACATATTATCTCATTTCAACAACAATCACCCCCACATGGTTTAGATTTATTTATTTTTAACCCCTATTTATTTTTCTTTTGAGAAGGAGTCTCACTCTGTCACCCAGGTTGGAGTGCAGTGACGTGATCTTGGCTCACTGCAACCTCCACCTCCCAAGTTCAAGCAACTCCTGTGCCTCAGCCTCCCAAGTAGTTGGAACTACAAGCACAGGCCACTCTGCTTGGCTAATTTTTGTATTTTTAGTAGAGACAGGGTTTCACCACATTGAGTAGGCTGGTCTCAAACTCCTGACCTCAAGTGACCCACCCACCTCAGCCTCCCTATTTTACACATAAGAAAACTGGGGCTCAGCACAGTTTAATGACTTGCCAAATTCACACATCAAACAACCAGCAGAGATATAAACCTTCACCCAAGTCTATTGGACTCTCAGGACAGTGCTCTTCCAGCTTCATTGGGGAAGTCTAGATTCCCAGAATCCTGTTTAGTATCAGTGTTTTGTAAGCCACTGGACTTCCACAGACCCCTCTCTGCCCTGCTTGGAAACTGCAGCTGAGTATGAGGCTGGGCCTTAGCTTGTGGATTGCAGGATGCTGACGTGGGCCCTCAATCCCTGCCGCTCACACGCATTCTCCCCCAGGGTGTGCTGTCAGCCTGGCTAACTCCTTTGTTGGGCATTTCTAATTGTGAAGCATTTTTTTGCTCAACCTAGATTGTTGGTGGGGGAGGGGCAAGGAAGTAAAGTGGAAGCTATTCCAGACAAGATTCAACTTCCTGACTATAGCTTTTACCAAGCAACTCAAGAAAATGACTGCAAGGGAACCGGCACTGTCCTTTTCAGATGAGAATAGCTGAGCTCTCTATGCACATAATAAACCCAACTGGCCTGGTGGATTCACTGGCTGTAATTATGTGGTTGAGGTTAAATATATTTTATGGACAAAAGCAATGATAGACGGGTTCTTTGTACAAAAGATTTCAGCTCATTTGAGGTTTAACCATTTTTAAATTTAATAATTTTTTAAAAGCCACAATTGCAAAGGTCACATCTAATTCCACTGCCTATTATGAGCTGCCAACCCGAGGCTGCAGCTTGGAGGCAGCTGAGGATGACTCAGAACCGGGAGAAGGGACAGCTGGACCAGAAAGGGGCGGGGCTCCTCCTGCCACTGTGCGTTCATGCAAAGACCCACTGTATCAATTAGCACTGGTCTCGTTTTCAGGCCAGTTCTAATGGCAAATGTCTAATTCATTTTTCTAGCTTTGTCATGATGTTTTCCCCTTCAGTGTACATCTACTATCCCTATTTCCTTTGTCAGTGCCCTGTCTGTATCCGTGGATTTATTTTTAAACAGTTTTATGAGACCTAACAATTCATTTCAAAACACCAATCAAAGGCCAGGTGCAGTGGCTCACGCCTATAATCCCAGCACTTTCAGAGGCCAACGTGGGCAGAACACCTGAGGTCAGGAGTTTGAGACCAGCCTGGCCAACATGGTGAAACTCCATCTCTACTAAAAATACAAAAATTGGCTGGGCCTGGTGGTGCACGCCTGTAATCACAGCTACTTGGGAGGCTGAGGCAGAAGAATCACTTGAACCTGGGAGGCAAAGGTTGCAGTGAGCCGAGACTGCACCACTGCACTGTAGCTTGGGTGAGAGAGCAAGACTCCATCAAAAAAAAAAAAAAAAAAACACAAATCAAAAATTAAAAAGCCATTTCTGGAATGGCAGGGGCATTGGGCCATTCTTTCCAGTGAAGAAATAATAAGCCCACTTATTATTTGGGCTTACAAACGTGACACTGCGTGTATCACTGAGGCAGGTTTATTCGGATACATATGTTGCCATTGGAGAAAAATAATCCATGAGTCAGAAACAGATGCCAGGAGATGTGACTGTGAAATTCACCCCTGCGGCAAACACTTCATGGCTCCTCGTTTCTCTGTTGCCTCCACTTTGAGATAAGAAGAGAGGGCCTAGAGAAATCAAGCAAGTGCCCAGATCACACAGCCAATTAAGAAAGGTCCATGGCCTGGCCCCTCTCCCAGCACCCCATTGTGTATCTAGAGCTTCAGGTCACTGACAAGATGAGGTTCTGCAGAGGGACCTCTTGGGGAACAGAAGGACCCCCCATACCCTAGGACTCTGAATGCAAGCCAGGCCACAGCCCTCAATGCCCAAACTCTATGGCACCACTCTCTACTCTTTGCCCAGAGTGGCTAAAAATCCAAAACTCACTAAAAATCCAACCCAGCTTTCTGTCCCCTGGGCTGGGCCAAAGACTCTATCTAATATATAGGGGACATTCTGAAATAATCTAGTCCAAGAATTCAAATTCTCCAAAAGCTGACTTAAACAAAACTGTGTAAAGTATCATCCACAATAAAATAAAACCCATTACAAAACAATTCTGCTGAGGTGCTCTGCAAATTATTGCCTCTGCCTCTCTGCCCCTGGTCTTGCCCTGAGTGTGGGGGATCCATCCTTCACTCTGTAGCCAGAATCATGACTCCAAAATGCAAGTCTGATCATCTTACTCTCCACTGCCTCCCCTACCGAAAGGCTCCCACAGCTCATGGGCAAGGTCCAACTTCCTTAGCCCAGCACACAGGACGCTCCGGGATTGGGCCTCTGCTACATGCCCCTCCCCTCTGGGCACAGCCACACTTGAGGGTTCCCTCCCAGCCCCAGACCTTAGCCCTCGCCTGAAGACACACATCCTGCACCATTCCTAGTGAAGCCCTGACCTTACCTGTCAAGGCCCCTCCAGGAAGCCTTTATGTCCCCTATACTTAGTGGGCACTTAGGTGACACTAGGATCTCAACCAAGCACATTATTGACTGTCTACTTTCATTCTCAGCAGCGCCGGGTAGATGTACTTAAGGAAGGAGACTCTGGAACCCAGAGATGCTGGTTGATTTATCCACTGCCCACCACCAGCCGAGACCAAGCTGGGATGCCGCAGGGCCTTCCCTACCCACCACCCACCCCGGGGCTGGGTTGGAGCTCTCCCCTCCACCCCTACAGGCTTCTATGCTGCTTTGAGCTCTCTGATTGACCACCAGAAAGTGAACCCTTGAAAGCAGAGGCTCAGCTTCAATTGTCTACATCCTAAGTTCCTCGCCAGCCCCTAGCACATTGTAGGTGCTCAATTAATATTTGCAAAAAGAGTGAATGAACCATAGGTAAAGATGCCTATTGGTAAATGGATTTGTTAGACAACAGCCACAGAAAAATATTACAGAGCCATAACCTGTGCAATTATTGTGGAGAATACCATTTGCACGCTGTATACAGGGGCGTGTCCATTTGCCCAGAACCTGCCTAGAACAGGGTCTGGCATATATTTAGTGTCCTGTAAATGGTGGCTATCATTGTGGGTGACGGTAATTGCCAAGTCATTGTCTTCTTCATTATTAGATGCAGACTTATTAATATCCTAATGAGTAGGAACATCATTCCAGTGATGGCCTATGAATTAGGGGGACTGTCCTTAGCAAGTTCTGGTCCCTAGCTCTCCCCTCTTACCACGCAGCATGCTTCTTGGTTAGCTCTCAGTGCCGCTAGCTATGTAATCAGGGCCCAAATTTGAGTATTCTATTAAACATATAATTGGAAAGATAAATCGGTTGCTCGATTCGATGTGTTTTGAGGCATATGGATGTAAATTACATTTATCCAGATGTTTAGCAGGTTCGTGCCAAACCATTTAAAACATAAAACAGATAAGTTCCTTAAGCCTAATTTTCAGCTTCTCAAGGATCCATCCTCAGCAGATGGCTGGGAAAATGAATGCTGGAGAAAAATTAAGGGCTGTCTGTATCTTTCATATTGACTTGGGGAGCAGTTGGGGTCTGCTAGAAACTGAGAATGACCACAAAATGTAATTATGATTGTAATGAGAATGGTTAAGCTTAAACTATTTCTCATTTTCATTGCAGTCACTGCCACAAGATGGAGTGGAGATTAATGCCAGGCCATTTCCTGTGCTTGTTATACTCTTTGTCATTAGAATAAAACATCATAATTTGAGCATCTCATGTACACTGAGAAGGATGGCTGGGGAGGAGTGGCCAGAGCACCGGCCAAATCTTCATGCTCTGGGGAGCTCCTCTGCGGTTGGTGACCACCAAGGGAATTGGGGCAGACATGCCATAACCCAGACTATCCATCCCGTCTCACCATTCTGCATGCTGGACTAGGTCAGAGCCTCATTCTCTTCAACTGTGGAATGGGGAAACCTGCAGAATCCTCTTTCCAGAGCGGCTGCAGCTGCCAACAGAGAAGCGGCTTACAAAAGGGTTTTGCACACCATAAAGCACGGTTCTAGTGCAAAGGAGAGCACCAGCTTCTGAACTAAAAAGACCTGAGTTCACTTCATAGATAAACACTCCCAACTGTGTGAACTTGACCAAGTCACCTCTGAAAGCCTCAGCTCCTCATCTGTAAAATGAGAGGTCTCATTGCATTAGGGTTTTTGTAAAAAGTAAATGGATATTACATGCCTGGAACAGGGCTTGATGTATATTTGGTGCCCATAAATGGTGGCTATAATCTTGGATGATGATAATTGCCAAGGTCATCGTCTTCTTCATTACTAATTGCCGGCTCATTAATATTCTAACAGTACAAGTAACAACACTGAGGATTGTTCATTTGAGTCAGGAGTTTCCCATCACAGAATTCTCTATTGGAACAAAGTCTTACCTAGAGGCCCCACGTGTGAAACAGGTACGAGCAGAACTGCTTTGGTTCAAGAGACGGCAGGGGCCCGGGGTTGACAATGCCTACAACCCTCATCCCCAGCAGTCCTGAGGGTGCAGCTCTGGGGAGCCCAAGTGCTAAGCAAATCCCTTTATTGGTCCAGATCTTGCAGCTGTACCTGCTGCCTGCTTGTCTAAGCTCTCTGGAACACCTCCTCTTCCTTTAGGGACCTCCTCCAGGGTTGCCTCTATTTGACATCTCCCTTGACCTCCAAGCACAGTTAGAGTTACGATGTCATTCATAAGTAAGTTGAGAAGACACTGGAACAGGATGGGCTTTTAAGACATTGTGACTGGTGTCCTTATAAGAGGAAATGAGACATAAAGAGACCTACACAGAGAGAGAACACCACGCGAAGACAAACACACAGAGGGAAGATGGCCATGTGACCACAGAGGCAGGGATTGGAGTTATATGACCAAGGGACTCCAAGGATCGCCAGCAACCATCAGAAGCCAGGAGAGAGAGCTTGGCTGTGCTGACACCTTGATTTCAGACTCCTAGCCTCAACGACTGTGAGACAATAAATGTCTTTGTTTTAAGCCCCCAGCGTGTGATACTTTGTTATGGCAGCCCTAAGACATTAATACAGTCTTACTGGTCTGCCTGGGTTGCTGTAACAAAATACCATAGATTGAGTGGCTTAAACAACAGAAACTTATTTTCTCACTGTTCTGGAGGCTGGAAGTCCAAAGTTAAGACATCAGTAGAGTTGGTGTCTGGTAAGGCCTCTCCCCGTGAGTTGCAGATGGCCACCATCCTGCTATATCTCACATGGCCTTTTCTCTGCACGCACACATAGAGACAGAGAGACAAAGAGAGAGAGCTCCCTACTGTCTTTTCTTTTTTTGAGAGAGAGTCTCGCTCTGTTGCCCAGGCTGGAGTGCAGTGGCGCAATCTCGGCTCACCACAACCTCCACCTCCCGGGTTCGAGCAATTCTCAGCCTCAGCCTCCCAAGTAGCTGGGACTACAGGCACATGCCACGATGCCTGGCTACTTTTTTTTGTATTTTTAGTAGAGACAGGGTTTCACTATGTTGGCCAGGCTGGTCTCATGATCCACCCACCTCAGCCTCCCAAAGTGCTGTGATTACAGGCGTGAGCCACTGCACACAGCCTGTCTCTTCTTATAAGGAAGTGTATCCTATGGGGTCACGGCCCCAGCCTTTTGACCTCATTTAACCTTAATTACTTCCTGAGAGACCTCAGCTCCAAATACAGCCACACTGGGGGTCAGGGCTTCAATGAATGAATTTGGGTGGGGACACATTCAGTCCCTAACACAGCCCCCGTATCTCCATTTTGACTCTCATCTCTCTGCAGTTTCCCCTAAGTGTGGGTCTGCATCTCCCTCCAGACCAGGAACTCTCTAAGGACAAGGTCTATGTTGGATTCCTCTGGGCCCAGCTCAGTGTAGATGCATGTCTGCCAAATATGTGGACAAAGATGGAATTGGTAGCAAGTGAAGGAATAAGGGCAATCTCAGATCACATTTCCTATGACTACTGGGCCTCCAAAGCCAGCTCACCTGAGCCCATTATCTGTCGCCATTCATCTCCTCTCTCCTCATTCTGTGACTCCTCATCATCTTGAATCAGCTCAGTCCTTATATCCAAAGGAGAATTTCAGAAAAAGGTTGGGATTGTTTGCATCAATGGCAGAAATGTGCTAAAGTTTGCTAAATCTCATTTCATTTTTCAATTCCTTGGCAAACAAAAGGACTATATTTCCCAGCCTCCTTTGCAGTTAGGTTAGGATCATGTGACTGCATTCTAACCAATAAGATCTGACAGGAAGTGATGTATGCAAACCCATGCCTGGTTCTGGATGATCATCTACACCAGTGTTTATCAATGGGAGGTGACTGATTTTGTCCTTCATCAGACACTTGGCCATGTCTGGAGACATTTTGGTTGACACAACAGTCAGGAAAGGAGGGCTGCTACTGGCATCTGATGAGTAGAGGCCAAAAATACTGCATCCTACAACATACCAGACACCTGCACGACAAAGAATCATCCAGCCCAAAATGTCTGTATTGCTGAGGCTGGAAATCCTGATCTATACTCTATGTTCCCCATCAGTGATAACCAGACTTTAGGATGGAGCATCACAAGCTGGAATAGCCTGGCCTCTGAGTCACCACTTGAAGGTGTATCACCAAGGATAGGAAATGAATCCACATCACATTGGAACATGGGAGAAAAACTCATCTTTCCTGTGTTAAGCTACATTTTTTTGTGGCTTAAAGTGCAAGTTTTGTAGCCAATCCCAGTCTCTCCTGACTACTGCAGCACCTCCAAGCAGCAGCCTGGATGACCAGAGAAAATGTCTGGTGGGGAGTGGGAGAAAGGAGGGCCCTTGTGGTCATGCGGATAACTTGCTACTTGGCCCTACGCAAGTTGCTTTCTTTTTCCTGAGCCACCATCTCCTCCCTCCAAAATGAGGAGGTCAAAGTAGGTGGCTGCTAAAGTCCTTCTCACCCACAAAGTGTCAAGTTTCAAGCTGGACTAGGACAAAAATACAGCAAGGCACTGCAAGGAGAAGAAACTAGGCAGATGGCTGGGCCAACTCAAGGGAGAGGGTGTGGCTATGAACTTTGCCATCCTGGAGGGCTTTGGGTGGCCGTGATGGGTGGTGAAAGTTCTACATCAATCCAGTTACCAGGCAGGATGATCTCAGGACCAGCAGAAAGGAACAGAAGTGGGAAGGTCTACAGGAAAAAAGGGTGGCACTGTGGTCCCATCATGAGGGAGACTGCAGGGCTTGATGCTTGGGGAGCCCGTGGAGAGGAATCAACTGAGACCAGCAAAGCCCAGGGAGGCACTCAAGTTCATTAGGGTCAGGACAGGTCGGCACTGTTCTCAGCCCAGTGAATCAGACAGGAAATCAGGCAGGCTGGAGAGATCTAGGGAGTGAACAAACAGAGAGGGTAGCCGCAGCCTGCTCCTGTATCCCGGCCACAACCACCTTGCTGTGACATCTTTACCTGCTTCCATGTCTATTCTCATCTGGACCACAGCTGTCAACCATATTGTCCTTCCTCACAGGGGCAGGGCAGGCACTCATTAAATGTTTGCCCAGTAAATAGCTAGTATGTTAGCATCAGTTGGTGAGGTTACCTTGTTGTGGAACCGATGTTTGTAATGGCGAACTTACTTATATGAACCAGAGCTGATTCACTGTGTTCTCTTTAACAATGGCTTCCTCTCAGCCCCGTATGCATTCTCTAGAGCTGAGAAACAGCAGCCTGAGATGCTGAGGAAGATGGGGGTGGGGGGTGGCTCAGGTGTACTGAGCACAGCAAGCAGGAAGAAGGAAAATCTGAGCTGTGAAACTTGGTCCTCCCAGCAACCGCCCTGTCTCTGGCCTTCCTTCCTCTCACCTTTTCACAGTGACAGAAACCAACAGCACTCACAAGTCCTGGCCTCTGGAGCTCCTGGCAGGGCTGGCTGGCAGGGGACAAAACTTACACATCCTTTTAGGCCCAACTCACAAAACCATCCACTACTTATCATTGAAATGATCTCCCCCGATCTCTGATAGTGAATATTTTAAGAATATTTTCATTGAGGTATAGTTCATATACTATAAAATTCACCACTTTAAAGTATGCAGTTCAATGGTTTTTTAAATAGATGTGCAAAGTTGAAAAATGATCACCACTAATCCCAAAATATTTTCATCACCCCAAAAAGAAACCTTGTGCTCATCAGTAGTCACTCCTCCTCCTCCTTCCCCTCAACCACCCAGCCAGCCCCTGTGCATGGACTTGCCTACTCTGGATAGTTCATATAAATGGAATCACAACAATATGTGGTTTTCATAACAATATGTGGATCTTATGTCACTTAGCAGAATGTTTTCAGGGTTCATCCACATTGAACCATGCATCAGCACTTCCACTTTTTTTACTGCCAAATAATATTGCATTGTATGGATAGATCACATTTTGTTTATCAATTTACAGTTAGTGGACATTTGGTTGTTTCTACTTTTTGGTCATTATGGCCACTCATGAACATGCTCTTAGTTGTACATATGCTTTCAGTTCTCTTGGGTATATATCTAAGAGGGAATTGCTGGATCATATGGTAACTCTATGTTTGTCATTGGAGAAACCAATTGTTCTCCGAAGCAGCTACACTATTTTATCTTTTGACCAACAGTGCACAAGAGTTCCAATGTCTCCAAGTCCTTGTCCCCACTTGTTGTTTGGGGGGTTTTTCTATAGTAGCCATTCTAATGGGTATGGGTGGTATCTCACTGTGGTGTGGGTTTGCATTTCCCTAATGATTAGAGAGATTGAGCATCTTTTCATGTGCTTTTTGGCCATCAGTATATCTTCTTTCAGAAAATGTCTATTCAAATCCTTTGCCCATTTTTTTAATCAGGTTGTTTTTTTTATCATACTTTAAGTTCTAGGGTACATGTGCACAATGTGCAGGTTAGTTACATATGTATACATGTGCCATGTTGGTTTGCTGCACCCATTAATTCATCCTTTACATTAGGTATTTCTCCTAATGCTATCCCTCCCCCATTCCCCCACCCCACGACCACCCTACTTTTTGGTCATTATGGCCACTCGTGAACATGCTCTTAGTTGTACATATGCTTTCAGTTCTCTTGGTATATATCTAAGAGGGAATTGCTGGATCGTATGGTAACTCTATGTTTGTCACTGGAGAAACCAGCTGTTCTCCGAAGCAGCTACACTATTTTATCTTTCGACCAACAGTGCATAAGAGTTCCAATGTCTCCAAGTCCTTGTCCCCGCTTGTTGTTTGGGGGGTTTTTCTATAGTAGCCATTCTAATGGGTATGGATGGTATGTGATGCCCCAGTGTGTGATGTTCCTCGCCTTGTGTCCAAGTGTTCTCATTGTTCAATTCCCACCTATGAGCGAGAACATGTGGTGTTTGGTTTTCTGTCCTTGAGATAGTTTGCTCAGAATGATGTTTCCAGCTTCATCCATGTCTGTACAAAGGACATGAACTCATCCTTTTTATGGCTGAATAGTATTCTGTGGTGTATATGTGTCACATTTTCTTAATCCAGTCTGTCATTGATGGACATTTGGGTTGTTTCCAAGTCCTTGCTTTTATTGAGTTGTAGGGGTTCTTTATATATTCTGAATACTAGATCCTTATCAGACACATGATTTGCAAATTTTTTCTCCCATTCTATGGATTGTGTTCTCAATTTTTTAATAGTCGTTTGCAGCACAAAAGCTTTTTATCTCAACGAAGTCCAGTTGATTTCTTCTTTGGTTGCTTGTGCTTTTGTTTTCATATCTAAAAAAAAAAGATTGCTCAATGCAAAGTCACAAATATTTATACCTGTTTTCTTCTAAGAGTTTTATAGTTTTTGCTCTTAGCTTTTATATTTAGGTATTTTAATCATTTTAAGTTAATTCTGTATATGATATGAGATAAACATCCAATTTCATTTTCTTGCACATAGATATCCAGTTGTCCCAGCACCATATGTTGAAAAGGCTATTCTTTCCCTATCAAATGGTCTTGGCACTCTTGTCAAAAATCAATTAATCATTAATGTATGAGTTTATTACTGGACTCTCAGTTCTATGCCATTGGTTACATATCTAGCCATACATCAGTACCTCTCTCAGTTACTTCTGCTTTGTAGTAACTTTTGAAGTTGGGAAGTGTGAGTCCTCCAATTTTTGTCTGCTTTGTCAAGATTGTTTTGGCTATTCTGGTTCACTTGCAATTCCATATGAAATTTAGAATCAGCTCATCATGTGATATGACCAGTTGACTTAAAAAAGAATCAGCTCATCAATTTCTGCCAATAAAAAAAGAATCAGCTTGGACTTTGATAAGGATTGTATTGAATCTATAGGTCCATTTGGAGAGTATTGCCATTTTAATATTATTAAGTCTTCTAACTCAGGAATACAGGATGTCCTTCCATTTATTTAAGTCTTCTTCAATTTCTTACAATGATGTTTTGTAGTTTTCTGTGTACACGTCTTACAATTCTTTTGCTAAATTTATTCCTAAATATTTTACTCTTTTTGATGCTATTATAGCTGGAATTTTTTAAATTCATTTTTTAATTGTTCCTTGCCAATGTACAAAAAGATAATTGATTTTGTATATGAATCTTGCATCCTGCAATGTTGCCAAACTCTTTTATTAGCTCTAATAGTTTTTTGTGTGTACATTGATTCCTTATGATTTTCTATATACAAGATTATGTCATCTGCACATCGAGATAATTTTACTTCTTTCTTTCTATTTGGATAGTTTTTGCTTCTTTTTTTGCCTAAGTGTTCTCACTGCATTATCTTAAAATTTGTCCCCTCCATCTTAACTATGAAATACTTGAGATAAGGACCTTGTCTTATTTATTCCCTCATCTCCCTGGGCCTAGTCCAAGACCTGATCAGCAATAACTATCTAGTAAATGAATGTAAGGACAAAATACTAAGAATTTTGCTTTAAAAATTCAAGTTGTTTGAAAATCGCCTCACCAAAAACATCATGTGCATTTTGATGTGATAAAATATGAAATACCAAACACCCCTATGAAGTATTCTTTCCCAAAAATAAGTTAATTAGAGCTAAATTCTAACCTATGAGAAATCAAAGGCATAAAAGTGTGAGTGAAATGACACCATAAGAAAGCCAACAGGTAATTTCAGAATGTAGACCTCTCTATATGGTCAGTTTCTCCAACAAGTCAATGGCAGGTGGGAAAAAAGGTGTGTGGGTGAGACTCTTCTAGAGTAAAAGATACTTAAAAGATTACTGTGGGAGATTGTATTATGTGCTTACAAATATACAACCAGCCCCCTGTGGCTGACTCCTTTCTATGAGACCCCTCTCTAGTGAAGAACTGTGCTTCCTAGTCCGTCAAGAGTGACATGAGCAAATGAGAGATAATAAATGACATGGCCACGACCTAGCTGAAGCTTGAAATGTCTTTGCATGAAAAGCCTTTTCCAGAAAGGAGCTGTTCCTCCAACCTGGGTCCTGAGATAAAGAGCTGAAACCAACCCATGATGAGCATGGAACATGAGCCAAAAAAGAAACCTTGTTGGTTGGAAGCCACAGAGATTTTGGGGTCATTTGTTACAACAGCATAATGTAGCTTAAGCTGACTAATATAACAACCAATACTGGATATTAAAAGGAAAGTGTAATTATGCAAAAAAAAATACCCGTAATTTGTAGAAGTACATATTTAAGATTGTAGAGGTGAAATGTCAATGGTAGGCAACTTCCAAGATGGCCTCTAAGATTCCCACCCCCTGGCAAACCCACCTTATATAGTCTCCCCTTGAGTGGGAGAAGATAAGTGAATATGATGGGATACACTCCCAAGATAGGTTACTCATCAGTTGACTTTCAGTTAATCAAAAGGGAGATTATCCTAGGTGGGCCTGACCTAATCGGGTAAGCCCTTAGAAGAGAGGAAAATGTCAGAGATTCTCCTGCTGACCTCCAACAAGAAGTGAACGGTCATGGTTGAACTACCAGCAGAGAGGGACAGCCTGTAGATCAGGGGTGTCCAGTCTTTTGTCTTTCCTGGGCCACATTGACAGCAGAAGAATTGTCTTGGGCCACATGTAAAAAAAACACACTAACGACAGCTGATATGCTAAAAATGAGCTAAAAAATGCAAAAATTTCATAATGTCTTAAGAAAGTGTACAAATTTGTGTTGGGCCACATTCAAAGCCCTCCTGGGCTGCATGCAGCCTGCGAGCCACCAGTTAGACAAGCTTGCTCCAGATGCTGAGGGCCTCAACCCTACAATACCACAACCCCAAGAAGCCACATGATCTTGGAAAAGGACTTGGAGCCTCAGATGAGGCCCCAGCACAGCCAATACCTTGAGTGTAGCTTCGTGAACCTGAGCGGAGGGTCCAGCTAAGCTGTGCCCAGGCTCTTGGACCACAGAAACTGTGACATAACAAATAAGTGTGGTTCCAGCAGCCAAATTCATAGCAATTTGTTGTATGGGGATAGAAAACTCATGCAATGTCTATGATTTACTTTGAGAGAATTCAGCAAAAAGGCATGGAGGATAGATAAACAGGGCAAAATCTTGTTTATGCTTGAATCTGAATGATTAGTAAATGAAAGTTCATTATAACATTCTGCCCACTTTTGGGAAAGTTTGAAATTTTTCATAATTAAAAAAATGTTTGAAAGATGACTTACCAGATTAGAACTTTCTTTAGGACAGGGGCCTAATAAGTCTGTTCACCAGTGTATCTCCAGCAACTAGCACGGTACCTGGCATGTAGGGGGTGCTCCAAAAATTGTTAGATCAATGAACATATTGTGTGTTTACTTGGTGTCTTAAAATTTATAAATGCACCACTATTCCTTTGCAGTTAGAATCATTTACACCATTTATAGATGCAAGGACTGAGGCCCGAGACTTTTTGACTCAAAGTCATGTGACAAGTCATCATTGAGATTAGTAGTCAGGTCTTCCAATTCCTCATTCAACATACACTGGTCTCACTTTGGAGTATAATCTCTGCCATCCAGATTTTCTTTGGGATTTAAATAATTGCTGCTACATTCTGGTTTATCAGGAGAATTTACGCCATAGCCACAGTTATATTGAGACATCCGTTAGGAAATCCAGGCAGGCAGGTTAAATGTTAATTTCCTTTCTACTGTACCATTTTCTAACCTCCTTCCATGAATCAAAGTGAGTAAAAGGTTCTTCACTTACTGACATAAAACAAATTGAACAAATTACGTTACTTAACTGAGGAAGAACTAGTCATGCCACTGATTCTGGTCCAGCCTCAGCTGAGCTTTTTCTCCTTATTAACATTCATTTGCAAATGAGTGTGGATTTTTTTAAGGTAACATTGCATTGATCTCATTAGCATATCTGACTGCATCACATCAGTGGTCCTATCCCTAGGCACTGTGAACCTGCCAGGCAGGGTGCTTTTAGGTAACACACCACTTCTTCACAGGCCATGAATCATAATCATAACCAGACCATGAATCAGAGTCGTAGGTGGAAACCACTTCTAACGATGATATCAGTAACTCTGAGTGCATAGAGGGCTCAGAGTGAGCAAGAGCCTGCCCAGATGTGAAATAAGTGGCAATGCTTGCTGCATATTTCTTTTTCATGAAAAATGCTGATCACAGAGAGTGGGAGTTTTAAACTCTCATTACCCAGAGCCATTTTGGCTTCTATTGGACTGGCCTTTGGTGGATGTAGGGGGAACCCTGTCTCTGACACCAAGTCCCACATAGACACACACCAGTTGGTTCTTTCTGGGGAGGGTGTGAAGGGAGCCTGGTGGGACAAGAGCCACCCACATGGGGTACATGTAAAAAGCCCAAAGCCCTCCTGGTGAGGCCAGAGGACAGCATGAAGCCTCCCTGGTTCAGAGAAATAGCTGGAGAACCAGGGGCCCAAGAGATGGATGCAAGCTGCGTTTCACTGGCTCAGTCATTTGGGACATTTACTCACCTCTTTAAGCCTTCATTTTCCCATCTTCAAAATCAAGATGATACTAATCCATACTTTGTGGGATTAAATTAGATAATCCTTAAGAAGTTACACTAAAGGAAAAAACCACACACAAGAACCCCAGGTCCATTAGGGCCAGGCTCCATGCTACACGTGCTCACGCCCCTTACCTTCTCATCTCAGCTACACAGCAGCACTGCCTGTGGCTGGTGCATTGCCGGCTCCATTTCACAGAGGAGGAAATTAAGGCTCACCAAGTAAGCAGTAAGTGACAGACAAAGCCTGGAGCCCAGATCTGTGTGTTTTCAAGGCCCATGGATTTTTCTCTATGTGACACGAGGTCTCGGGAACATCCTGTCACTGGAGGAATACATTTCTGCAGAGGAGTCAGGGAGCTAACAAATGACTTTTGCAGTTCCCATCACTAACTTGCTCCCTCAGCCTTTCACAACTCTGCATGACCCGAGGAACAATCAAAGGAGAAGAACTTAAAAGCCACTTTAAATTTCAGACCAATTCAATTTTGGAATATCACTCGTAAGGTGCTTCCAGACGAAATTTCTAAATGACTCATACTCTTCTTTGTCCATTTCAAGGGAAAATGAATGTTGCTGCTAACATTTGACATCAATCGCCCAATCACATGTTGTCACATCATTACTCAGCTCTGTGACAAAGGCAGAGGAAAGAGACCTGGGCTGAAATGGTACTACTGGACAAGGAACCAATTCAGGGACTCCAGCGATGATCGAACAGGGAACAAAATGAAATTTGGCTAAAGAAGCTCCTTGTGATGGGTCCTGTTGAGGAGGAAATGGAATGAGATGATTCTGCTTTCTCAGGATGGCTGTTCATTTCACGTATAATTTTTTAAGTTCCATCTGCATATTAATTTGGTGGTAGTGTGCCATTGGTGAGCCTGTCATCCAAGGCAGCTGGCCATTAGTGCGGAAATGGTGAGCTGTCTGTTACTGCAGTTAAAGAGCAGGCTAGCTCCATCACCAGCAACTTTAAAAATCAGGCCTCTGCTATCTCTTGTTCACATGCCCAGGAAAAAGTATATTTCTACTGCCAAGAGAAAGGAGAGGAATCCACCACATAGTCACCAAGACCAGCCCTCTAGGTGCATGGAAGTTGGCAACCAGGGCTGAATTAAAACTGCCATGGCTCAGAGATACTGCTGAAATCTTGTGCTGGAAGAGCAGCCTTCCGAGTCCATAGAATCCATGCGAGAGGTGCGGGATTCAGTGGTCTTTACCCACTGTTTTGCCTGTAAGTAGTTTACATGCATGGGACCCATTCCTCTATCACAACCCAATTTTGCAATGATATTCTTGGTAGGACATGGGCAGCGTTGGCCAGGAAACAGCAGATGTATCAAGGATGGTAGTATTCACAGGAGAAAGCAGTCAATGCTTCATTCCTTCTTTGCTGTCTGAAGAAGAACACAGAGGACACAGGGCTCCTCAGCCCTCAACCAACTCTTAATTCTTGCCTTTCATCTGGACCTGGGCTTCCAGATGCACGTGTGAAGGTGGCAAAGTAAGTGGGGATAATCCTACCCTCTCCCTGTCACACTACCTCAGGAATACACTTTAATGGCCATACCTTTGGCGAAACAGCTTAGCTTGCCCCATGAATCTTTTGTTTCTGTTACATGTGCACGTTATATGTTATGACTAGGACTGAGGTAGGAGCTTGGGCGTAAGTTGAGATTTTCCACATTAATTCTCACAGACCTATTTTTCCCTTTCTAAGTCCTTTCTACATAGGTTGGATTTTCCTGGAATGCAACCTCGACAAATGATATGGAGCCCCTGTAATGAGCAGTCTCGGTGAGAAGAGAAGGAGGCTGCAAAGGCAGAGCAGAAATGGCAGGGCCCAATGAGGACCAGGCAGGTGTGAGATAAGGGAGGTGTGGGACAAGGTTGTGGGAACATCCGGGAAATAGCTGAAGTCTCAAGTCTGGGGAAAGGTTGTCCCAGGTACAGAACAGGCACCTCTGGAGGAGACGGAGGCTGCAGAAATGGACATGATGCTGGCCGACATCCCAAGAGAGACCTGGGTGAGAGAGAGAAGCCTGGGCAGGAGAGGTGGATGTGTCGATTACACACGAAGAGGCATCAGTGACGCCCTGTGATCTTACCTCAGGAGACACACATCCCAAATACATATAAAGGACAAGAATTTACCCACAGAAATAAATGGAAATGTGATCAAGTCCCTTAGGAAAAGGGAACCTTTGCCCTGATGGGTTCTTGTCAAAATACACATGGCCTCTTCTTCGTCGTTTAATTGGGTAGGCTAATCTCCTCTCAGCTATAAAATATTGGCATGGGTTGCTTATTTTCCTAAAAGCCCTAAATTCAAATATGTAGGTGTGTGTTTGCCTGTAATTAGCATGATGCATCTATTCAGAATAACTACAACATCCCTTCCTGGTAATGAAAAGTGATTAATTACCAATTACAGCAAGTATCCAATTTCATGCAGTTCACCACTGGTCTGTACCATTGAATTGCTAGCATTTAATTGCAGACATTAAAAGTTCTAGGTAATTATTGTTGAAAGATCAGTAATATTAAAAATATTGGTTGCAGCTATTATTACATTTGCTCTAAATGCAACCAAGACTTAAATTTATGCCTGAGCTGCCACCCATCTCGTCAGGCTATTTCTGTGACTGGTTTGGAACAACTGGTTTTTATTTCCCTTTCTCAGAGACTATTACAACAAGTCTATTAACAGCTCTGGGCTTCCCATTTTGAAAAGCTTTCATTAAGTGAAACAAGCTAAAAAATCACTAGTAGGTGCCTTTAGCAAAGTAGGGAGGTAATTATCTCATTTACAGATAACTACGTGCATTTCATTTTTCAAAGCACAAGGAGGAAACTAGCTCTAAATGACACTTTTTCCAACTCATTAAATTCACAAGAGAAATATCAAATTAGGAATTTTCAGTGCAAATGCCGTCATGAACTCTGGCAACAGCTATCAACAACAGGGACATTTGGAGGAAATGTACTCACACCCCAAGTGGAAATCACGGAAGAACCTGGGAGCTTGAAAAGTTTTTTAGTGTTGTTTTATTTCAGTCTCCCAAACACCTGAACTATACCTCTAAATGGCTGGTTTATCTGTTACCATGGCAGGCACAGTTAAGAAAACTGGAGGTTCCATGCACACCGGGCTGCCCTGGGCAGCTCAGGATGGCCAGCCATCAACACAGATGACTGCAGTTCAGACTTAGATACGCATGGTGCATCTAAGGACCAGCAGAGGGAGATGAGAGAGACTGCTAAATGCCATTCAGTGATCCTAACATAGGTGAGTTAACATGGATGTCAGCACAAAGAAGAGCAGGGCCAACTCCATTAAGGATAGAATTCAGAATTCACGGAGGATGGGTTTGTTTCAACTGGGTCTTGAAGGATAAGTAGGAGTTTATTGGCAACATACAGAAGGTTAGGAGAAGGCACCCAAGAAAGGGTTAATACCCTTGCAGAAAACATAGGGGCTTCATGGTGTTCTTTGCAATGAGAGGAGATATTTTGGAGACTAGAAAGTGTTCAGTTCAGCAGATTACTAAATTGGAGGCTGTTTCAGACAGTCTGTCAGCCTAACTAAGCTATGATACATACCAAACAACAGTGAGAGGTGACAGCGTGCTGGCAGTCCTCACAGCCCTCGCTCGCTCTTGGCGCCTCCTCTGCCTGGGCTCCCACTTTGGTGGCACTTGAGGAGCCCTTCAGCCCACCACTGCACTGTGGGAGCCCCTTTCTGGGCTGGCCAAGGCCGGAGCCGGCTCCCTCAGCTTGCAGGGAGCTGTGGAGGGAGAGGCGCGAGCGGGAACCCGGGCTGCGCGGCACTTGCGGGCCAGCTAGAGTTCCAGGTGGGCGTGGGCTTGGCGGGCCCTGCACTCTGAGCAGCCTTCGCCGGCCCTGCAGGCCCGGGCAATGAGGGGCTTAGTACCCAGGCCGGCGGCTGCAGAGGGTGTACTGGGTCCCCCAGCAGTGCTGGCCCACCGGCCCTGCGCTCGATTTCTCGCCAGGCCTTAGCTGCCTTCCCGCGGGGCAGGGCTCGGGACCTGCAGCCCGCCATGCCTGAGCCTCCCACCCGCTCCGTGGGCTCCTGTGTGGCCCGAGCCTCCCCAATGAGCGCCGCCCCCTGCTCCAAGGCGCCCAGTCCCATCGACCACCCAAGGGCTGAGGAGTGGGGCGCATGGCACGGGACTGGCAGGCAGCTCCACCGGCAGCCCCTTTGCGGGATCCACTGGGTGAAGCCAGCTGCGCTCCTGAGTCTGGTGGGGACGTGGAGAACCATTATGTCTAGCCCAGGGATTGTAAATACACCAATTGGCACTCTGTATCTAGCTCAAGGTTTGTAAACACACCAATCAGCACCCTGTGTCTAGCTCAGGGTTTGTGAATGCACCAATCGACACTCTGTATCTAGCTACTCTGGTGGGGACTTGGAGAACCTTTGTGTCCACACTCTGTATCTACCTAATCTGGTGGGGAGGTGGAGAACCTTTGTGTCTAGCTCAGGGATTGTAAACACACCAATCAGTGCCCTGTCAAAACAGACCTCTTGGCTCTACCAATCAGCAGGATGTGGGTGGGGCCAGATAAGAGAATACAAGCAGGCTGCCCGAGCCAGCAGCGGCAACCTGCTCGGGTCCCCTTCTGCAGTGTGGAAGCTTTGTTCTTTTGCTCTTTGCAATAAATCTTGCTACTGCTCACTCTTTGGGTCCACACTGCTTTTGAGCTGTAACACTCACCACGAAGGTCTCCAGCTTCACTCCTGAAGCCAGCGGGACCACGAGCCCACCAGGAGGAACGAACAACTCCAGACGCGCCGCCTTAAGAGCTGTAACACTCGCCGCGAAGGTCTGCCGCTTCACTCCTGAGCCGGTGAGACCACGAACCCACCAGAAGGAAGAAACTCCGAACACATCTGAACATCAGAAGGAACAAACTCCGGACACGCCGCCTTTAAGAACTGTGACACTCACAGAGAGGGTCCGCGGCTTCATTCTTGAAGTCAGTGAGACCAAGAACCCACCAATTCCGGACACAACAGGACTTTACCACAAAAATGTTAAAAGCTTAGAGAAATGTTTTTAAAGCAGGAAATAACATTGTGTAGACAGATTATCTCAAATATGTAAAATCATATACACAGAAGGCAGAAAATATACCAAATGTTAGCAGAGGTTGCCCCTGGATAGAGAACAGATTTTGCTGTTCTCCATACTTCTCCATATTTTCCAAGTTTTTCATAATTAACTTGTGTTTGTGATAAGAAAAATAAAAGGGAAAAATCTGAATAATGAAAAACCCTGAGCCTAGAGACTAGAACCAAGAAGAACATAGAAAATGTCTGTGAAAAGCCCCTATATTATCAAGTGGTCCACCTCAGACAGGAAAGTCGGCCAGCACCTGAAAGCAAAATTCAAATCTGCAGACAGGTTTTTTGAGTTACTGACAATCATGATGATGATGATGATTATTATTATTATTAGAAATGTTTATTATTATTAGAAATGAAGTGGTCCAGGCTGGAGTGCAGTGGCATGATCTTGGCTCACTTAAACCTCTGCCTCCCGGGCTCAAGCAATTCTCCTACCTCAGCCTCCCGAGTAGCTGGGATTGCAGGTGCGTGTGCCACCACGCCGGGCTAATTTTTGTATTTTTAGTAGAGATGGGGTTTCATCATGTTAGCCAGGCTGGTCTCGAATGCCTGACCTCAAGTGATCCACCCGCCTCAGCCTCCCAAAGTGCTGGGATTACAGGCGTGAGCCACCATGCCCAGCCTCTATTTAGATTCTATAATCACAAAGATTAAGGAAAATTTTTGTCTCATTGGAGGGGTATTTTGCCCCAACCATTGCTCATCACCGCATGCTTGTCCGAAGGCCTCTGATGGTGCCATCTTGAGACCATCGAGTTCCAATCATGGAGATGGGACACTTGAAATAGTGGGATGCCCTGGCAGGGGGACACCCCCACAACAGGCTCAACAGCTTCCAGCTGTCATCACAAGGGCCTCAGAGGTGGAGCACTGATGGCACATTAAGCATCCTGGAGCCATACATGAAGGGATGCATTGTTGGGCGTGATGTACTCATTTTGAGCACGTCTATGGTATAGTGGTTTTCTTTTTAACATGCTGTATACAGAAGGCAGGCCTGCCGCGAGGGAAACCGGGGCTATAAAACCCGATTGATTGATACGACCCATCACCATTTTTAGGGTCCGTTGCACAAACTATTTTGACAGTTGAGGCTCATAAATTAACAAGGAAGCCCAAAGTGACACAATGAAGAAGATGTTGCGGCTGCTTCAATTTAACCGCTGGGTGATTACTCAGAAACTCGGGGTGCAGAAGGCTGCCTCCCTCTTTTGTTCCTGCTTAGCTGGAAGATAAATGTCAGAAACTAAGGACCCCGGGCACTCAATAATAAAAACCTTTTAGAGAGGAGAGCCTTCCACTAGTTAAAAGAAACCTGTTTCATTTTTCTGGGGGAAAAAATGAAAGTAAGGTTTTCCAATGGCAGACATCGAGTCCTTTTATTGAGACTAAAAAGTGCAAATCCATGGAGGAAAAAAAGAAAGAAGGGAAAAGAGAGAGATAAGAAAGCGAGGGAAGGAAGGAGCCAAATGAAGCTGGCAGAGCCGTGACTGGAGCAGCAGGGTAAATGTTGAGGGATTAAAGCAAATGAGCATAAAGCTTATGCATTTGGGAGGCGCCCATACCTTCTTAGGTGTTAGCAAGATTAATAAGAAAATCTGTGGCTTAGAATCCCCAACGAGCTATTATAGGACTTCACAGTACTGTGTTTGCTCAAAACAAATGGTGGCTGCAGTATTTTAATCTCTGAAGAGAAAGAAACTCATATGTGAGTGAGAGGCTTAGATTCTAAAAGGACTTTATATAGAGACATATATGTCACAGAACACAACCCCCAAAATGGACTTGCTGTTCTCATCCAAAAGTAATTATTGCCAAAGAACAAGTGATGGTTGAAGAGACCGCCCCTCCCAGAGGCACAGTGAAAGGTAGAACCGATTAGAAATACAGTCACAAGTTGGATCAGAACACCAATTTCATAATTGAGTAAAATGTACTCCTTCTTCTTTTCCTTATGAAAGTAATTCCCTGAAAAAAAAAAAAAATCAAGTGAATTGAATTACCCAGGTACAAATGGCACCCTTTCAGCTGAGCAGACATCACCCCGTATTTCAGTCCGAGCAACTTTTAAATTACGTGGAGAATTCATGGAATGTTTCTCAGTTTGACAGCTGTCAAGCCAAAAAGCATGCTGCTATGTAGGAAGCAAACCCTCCAAAGATTTATTTTTATAATGGATTGGAAATTAAAAGGGCTTCAAAATGCCCTTTAGAGACGCAGCTGGGGGAATTGGGCAGAGTTACAAAGAGACTTTTCCTTACAAGTGCTGAGAATTGGGACTGAAAGGGCAGGTCAGAGGCATTTGGATTGTGTCTACATGAACCCAAAACAAGCATTTGAAAAGTTAAAGATGCAATCAAGCCAGTGGGTCATTTTGTCTACACAATACCAAAATGCCAGATTGGCCAGATGTGTTCCACCAACTCTGAAGTGAGAGAAAGGGAAACAGAAAGGACCTTTGAGCAATAAGCCAGTACAGAGGAAGAAACTGAGGCACAGGACAGAAGGAAGGGAGAACTCTCCCAGGGTCCCGTGACCAAAGAAAAGATGGAGCAAAGTCAGAATCTGGGTAACAGCGATCTCAGAGGGACTCCCCAAACCAGCGGACAGAGACCTCAAGTTGGGCATTTTTACATAGGATGAGGGGCCATTGGGATGCCAGATTTCGCAAATAAAAATTCAGGCCAGTGAGTCAAATTTTAATCCAGATACACAGTAAATAATTTTTAGTTTAAGTATGTCCCATACAGTATTTGGATACTAATTACTGAAAATTATTCATCGAGTATCTGAAACTCAAATTTAATCAGGCATGCAGTTAAGTCTGTCAACACTATGTGGGGACATTTCTTGGGGACAGGAACAAAGTCTGACACATCTCTCTTCCCTGCCCTACAGCAGCCAGAACCACATGACACGCAGAGCAGTCCGGAATCTGCGACTAACCAGGTAGATGACACCAATGGGCTTCAGTGGCACCTAAAGATCTAGGAGTTATAGGAGCCTGGTGCTTTCCCACAAAGTGTCCCATTTAATCTTCTTAATCACCCCTCAGGCTAGGCCTCATTACCTTCCACAGTTCACAGATGAGGAGACCAAGGCTCAGAGAAGGCCTCGCTGAGTGGCAAGAACATTGTTTCCCAGGTACGTGGACTCCTCGAGCACCGCTTTTTCCACAACGTTAAGTGGAGCAGGCCAGGCGCGGTGGCTCACGCCTGTAATCCCAGCACTTCGGGAGGCCAAGGCGGGCAGATTATCTGAGGTCAGGAGTTCAAGACCAGCCTGGCCAACATGGTGAGACCCCCCCCCCCCCATCTCTACTGAAAATACAAAAATTAGCTGGGCATGGTGGCACACGCCTGTAATCCCAGCTACTCAGGAGGCTGAGGCAGGAGAATTGCTTGAGCCTGGGAGGCAGAGGTTGCAGTGAGCCGAGATCATGACACTGCACTCCAGTCTGGCTGACAGAGCAAGACTCTGTCTCACAAAAAAAAAGGGGGGTGAGCAGCCATGCCTCTGGAATAGCACCCCCAAGGCCAGACTCCACTCCAGACACTGCATGTTTCATCCTTAACCTCCTCAACAACCCTGTGAAATAGATAGGCGATTTTCCTCATTTTCTAATGTAGAAGCTGCAGCACAGAGCAGTGAAGACACCCACCCTGGCTCACACAGCCAGGACCTACCCAGCTGTCTGACTCATGCCCTCCCTGCTACACAGCCCTCCACCACAGGGCCCTGTGGCCTCCATCATACCTCATCACACCAAGACCTGGTCAGGATTCGCAGTTCATATAAACACAGCCATACTCCATCTAGTGCTCTAAGAAGAATGCAAAACCCAGTATGCTCTGTTGGGAGCTGCTTTGGCCTACAGGCCCAACCTGCTGCTGTGACATACACTTGCAAGACAACAGTAACTCTCCCTGATCAGGAGCTGGCTGTGGAGCAAAGGCACTGGGGCAGAGGCTGGGGCATGGTGTGTTATGGCTGTGATATGGTTTGGCTGTATCCCCACCCAAATCTTGAACTGTAGCTCCCATAATTCCCATGTATTGTGGGAGGGACCCACTGGGAGATAATTGAATCACGGGGGTGGTTTCCCCCAAGCTCTTCTCCTGGTAGCGAATAAGTCTCACAAGAGCTGATGGTTTTATAACGGGTTTCCCTTTTCTCTTGGCTCTCTCATTCTCTCTTGTCTGCCTCCAGGTAAGAAGTGCCTTTCACCTTCCACCATGATTGTGAGGTCTCCCCAGCCACGTGGAACTGTGAGTCCATTACACCTCTTTTTCTTTATAAATTACCCAGTCTTGGGCATGCCTTTATCAGCAGCATGAGAATGGACTAATACAGGCCTTAAGGCCCAGCTGTAGCAGGCTTCCTCCAAACAACAGGACATATCACTCTACTCTGAAAATGCAGATTGGGGTTTGCTATGGATTTTGACATAACTGCTACAAACCAATATGACCACTTGATGGACATTGCCCTTTAATTGCTGTGCTTCTAGAATAAATTAACATTCTCCTTATAGGAGAATGTGCTTTGTGCCTGGGATGTCTGTGAATCACTTCTGCCAAACTTGATTTCTGCTTATACTTAGAGATGCCTTTCAAAGGGATCCCATTTAGCACGAATGCCCCAAGGCCTCTTCAACTCCCAGTAGCAATTCAACAAAACAGTGGACACTCCCCAAGGGCGCAGGTGCCACGCCCGCTGTACAGAAGGAAGATGTGGTTGGGCCTGGGCTGAGGCCCTGTGGGGGTGGGGAGTGCCATCTGCAGCGGGCACAACTAGATCTCCCAATAAAACCCCGCAGAACCAGATGCAGTTCTCATCCTTGGCTTCCAAAAGCGTGGGTGTGAAGAACTAAACTCCGAAGTCAGATGGCTGCACTCACGGCCTGGTGCCACCGCTAGGTGACTTGGGCAAGCTTTTTGTCTCTTTTAGGCCACAGTCTCTCATTTCATCCTCATAACACATATCAAGCACCCAATAGATATTAACAAAAAATCAATCAAGAAATACATCCTATTCTGAACTCTAAACTCCATTGTGCTATGAATTAGAATTACTATCCAAATATGAAAAAGTAGCACTTACAACGAACACAATGGAAACAACCTACCTCTTAACCCAAAAATTTATTCCAAAGTATTAAGGCTATTGTGTAAAAGAATAAGATTTATAAAAATAGTAGTGAACAGATCTTTGAGAAAATTTCTTTGACAGGGGAAAATATAATCCTTTCTGCATAAGAAGTTGCTCACTGAGAGATAGTTATATATTTTTGTGGTTTTTTAATATGTTCTTTTCACCCAGTGGGGTGAGAGGGAGTCACCCCTGTCTGTCCAGTTCCGCCAGCTGAGGGGACCTAAAACCTCAGCCACAGCTTCAGTCCTGCCTTGTGCTGAGCCACTGTTAGACCCCTACTCAAGCTCCGGAGTGTGCTCCCCTCCCTGGGCACCCACACCTGGGTGACACCCCCTTCCTCAAGGACTGGAATGCAGCATACCCCACAGCCAATGCTCCAAGTAACACCACTGTAAAATTCCACGTGTATCAGGATGCCTGCTGCACACCAGGATCCCAGGCCCCCTTGCCCTCCTGGCCAGGAGGCACAACTGCAGAACCTCCTGTCTGTCCTCAAGTGCTCGCTTGCCCCACTTATGGAAGAGGACCTTCCCCTGAGGCATCTGTGCTGGTGTCCTGTGGCTGTTGCGATAAATTACCACAAACTGAGTGGCTTAAAACAAGGGAAATTTATCATCTCAGAGTACTAGAGGACAGAAGGCCAAAATCAAGGTGTGGACAGGGCTGTGCCCCACCAAAGGCTTTAGAGAATCCATTTATTGCTTCTTCCAGATTCTGGTGGCTGCCAGCATGTTTTGGCTTTTGGCCACATCATCCCAATCTCTGTTTCCATCTCTTCCATTACCTTCCCCTCTCTGTGTCACATCTCCCTCTGCTTCTCTCCTATGAGGACACTTGTGATTGCATTTAAGGCCCACCTGGATAATTTCCCATCTCAAGATCCTTAACTTAAATCACATCTGGGAAGACCTTTTTTACTTATAAAGGTAACAACATTCACAGGTTCTAGGGCTTAGGACTTGATATCTTCAGAGCGGTTACAGTCAGCCTGCCAGAGCCATTCTTACCTGCATTCTACAGATTAGAAAACCACTTATCAAGCTGAATTAGAGTGAGAGTGCCCCAGAATTGGGATCTGAACTCTAATGAATGTGGGATATGGATCAAAGGGATCCTTTTCTGACTGATACCTTTGAATAAGGGATGCTCAGAAGCTCTAAAGAGACCCTTCTCTCTCCCTTCCCCCCGCCCCCCACCCCCAGAGCTGCTCTCTGGGAAGGAAGGCACCTCTGGAACATCTCCCGAACTTCACCTTGACAGATATTTCCAAAAAAAGAGTCTCATTTTCAGAAGACAAGAATGGGATGGACAAGGAAACAGGACAGGACAGGTGACTTCCATGGCCCTCCCTGTCCCGGTTCTGCCCTCCTGGGCTTGTGAGCCTCTGTTGAGCCAGGAGCCATCCTAGAGGCCCTGAAGCTCCCAGCCTTGCCCCTGCCATTCCTTTGAGGGACCCAAAAGCTGTGTGCACACTCCTCCACAGGGGATGGAATCTGCCTCTCCTCTTTCCCTTTTATTTCCAAACCTGCATCGGAGCCAACCCACCCAGCCTGGAAGGCAGATGTGAAACCCTCGAGGCTCAATTTACAGGAAGACCCCACCCATCAGCCCAGTTTGGACATGGGTTGCGGGAGGAAGGTGTGGGTTTTGCCACAAACTTAATTTCAATCTTTTTTAATTAGCCGAATTCAGGTGCATTGTTAATAGTGGTCAAATGGCTTGTTGGCTTCCCGCTTGCAGGTTTGGGCATTTAAAATTGACCCCCAGCCCTTCTGTAACAAGAAGCCCCTCGTGATGTCCCCACTCTCCGAGCCTGGCGTCAGATCCACATAATCCACACACTCGCAGCTCCCGGCTGCCTTCCCGCTCGCCGGCCGGGCGGCGGCTACCAGGCACATAATTGCAAAAGGAAAGGGCCGCTTGTTTGCCGGCTCTTCCGAGAATGATTAAAGGTAGAAGTTTTTCAGACATTAGCGACAGAAAGAGTATAGTTAAAGCTGCTTTAAAAAGGGAGAGGCATATAAAGAGATGGTACTCAAAGCACTATTAAAAGCATCATGCTTGTTAAAACCAGTAAAAAGGCAGGGAATCGGCGAGGGAAAGGCAGCTTCCTCTCCAATTACGGCGAGGGGCACACACCTTGACGGTGTCTTTGAATTGTGGCCGCCAGCCCCTGCCCCCTCCCTTTCCCCGCCGCCCCCTCCGCCGGGCCATTCATCCGTACATTAGGGAGGAGGTGGGAGGGTGGCAAGTCTCCCCCAAGCTCACTTCTCGCTTGTTACAGGCGACCCATTTAGAGCTGAATGACTATGTTCAGAGACGGCGCTAAATGACACCCTCCACCTCTTCATGAAGCCACTTGGTTTTGTCATTTTTTTTTTTTTTTTTTTTTTTGTATCCCGGAGAAATAATTGATAAACCCAACGCCATCCACCTTAAAGGACGGCGCCTCCCTCGCCACCTGGTTAAAATTCCTCCTCCTCTCCCCACCTCCCTCCATCCATTTTGCTCTGTGCTGTTTAAACAATACTTCATCAAATGCAGCCCGCAGCAAATAAGAAAGCTCAGTAGAGTAAATAAAAAGTCAAAAAAAAAATCACCGGCTGGAGGGTAAGTACTTTTATTCCTGTACTTTCATTGCCTGGGGAATTATTATTCCATTGCCCGATCTGGGCGGGAGGGAGGGCCGTGTTATTCACAAAATGGATTGCTTCTCTCCCTTTTACTCCTCTGGCTCTCGAGAGCCCACTGATTACAACCAAGTGTGGCCATCCATTCCGTCTTATTGACAAAGGTCCTTAATTACCGCGGCAGCAGTAATACCTGCTATTAAATTCTGCTAAACAGAGGCCGCAAATTAGCTGTGGATCTCAGGCACCTTTTGTGTGTAATTACGGGGAGTGGGATTGACGGGGAGGCCGGATAACTGACCCTAGCCAGAGCAGCGGGGAAACCTTTGTTTATCACCTGCGGTGGGGGCCAAAATGTGAAATTAAAAGCTCTCCATCAGCTGAAGGCCTTCGGAAGGCCCAGGGGAAGAAGAAGGAAAAAAAGCAACAGGCCAAAGCAAACTGTGCTTACCGGTATTTATAAGCATTTCGCTTGACTGCAATTTACACTGACAGTTGATTAACCGAAAGCTCAACTAATTCCGTAGGTAAGTAATGCAAAGTCCAAAATGGCAAAAAATTTAGGCCATGTTTTAAGGTATATTCTATATTTCACAGAGGCCTTTAACCTGCATTTAAAAGCCTGTTTAATGCAATTGCGAGCCATAAACACCTGTCACTTACAGTCTGCGCTTTTCACATCCCTCCTTCTGGAGACCCTGGATTAATGAGAACCATTCCAAACATGGTAGCTCTCATCTGCAGCCGGCCCAATTTATAAATTCAATCCTGACGCCTACTTGGTGTTTCATTGAAGGCAATTACTTTGGGGGAAATTTCATTTAAATATATTCAACTTTCCTTTCCATTAAGGTAGAGGTAGGGTTAGCGGCCCTGAGCTTGCAGGGAACAATGAGTGGTCAGAATGCAATAACTTAACACAAAACGCTTAACATCAAGATAATTAAATTTCATTAAGGTTTTAATCACTCTGAATGGAGGCTATTAAAATTCATGGGGTTCCTGTCACACTGTAGACAATGGGCCTGGGTCCTGATCAAGCCTGGAAAGCCCACTTCTAGCCTTGTCCCAGGAAACAAGCTTCTGAGGGCAGTGGAGCTGTTCCTCCAACTACCCAAGGGCTAGAGCGTGCTCTCGCACATGGTATGCGGGTCCCTCAAAGGTGGGGTGTCCCAAGCCCAGCCTAGTGTTTAACTAGCTCTGTCTCCCCAGTAGCCCTCCATAGGTCTTGTTGGTGCCCAGTATGAAATCTGTATCTGCCACTCATAAAATCACAGAAATCTTTGGACAGATGTTATTTGGCCCCATGCCTGCTGTGCACAGGTAAAATAGAACTTGAGGACCAAGGTAATGAAGATCCTCCTCACTCAGGTCTGGGCACAAACACCACAACCTCTGGGAAGCCTTTCCTGATTCTAGGCAAATGTAAGTGTTCTCCCGCACAGCACAGTGGGCAAAGTGCTTATCTGGAGTCATTTTCTTATTACACAGTAATTGTTTGTATGAAAATCTTCCCTTGACACACTGAGTTCCATGGAGGTAGAGACTGTGTCTTTGTCATATTTGGATTTCTAATCCCTAGTATACTGTGGGTGTTTGGTAAGGATGGATAGATGAACAGGTGTTTGGATGGAATGGATGCGTGGAGAGGCAGATGAGCAGATAGGTGGATAGATGGATGAACAGACAGATGGATAGCTGTTTGGATGGATGGATGGACAGATTTATTGATAGAAGGATGGATGGATGATTGGGCAGATAGATAAATGTTTGGGTAGATGGATGGGCAGACAGATGGTCAGCTATACAGTTTGACACAGATGACCTAAGGTCACAATGTAGCAGAGCCCAGACCCCTTAACTCCATTTCTCTTTTCACTCAGCCTACAGTTGTCTCTTCTGCACACATGGCTCAGCTCAACTTCTTTCCTAACAATGAAATAATCTTGCATTGCCCATCATGTTCATACAGGTCCTTTAATCCTTTCCAGAAATTTCCATAGAATTTTTTTTTATCATGGCAATGAATCTTCCTTTGTTCCTTCACATATTCTCATCGATTTATTCATCAAGTATCTTCTCTAACAGGAACGATGCCCCTTGTGGAATACTGACAGGTTCGTCTCTGGCCCTCTGATACTTTTAGTCTAGGAGACTAGCCTAACTTTTGTAGCAGAGTGTGCATAATAAACTGGCTGATAGGGTAAAATCTGCTTCCTTCCATCACACAGCTAGAGGGGGCCCTAGAGATCCTCTGGTCCAACTTCTTCCAGACGAAATGGTACCTAACTGAAAACATCCTGTCTGAATTTATTGTTTCATTGGTTCTTGTCACCAATCAATTTGCTCTTATCAGGCAGAATGCCTCCTTTGAAATGTATGCCAGGCAGAAATTGGAGAATGTTCACAATTCCATGTGGCAAATGCTTGGAGATAAGCGAATTGGAGGACGTGCTCTGGGAGCCAGAGCAGCAAAAGGCAGGCAGGAATTTTCTAGGAAATGTATTAGTCGGGATTATCCAGAGAAACAGAACCAGCAGGATGTACAGTTGTCCCTCAGTATCCTCAAGGATTGGTTTCAGGACTTCCCTCAGACTCCAAAATCTACAGATGCTCAAGTCCCATAGTGTATTAGTTCCTTTTCACACTGCTATAAAGATACTACCTGACGCTGGGTAATTTATGTGTATATATATGTATATATAAAAAGAAGAAGGATAAAGAGGTTTAATTGACTCACAATTCCACATAGCTGGGGAGGCTTCAGGACACTCAATCATGGCAGAAGGCAAAGGGGAAGCAAGAACCTTCTTCACTGGGTGGCAGGAGAGAGAGTGCATGCAGGGAAATTGCCACTTTTAAACCATCGGATCTCGAGAGAACTCCCTTACTATCCCAAGAACAGCGTGGAAGAAACCGCCCTCCTATTCTCCCTATCCTCGGGTTCCCCATCCCACAAATGTATTTTCGGTTGGATAGTTGGTTGAATCCATGAATGTGGAACCCACGCATACACAAAGCCAACTGTATAGAGCTATGTAGAAAGGGATTTATTATGAAGATTGGCTCCTAGAGACTGTCCCACAACCTATCATCTGCAAGTTGGAGACCCAGATAAGCCAGTAATGTAGTTCAGTCCATGACCAAAGGCCTGAGAACCAGAGGAGTTGATGGTGTAAATCCTATTCTGAAGGTGAAAGACCAAGGCCTCCACTCAAACAGGAAGAAAGGACAAATTCTCCCTTCACCTTTTGTTTATTCAGGCCCTCAATGGATTGGAGGATGCCCACCCACATTGAGGAGGGTCATCTCCTTTACCGAGTCCTCCAGTGCAAATGCAGATCTCACCCAGAAACAATGTTTAGCCAAGTATCTGGGAACCCCATATTCAGTCAAGTTAACACATAAACTTAATCGTAACAGCAAAGGGAAGAAAGGTCCAATCCCAGCAGAGGGTCAAGTCAAGCTGGAAAAACTAAGCAAGTCTGTACAAATGGGATATAAAGTCACAGAGTCATCACAGAGCAAAGCTCAAAACCAGTAAACCAAGAGTCCTGGCACAGCTGTTCTTAGTCCCCTTGTGGTCTCACATGTCAAGGCTTAATTGCATGCCCTCTGATGGGAAGGTTGTCACAGAGAAGAGCCATAGACCAAGGCTGGGAGGAATGAAAGAATGTGGGCTGCCAGCTAGGGTTGGGGAGTGGGAGATGGAAGAGGAGACAGTGGTCAGGCCCCATTCAGAGGCCTTGAATGCCAGGTTAGGCGATTCGACTTGACTCTTTAGGGGACTCACCAAAGGGTTTTATGCAGGAAAGTAATGTAACATACAGGTCTTTTTTTAGAAAAGGTAGAGTTTTCCTTTTGGCCTGTTCATTTAGGATGTTGTAAAAATGGGAGAAATCAGAGGAGGGAAGACCAATTAGGAATTGTCCAGGCTAGAGGTGATTTTCAAAAACCCTTCTTCTAAAGCCAGGTTTAAAAGTTCCACACCTGAAAAGGGTACAAGCTGGTAGTTGAGGGGGACGAAGCAGCAAATAACACCAAAATTTGTTCCCTATTTATAAAATGAATCATCAGTGAGCTGCCATTCTCACTGTCTCAGCTGAGCTAATCTCATACCATAGCAAACCTCAACATTGTATTCCATTCTCTACTATTTGGGCTGATTCCAGTCTAAAGTGATTTCTGGCACAAAACCACAGCCAATAGAGTCCAACACTTAGAATAGCTGGGGTTTTAGAAGATAAAACCGAGAAAACCACACAAACTTAACCACAACAGCAAAGAAAGGGAAAATGTCCAATCCCAGCAGAGAGTCAAATCGAACTGGAAAAGCTAAGCAAATCTGTAGACTTTTTATTCTTTTTTTTTTATTTATTTTTTATTTTTTGGAGAGATGAGGTCTCACTAAGTTGCCCAACCTGGTCTCGAACTCCTGGCCTCAAGTGATCCTCCCACCTCAGCCTCACAAAGTGTTGGAATTACTGGCATGAGCCACCATGCTCAGGCCTGTACACATTTGAAAGGGGAAAGGTCACTCTAGGTCGTGTTAGAAATTATCAGAAGGCACTGATTATATTGTTAATAAGGCAACTAGGAATTTTAAAGGAAATTAAGCAGTATTGACTAAAGGATTTTTTTCCTAATTATCCCATTAGGGATAATCCTGGTTTCTTTTCTTTTCATGATCTAGTCCTCCCAGAGGACTATCTTGTACAATATGTTTTGTGGTGTGTTTGGAGTTTGAACTTTGGAATAAGGCCAAAAGGATAATTTAGTGATTGACTTTGCTCTCCTCAGGCTGCAATGCAGAAATTTGTGAGCCCATGGCCCAGACTCCTCACTACCAGGTCCGAGACAGCCCCTTCACAAAACAATCACACCCCATTCTGTGCAATATTTATAGGCTCAATTTTGGTTAAAGGTAAAAATTTTGTTTGGACACTCTAGAAGTCCTTCCTTAAAGGAAACTTTTGCACACCAAATAATCACTCTCAATTCCCATTTTACTTCCCCCTGTTGGTATAATTTTTGTAAATCTGGATCACATTTCTTCCAGCAATAAGAAGACAAGAAGATTCTGAAGAACTCTCTCCCACTCACTACACTTAGAAATGCTGGGTAAAATGCAGCCTCCCGAAAAATGTAATACACAGATACACTCTAAAGAAAGAAAAGGAAATCTCCAGGTGCTGAAGAGGTCACTTAAAACCAGAATGGCAAACACAGAAGCAGACAGCTTGGGGCCCGAGAGGGTATTGGATCCAGACATAAGCTCCACAGCTCAGGGCTGAGGGCAGAATACCCAGATGAGGGCAGGAGTCTGGGCCTTGGCCCACACTGAAAAGGAATCCTGGACTAAAACACAGCATAATATGGCCAGGCGCAGTGGCTCACGCCTGTAATTCTAGCACTTTGGGAGGCTGAGGTGGGCAGATCGCTTGGGCTCAGGAGTTCAAGACCAGCCTGGGCAATGTGGTAAAACCCCCTACAAAAAATACACAAATTAGCTGGGTGCAGTGGTGCACACCTGTAGTCCCAGCTACTCGGGAGGCTGAGGAAGGAGAATCACTTGAGCCCAGGAGGTAGAGGTTGCAGTGAGCTGAGATCCTGCTGTTGCACTCTAGCCTGGGCGATAAGAGTGAAACCCCATCTCAATAAAAGAAAAGACACAACACAATAGAGGAGCCCTAATAAGGCTGCCCGTCCATCAAAATGGGACTAGAAAATTCCCACCTTAGGAAGAAACAATGAAAATAATGCTATTTGATGAGACTCTGGGTGGTGGGGAAATTTCCTCCATCCTCTGAGAAATCCAAATCCCAAGCATGCATAAGTGAGGTGTTCAAATCTGTACTATCCACATGGTATGGGAATCTTAAAAGAAAACAATATTGTAACTGTTCCAGTAGCTAAGGCAGTGCCACACTACACTCTGTTGATAATGCTGTGGACAAACAGGCAGCTCAAACATTGATGCGGTGGGGGGTGTGAAATGAGACAATCCCTGTGAAGGGGGACTGGCGCTATCTAACAAATTCGCTCTGCAGTTATCATTTATCCAGCAATCCCATTTCTCAGAATCTATCCCAAAGATACACAAGAAAAAAATGCAAAGCCATGTAAGCACAAGACTATTGATTTCGGCATTTATTATAATAGCTAAATGATACAAATGAGTCAAATGCCCAACACTTAGAGTGATATCACAATGCAGTATCATGCACACTAAAAAGTATGCTATCTTTTGACTAAGAAAAGACTGTGTGTGTGTGTGTGTGTGCATGCACGCGCTTGCTTATATTTCCAAAAAGAAATAATGGGAGGGTAAACCAAAAACTAATGAAAATGATTACAAATAGAAGGAAGTAAGAAATGAAATAGAGAGAAAAAAAAAGATGGAAGCAAGATTTCTGTAGATGGACCCTATTATATGGTTTGAGGTTTTTGGTTTTATTTTTCAGTTTAGAATTATTAGCAATGTTTTCATGCTTAAAAAAATCTTTTTAAGAAATCCTAAAAATTGAAAAAACACTGAAACAAATGAACCTAACTACCTATCAGATTGGTGGTATAGACACACAAAGCAATTTAATTGACTTTAAAGCACTGTGTTCTGACTGTGTATCCCTAAGAGGTATAATTTGAGGACAAAAAGAACTGAAAAGAAGTCTTAAACTGTCTTCAATAGCTTATTTATCCCATAAATATTGCGAAGGTTATTTTGAAGCCACTAGTAATACAGTCTAGAATAAAATAAATAATTATGTTAATCTAAAAGAAGATTTTCATCATAAAAGAGATACAGTATAGAATCAAAGAAGTAAAACACTGTGACTCTAAATTTGAATTTAAAATATCAGTATGACTTCATAATTTATCTCTTAAAAAATACATATTTTAGCTCTGTTTACTGAAAAACCTAGAAACAATGACAATCCCCTAGTAATGAGCACCCCAAGTGCCCAGATATAGTCTCTAAATACCATCCCAAAGCAACCAGGTCTTACTAGGGAAGTGATGGATTTGAGGGATGGGTAGAAAATGTACAATATTAGCTTGGTACATCTTTTTCTGCCAGGAAACAAAGTAGTGATAAAAGGCTCCTGGAATTGTGTCAAAGGATACAGAAGCCAACCCGAAGAGCTATTTAAAGAAAAAAAAAAACGTTGGTTTAAAAAAAAAATGGGTCACCTTTGTGGAATACTGATCTATCACTTCATTATCCTGAAAACTGGTAAAGAGAAAATATTAGAAAATCACCATTTTGTAACCCATAATGAACTAATGGATCTAAACAAATATCATAAGTGAATGACAAAAGCAGTAAGTGAGTACACCCATGTTGATAGCAGCAGTAATCACAATAGCCAAATGGTAGAAGCAAGCCAAGTGCCCAACAATGGATAAAATGTGGTACATACATATAATGGAATGTGATTCAGCTTTAAAAAAATGAGGAAATTCTTCATATGCGACAACATGGATAAGCCTTACAGACATTATGCTAAGTGAAATAAACCAAAAGAAAAAGGACAAATGCTGTATGATTCCACTCATATGAGGTATCTGGAGTCATCAAATTTATAGAGCGAGAACAGTGGTTGTCAGGGGCTGGGGGGAGGAGGGAATAATGAGTTGTTTAATGGGTACAGAGTTTCAGTTGGGGATTGCCTTAGTCCATTATGCTATAGCAAAATACTTGAGAGTGGGTAATTTATGAAGAACAGAAATTTATTCTCTCACAGTTCTAGAGACTGGGAAACCAAGATCAAGGCACCAGCAGGTTTGGTTGTCTGGTGAGGGCTGCTCTCTGCTTCCAAGATGGCCCCCTGTTGCCACATCCTCCAGAGGGCAGGGACGCTGTGCCCTCATACGGCGGAAGGCAGAAGGGCAAGGAAGCTCACAGTGAGACGTGTTTTATGAGGGCCTAAGTGCCCCTCAGGAAGGGGGAGCCCTAATGACCTAATCACCTCTTAAAGGCTCCCTCTCTTAATACTGTCACATTGGCAGTATTAAGGTAGAGCCTGAGTCTTGAAGGGGACACATCGAAACCACAGCAGGAATGATGAAAAAGTTCTGGAGCTGGATGGTGGTGATGCTTGCAACATTGTGAGTGTGCTTAAAACCACTTAAAAATCGTTAAAATGGTAAGTTTTGTGTAATGTATGTTTTCTGTGTATTTTACAGTAAACAAGTATTAAACGAAAGTTTTGACTTCCTAAATGAGAGATTCAGCTGATACCACCTGAGTGTTGATCAATGAATAAAGTAGGACAGCAGATATTTCTGTGCTTCTCACTGTGATGCATTCAGTAAATGGCAATATCTCCAAAGTGTTATAACCCAGAAAGTCCTGAATTTAAAATAATTACTGAATTTAAATGCTGGTTCACAGTACCTTAGAAAATAGAAGAATAAGCTGTAGAACACCAAATAGAAGCAACTGGCAAAATGTGGACCACTGGGCATTTTACATTTTCTTCAAAGTACAAATGACTAAAAAAAAAAATTAATTAATTTAATTAAAAACAATGGGGGAAGGGTGGACTTTAGTTAAGAAAATATCAAATGTGATATGTGAAACTTATTTGGTACTTATTCAAACAGAACATCTGTAAAAAGAAATTTTGAGACAACTAGGAAAATTTAAATATGCAGGGGACAGGAGATCATATTAAAATATTATTATTAATTTTGTTTACTGTGATAACGGTATAGTGATTATATTAACAGGGAAAAAGTTCTTGTTAGCCAAGTATTTCTAGGTGAAATGACATGATCTCTGAGATTTGCTGTAAAATATCCCATAATAATAACAGCAACAGAAATAATAGTAGTAATGAGAGGGGTAGATGAAATAACATTACCAAATGTTAATTGTTACTGCTGGTTGATAGCTAATGTTCTAATGACCTCCCATTATTTAGAAGAAGGATAAAGAAACTTCATTTGTTAATATAAGTATGCACATTAAAATGTTAAGAATAGCCACTAAACAAACAGAAATAATATATATCACCGTAATTCAATGTAGAGATTAATTAGAAAAAATTTTCAGAAGTAAACCCATGTAGACCAAAATCTCAAGCAAGGGAACTAAGAAATTATTCCATATACAAACTTTTATACAACAATCAACCTGACTTTGAATTTGAAACATTCTGCAAGCCCAGCAATCATTCATGAAGAAGTGAGTTGACCCTTTCTCTGGCCGTGGGCCATGACTTTCCCATGGAAATCATGGAAAGAGTCTGTGCTTACACTAGAATCAGCATGTTCAGATCAGTAGCTGATGGACACCTGCCAACCCACACCACTCACAGCACCCAGGCCGACTTGGCCAGGTCAGTGTCAGCAGGCATGCTCTCGAGCACCAAAGCACTTAACCCTTATGGGTTGTACCTGTCTATTTGCCATCCATATGGCAACCCTACAGCATCAGTCTTACCATCTCCACTTCACAGGTGAGAAAAGTGAGGCCTAACACGAGGCAGCATTTACCCTCTGAGACACAGTTAGGAGGTGGTGGAGTCAGGATTCATCTCATTGACCAGTCAAAAGAGTAAGAATGGTTGTGTAAAAGCCCATGTCTATCTGAAAAAAACCCATGAAAAGCCCATGTCTGAACAACGGTGGAGGCGAAAGCTTAATCATGAGAAAGAAACCAAAGTGACAAGACTGTGGGAGTGTCTTGTTCTGGGGCCACCTAAGCCTGTGCAGGAGAGGAATGGTGGACTGCTAGTGGAAATTACAAAAATAAAACAGGCATGGTATGGGGGTGCAATCTGAATTTATAATATTAAGAAATTAAAAATTAAGATCTCACTGACAATATAGAGATGGGGAAACCTCAAATACCCAGGCATATACTGGAATCCCAAAGAGATACTTCAGTTCATCCTCAGAAGAATATGGGATAAAAATTATGAACAAAGAAATGTATAATAGTTCTGGATTATTATTATTATTATTATTATGGGTATTATATAAATTTGCTTAATAAGTTGTAAGCAAAATTCTGGCATTGGGAGGGAGAGTGATTTCAGGCATTGAGGCCGGGAAATATCTTGGCATGGGACTTTTCTCAGGCCACCATCCCAATTTCCCTGAGATTCAGCAGGCTCCCAGGATGGAGGACTTTCAGTGCTAAACAGGGAAAGCCCTGGACAACCCAGATCAAGTTGGTCACCCTACAGATGGCCTTGAACCCAAATGCATAATACGCTGACTCTGCCAGACAATTCAGAGTATTTGATGTGGGTACAACCCAAATGAAACAAGAACCTACTTCCACAAAACAGCCGTAGCTGCCTCTGCAGAGAGAATTCTGTGATAGATAAAAATTTTAAAGTACAATGACAAGGTCACTCTTGAAATTGAAGTCTTTCCTAAAAGCAAGGAGCCAGAGCCCTGCCCCCCTCAGCCTCCCTGGGGTCTTTTTGTAATGAAAGAACACTCCTGGAATTAAAGTCAGGGTTAATGTACAGACGTTCACTTGGCTTCCCAGATCATGCCCATTATTAAACAGAAATCTTTTACAGAAAGACTGGCAACTTAAATCCCTCTAATCATTGGTCCATCCTATGAATTAAGACCAAGGCCTGGCAAATGTGCTGAGTGAGGAAGAACAATTACCAGGTTCATGGCTCCAGGTTCTGTTTACCCTGATATTGTCCAGGATAATCATTTATTTCCTGCTGCCTTCTAAGTTTTATTAAGCTGTTCAGAAAAGTTTCAGCCATGCTTTATGGCTATGTGAACTGCCCGTGTATCCATTTCACAATTTGATTCATTCTGATTAAATTGTTCAACTGTTAATGAGTTTTAGATTGCAAAATGGAGAGGCAAACAATTCAGAATATTTCACAAGTTCTTGCTGAAAACATAAAACAAAAGGCTCATTTCTGGGAGGAGAGACTGTACTAATTACCCTCTGTAAAAATAAATGTGTGCGGCCGCCTATACATTCTCCAGGCACCTGTGTAGTCACGCTCATGTGTAGAGAGCCAGGCAGTTCGTGGAAATCTCATAGATATCTAAAGAAATTCTGATCTTTTCAAGCCAATTTCAACAGAGAAGATAACCATCTTGACATATTATTCCAAATAATTTCTAGGGCTAGACAAAAAATTGATTCTTACTCGCCTTACTTCACAGTCTAATGAGTTTTGCCTGGATGAGGTGCTGAAGCATCTCACGTCCTGAGGCTTCGGGGAGGGATTGGAATTATGGACCAGGTGACTAAATACTGCTCTTCAAGCAATTCGACCCTTCTCCCACTCCCTCTCCCTCTGCCTCTTCTGCTCCCCCTCCAGCTCCTCCTCCTCCTTCCCACCTACTGTATGTTCTTGGCTCATCATCTGTTTCTCCAGTGATGCAGCGTTTGTTATAACAGTAATTGAGTAAAGATTCACTGGCTTCACCCTTTAAACATTTTTCCTTGGGCCTCCATCCTTCTCATGAACCCTCTTGGAGTATAAACTATAGCCAATAGAGGCCATCAAAATACTGAGGGTCATGAGGCCTTGCATTGGTCACAAACTCTGGGGAAAAAAAAATCCAACTTTTCATTTATAAAGTGGGAACATTTTCAGCCTAAAAGCAAAGTGCCCAAATTGATGATTTCTTCCGCTTTGTCTATAGTATAGACATGACTTCATTTCAAAGCAACTTTTCATTTGAGCAGCTCTTCAAATCCAGGAAAAGAAGAGGCATTTTAACCATGAAGAGTGAAGAGTTCTCTGCACACATTCCATAAGGGAAAGCATCGAGGAGCCTGGAAAAGCACGTGCCATATGATCGCAGAATGTGAGGAGCAGCAGGGGCCTCTGAGGCCGGCAGGGCCAATGATACCGCTTTGCAGATGAGAAAGCTGAGGCCAGAGAAATCAAATGACTCACCCACAGCCAGGAATAGCCAAAGCAGGAGTAGGGATTAAAGAACAGCTGTGGAGAGGTGGAGCTCCCCAGATATGTCACCCAAGTGTTCTGCGCTCGGCTTAATCCAGCCCCAGCTGACCAAGAGGGTATTACTAGGGGCATTTCCCAAATGGGAAATATTAATGGATTGCTTCCCTTAGGCCACAATCCTAGGAAATGGCAGAATTGGGACTAGAACTCAGGTTTTCTAGCTCCAAAGCAATGCTTGCTCCTCTATTTCACGATGCATTATAAAAAGAGAACCGCAAAGGGATGTGTGCTAAGAAAAGAGTGTGCAGAAGCAAGTCATCTCCGTGAGTTCAGTCTTTGTTTCCGTGACTCCCATGACTTAGGCATGGCGAACCCTACCTCTGCATTCCATTTCTTAAGAATCCCCTTTCCCATCTCAAATGCCAGAAAGCCTGATTGATATACAATTTTTGTTTGCCTTTTAGAATTTATTTTGACACACATTTTTAAATTAAATTAATTTACATCGGTTTTGCTTTAAGAATTTGAATGCACTGGAAGCCCCCTCAGATTTCCCAACCTAGCTTTGAAATTGGTGCTCTGAAAAGTCAGAGCAACTCCTGGGTGAATTGCAATCAACTTAGCTCTCAGGTCTCTAAACCCAAATTGGAACCTGAGTTATCTGAGTCCACCAGCCAAGCACCCGCAGCAAAACAGCACCTCCCCACTCCCCTGTATTCCCCACTGCCTCCCCATCCACTGCAGCTTACATGTGAGGCAACTGCATTTCAGCACAAGCCCCCTTTGAAACATCTTAACTATCTCCAGAAAGAACTTCAAACATGTTTCAAAATTCTATTAACTGCTAAACAGATCATAAATGCATAAAATTATAACCTCTCACAGCATCTGTTCTGCCCTGAATCCTCTAGCATTCTTGGTCTTTAGGTCTGGCTTCAACAAACTCATGTTGGTCTACACCTCACAGCATGTCATGTGGAATCCCAGAATTCTCCTGGAAACCATCTAAGATGGCCGCCAGGGTGCCCTCAGCTGTGCCACAGGGACAAGGCTTTTAAAGGGACATCTCAGTTAGGAAAAACATTAATAACAACAGCAAGCCAACCCGCGAGCTGTACTTAATTGTGGATACTCATTTTATTATAAAGAAATACTAAAATGGGAGAAGTAAAATGTTTATGAGAAAGGTTCCCTTCATGTATTGTTGGCACGCTTCTGGAAGTCTTTTTTTCCCTTTGTTTTGGTAAAGTACAAGATATCTCAATAGCAACATAAACACCATATTGTCTACTAGTTACTATAGCAACTACTATCCATATAATTTGCTCATGCCTAAATTAAAGCTACCTAGGGTAGCTTTACTTGCATCTCTCACATATTACTTTTTGATGGTGTTTTTCTTTAATGAGAATTCTGTCTCTTAAGTTGTAGGCAGGATGCTTACCACTCTGCCTTACTTGGAATTGACTTCCACCTTTGCCTGACTTTGTTTCCCATATTACTTTTAGGTATTTACCAAAAAGAGAACATACTTATTAACTGTATATATATATATATTCCATGAGGGTGGAGGAGGTGGAGGATGAAAGAGAAACAAGCTTTCCATCTGAAAAAACCATAAGCATCTGCCCAGCACTGAACTTCGCTGCTCTTGAACTCAACAATTCTTTTCTACTTCCTCATTTGACACAATGCAAACGGCATAACATGAAAAAGGATGTAATGGGAAGAGGTACTGAGATCCACTAAAGAAAAAGGCACAATAGTTAATCGTCTCTTCTCCAACATTCTTCCTTCCACCCCACAAAATAAACAAGTTGAGAAGTTCTTCAATGTTTGTGACTGTCAGCAATGTGGTGAGTTAATGCTCCTAAATGCTAGCACTGGAAAAATGAGTTCATTGTTGAGAAAGTTCTGGATGAGCCAGTAGCCAAGTATTATTAATTCTATTATATACTCTTGTTTGTGTCTGCTTAACGGTAAAGTTGGAAGAAGAACATTGCTATGAAGAAATCCATTCAATAGACATGGCTTTGTGAAACATTGCATTTCAGATTGAAGATTTACTATGCTTTTCTTAAAGAATTCAAAGTCCTCAGTGGCCCTATTAAGATATGCAACAAAGTTCTCAAAAATTGCATTGGCAGGCAGGTGCTTACAACTACTTGATGAATTTTCACCGATTAAATATCCACCTGGAATTAAACCAGCACAAATTCATGAGAAAGAGCCATGAGGATCACTGTCCAACATGGTAACCGTCAGGATAGACAGTGGGCAAAGCCCCTAAATGCCCCTTTGCAGGGCTTTTGCAGGGCTCTGGATTCAGGTGCAGGAAATCTGTCTTTATCATTTTCATTACTGCTCCCAACACATTTTCAGTGTCATTAATTCATGGGAAGCATTTCATTATATTAGGTCCTCTTTGCAAATCCTCTCTTTTTGTCTTTCTTCTTTTCTTCCCTCCCTCTTTCTTTCCTTTCTTCCTTCTTTTCTCTTTTCTTGTAAATCTTTATCTAAACCAAGCGCATTTTGTGCTGGCTGCTCACAGCAGTGTGGGCGCTTGGAAACAGTCATACAAGCGCCGCCTGCCTCTGGACTGCAGCAAGCCTTTCTATTTGCCGGTATAATCCTGCAGACTTCAGCCGTTTCCCAGTTGGTCCTTCATATCATCTCAGGCTAATCCGTCAAACATTTCAGACAGCCAAGCCAATCTCCAATTGCCGGGGACTTTGCCACAAGCACCATGTCTGTTAATAAGATTTTCATTTGGAAAGATGCCAGGGCTTCCATGTTTTCTATTGTATATAAATACTAAGATTTAATAGCTTCGGGTTTTGTTTAATGTAAACGTCAACTATTAAAAAAAAAAAAGGGTTCTCAAATGCCTAGCCCAACAGTGAAATACCCCACTGACAGCTATTTGCAAGGGTAATGTTGTGGAAAACAACATCCATCTTGGAAACAGTTTCATTAGCCCCATCTAGCTGACCTCTCCACATAATGTTGTCAAATGTGACGGGCATCAGATTATTGGGAATATGAAGATCAATAAATATGCAACACCAGCTCTCAGAATGCTTCTGGCACCAGAGCCATACAAATGCCATGTAGCATGGCTCAGAGTAGCTGTCATCTGTCAAACCAGCTAGTAAATAGACAAGCTTAGGGGGAAGGCTATCTGTAATGGTAAAATATATGGGTGAAGATGAATTAGACAGGGAGTGCACAGTCGAGGTTCTGATGCATGAAAGTTCCAAATGAAAAACACCAGGCAAACACTCTGGAGCAACAGCCTACCTTCTTTGGGGAATGGATATAAATTCTTGCCACCTAGTCAAAAGCTGCTCCATAGTCCTGCCTCTGTTTGCAATGTTGGCTGCCAAGGGAGTTATGTCTGCTTCTGGGATGCTTGCTGGCAGCTTGGAGTCTCTTGAATACATTTCTGTATAACATAAGGGAGACACACATTTCCCCAAATTCCTACTCACAATCCAACCACACAATGTGTCTTTCCATATGATTGCTGCCCAGGGCCAAAAACAGTGCCTGTACTGTCCAACAGGGCCTCCACCTTTGGGCCCACAAAAAAACAAGCTGGTTGAACTGCTAAAGAAAACTCTGACCTGACTTAGTGTCTATCAAATTGCTCAGATAATAAGAGCTTTGGGGACCACTCTTCATGCCAGCTTCTGTATCAGGCCTCCCCTTTCTAAGACCTCTGCCTGCTGGACGGAGAACATCGCACCCACTCTTTGCCCACACCAGCCTTAAGCTGCGGGCCCTTGCTCTGCCCCCAGTGGTGCTCTTGGAATTCTCCAGAACAGGTACCACTGCCTGAATTACGCTTTTTCATAAACCCTCTTTCCCATGCAAAAAGTGCTTGAATCCAACCTAGTCCACCTTTAGGTTAAGGGAACATAAAGAAAAGCAAATTCTCACAACAGCAAGCACAGGAGATGTAAGCCACATTCGTGCATCTACTCAGACACCCTGTGCCAGAACAAACATGTTCCTCAAACCCAATTAATGTCGATGACCAACAATGACCAACACACTTCCACCCCTCTGTGTTTTAAGAAATGTCATTCATCTCTATGGAAAAGAGAACAAACAAGAAGCATAAAGGTATTTTTGAAGTATACTGTTATGAGGTACTTGGCTAGTAATTTGCAGCCTAGGTACACAGCATACCTTTTAGCACGGCTATTTATCTCTCAGGGAGAATGCTGCCGTACTTACGATAAAGGCTCTGTTGGACCTCTTCATCAATAGCAAACCTTTAAGCACAGCACATCTCATAAATAGGAGTTCCACTAACACAGACTTCAAAAGGATAGAACTTGATAATTCAAAAATAGAGCTATATTAAGTGTTCCAGCAGTCCATCCATAAAAGCCGTCGTATATTCCAAATGCCAGAGTCCTCCGAGCAACATGACAGGTCTATTAGAATAATAGCAGGGGAAAGCATAATTACAAGTAATCATTGGCTGGAAAGGAGCTAGTTGTTTTTGTAGAGCAAAATGCTGCGCTGAGCCCCGCGGAAGATGCAGCTGGAGCAGCAGCGGCGAGGGCAGATAACCATCGAAAATCACCATGGCGCAAACCCTGCACTATTTATTTCTATTTATTAAGAACTCTTTGTATACCTTAATGTTTTCCCGGTGAAATCATCTTAATTTGAGCCCACATTTTCTTTGGATAAGATTATTACGTAATTGCTACTTACTGGCCACTATTTTCTATACATTTGTTGGTCAAACAGAGTGTCTGTCTCTTCCAGCCTGGCACACAGATCATTCCACCAGGCAGAGGCTCCTGGTTGGCTCCATGGAGCCATACTGTATATACCCTATGTGCCAAAAAGGATGAATAAAGCTAGACTAAGCATTAGCTTTTTACTGCAGAGATGAACGACTCCACCTATCAGAGGACTGGATTGTTTCCTCATTAGGGGTGGCAAACGATGGGGCACCCTTGGGCTGTTTTCCTATGGATTGGATTAAATCGGATACCAGAAACCTGATTCCTCTGGTGGCATTTGTTTCTCCTCCTCCTTAATTAGATGGATTCCCTACCTTTTCCAAGCACTTTAAAGATTCCAAAATGCAAGGAGCCTTAACAACAAGCCCAGGAGGAAGTGAGGACAAGGATCATTAGCTCCACTTTGCAGACTTGCAAACTAAGGTTCCTGAAGTGAAGGCCCTTCCCAGGGGCACACAGTTGATGTGTAGGTGGGACTTGAGCCCTTCTTCCCACCCCATCATCCTGCTCTGACCAAATGCTTGTTATGCACCTGGTCATCTCTCTCACTTACTCTCTGGGAGGTGCTTGAAGGTAGAAGTCACATGCGTGTGCTCTCATGCATGTGAGACCAACATGGTCCCCACGCTCTGGGATAGGCCTGTGTAGAAGCTTCTGGCCACACGCCTCAGCCTTCAGACCCCAGGGAGAGTGCAGGGGCTCACACCTGACACAGAAGGCAGTGTGCTCTCTGTGCAAAGAGAGACATAACCAAGTCACTTTCGCCTGCGTCTTGACATTATTCACTCACCCACCATTGGGTTTATGAGCAGGATACCGGGGTGGAGGGAGGAAGGGGAAAACAGACAGAAATCTAGTCAGCTCCTTCACTGACTTTCTAGCCATCTGTATCTGGACTATTGACCTCATTGAGCCTCAGTGTTCACCTCTAGAAAATGGGAATAACAATACTGCCTGGCTCAAAGAGTTGTAAAAGTAGGAGACTTTTACAACTTGTGCTGCACCTAGCGTAGTGCATGGTATATCGGAAGTGCTGAGCAAGTGGCCCTCATTTGATGTACCATAGGAAACCAGAGGAGGGAGTGATTCATGGGCCCTGTGTTCTTACGAAAGGTTTCCTGGAGGTGGTGGGAGCCCAGCTGGCACCTGGGGAGTAAGGGGATGGTTCTCTGAAAAGCCAGCACCCTAGGCCTGGTCATCGTGGTTCAGAAACTCAACTAGTCTCCTGCCAGGAGCTAATTTTTAATGGAACCATGATGAAAGACCCTGTTGGAGCTCAGGTTTGTAGATATGCCTGCTTCTCACATAGACCCCTACCAATATTGTGTCAGTTAGAACTTTAAAACCTTCTGGGGCTGGGCACAGTGACTCATGCCTATAATCCCAGCACTTTGGGGGGCCAAGGTGAGAGGATCACTTGAAGCCAGGAGTTCAAGACCAGCCTGGGCAACATAGCAAGACCCCATCTCTACAAAATAAAAAATAGAAAAATTAGCTGGACATGGTGGCACACCTCTGTAGTCCCAGCTACTTGGGAAGCTGAGGCAGGAGAATCACTTGAGCCCAGGAGTTGGAGCCTGCAGTGAGCTATGGTCTTGCCACTGCACTCCAGCCTGGGTGACACAGCAAGACCCTGTCTCTAGAAAAAATAAAAAGAAATAAAACGTCCTTTTGGAATTCAACAGCATATCAATGTTGGTTATAATAATATACAATCCTACTCCTTCTCCCAACTCTAAATACTCAAGTCCAAAATTAATTTGGTTTTGAGACAGTGACACTAGGATATCATCAAAGCAAGGTTAGAAACCCCTGGTACAATGAATATGCGTATTTAGAATGTAGGCTATTAAGGGATTTTCAGCTTATCAAGAGCTAGTCTTCATTCCTTCTACTGGGATACAGCTCCCGTAGTGCCCAGCAAGACTATATTCTACATCCAGTGTACATGCCATGGAGATAAGACATCAAGGAAGAGGATGTGATGATGATGGCGGTGGTATGATGTTGATGATGGTGATGATAATGGTGGTGATGTGATAATGGTGGTGGTAATTATAGTGATGGTGTGATGGTGGTGGTGATGTGATGATGGTGATGGTAATGGTGGTGGTGATGTAATGATGGTGGTGGTGTAATGATGGTGATGGTAATGATGGTGGTGGTGGTGTGATGATGGTGATGGTAATGGTGGTGGTGGTGGTGTGATGATGGTGATGGTAATGGTGGGGGTGGTGTAATGATGGTGGTGGTGTGATAATGGTGATGGTAATGGTGGTGGTGTGATGATGGTGATGGTAATGATGGTGGTGGCAGTGTGATGATGGTGATGGTATATGATGGTGGTGGTGGTGTGATGATGGTGGTGGTGTGATGATGGTGATGGTGGTGGTGGTGGTGTGATGATGGTGATGGTAATGGTGGTGGTGGTGGTGTGATGATGGTGATGGTAATGGTGGTGGTGGTGGTGTGATGATGGTGATGGTAATGGTGGTGGTGGTGGTGTGATGATGGTGATGGTAATGGTGGTGGTGGTGGTGTGATGATGGTGATGGTAATGGTGGTGGTGTGATGATGGTGATGGTAATGATGGTGGTGGCAGTGTGATGATGGTGATGGTATATGATGGTGGTGGTGGTGTGATGATGGTGGTGGTGTGATGATGGTGATGGTGGTGGTGGTGGTGTGATGATGGTGATGGTAAGGGTGGTGGTGGTGGTGTGATGATGGTGATGGTAATGGTGGTGGTGGTGGTGTGATGATGGTAATGGTAATGATGGTGGTGGTGTGATGATGGTAATGGTAATGATGGTGGTGGTGGTGTGATGATGGTGATGATAATGATGGTGGTGGTGGTGTGATGGTGGTGGTGGTGTGATGATGGTGATGGTGATGGTGGTGGTGGTGTGATGATGGTGATGGTAATGATAGTGGTGGTGGTGTGTGATGGTGATGGTGGTGGTGGTGGTATGATGATGGTGATGTTGGTGGTGGTGGTGTGATGATGGTGATGGTGGTGGTGGTGTGATGATGGTGATGGTGATGGTGGTGGTGGTGTGATGATGGTGATGGTGGTGGTGTGATGATGTTGATGGTAATGGTGGTGGTGGTGTGATGATGGTGATGGTAATGATGGTGGTGGTGGTGTGATGATGGTGATGATGGTAGTATGATGATTGCGGTGGTGATGGTGATGGTGGTGGTGGTGATGGTGATGATGAGGATGGTGGTGTGGTGATGGTGATGATGATGGTGATGATGATGGTGGTGTGATGATGGTGGTGTGATGAGAGTGATGGTGATGATGCTGGTGGTGTGTGATGGTGATGGTGATGTAATGGTGATGGTGATGATGATGATGGTGGTGTGGTGTGATGATGGTGGTGGTGTGATAATGGTGATGGTGATGACAATGGTGGTGGTGTGATGATGGTGGTGTGTGATGGTGGTGGTATGTGATGGTGGTGTGTGATGATGGTGGTGGTGTGATGATGGTGGTTTGTGATGATGGTGATGATGATGATAGTGATGATAATGGTGGTGGTGGTGTGATGATGGTGGTGATGGTGATGGTGGTGATGGTGGTGGTGTGATTATGGTGATGATGATGGCGGTAATGATGATAATGGTGGTGGTGGTTGTGTGATGATGGTGGTGGTGATGATTGTGGTGGTGTGATGATGGTGATGGTGACGGTGGTGGTGCTGATGGTGGTGGTGGTGTGATGATGATGGTGAGATGGTGTTGTGATGGTGGTGTGTGATGATGATGGTGATGATGGTGGTGGTGTGTGGTGATGATGGTGATGATGGTGGTGTGACAATGGTGATGATGATGGTGGTAGTGATGATAATGGTGGTGGTGGTGGTGATGGTGGTGATGATGGTGGTGGTGATGATGGTGATGATGATGGTGGCAGTGATGATGGTGGTAGTGATGATGATGGTGGTGGTGGTGTGATGGTGGTGGTGGTGTGATGGTGGTGGTGGTGTGATGATGATGGTGGTAGTGATGATGGTGGTGGTGGTGTGATGGTGGTGGTGGTGTGATGATGGTAGTGGTGTGATGATGATGGTGGTGGTGTGATGATGACGATAGTGATGACGACGGTGGTGGTGGTGGTGGTGTGATGGTGGTGGTGGTGATGGTGGTGGTGTGATGATGATGATGATAGTGATGATGGTGGTGGTGGTGGTGGTGGTGTGATGATGGTGGTGGTGATGGTGTGATGATGATAGTGATGATGGTGGTGGTGGTGGTGATGTGATGGTGGTGGTGGTGGTGTGATGATGATGATGATAGTGATGACGACAGTGGTGGTGGTGGTGTGATGGTGGTGGTGGTGATGGTGGTGGTGTGGTGATGATGATGATAGTGATGATGGTGGTGGTGGTGGTGGTGGTGGTGGTGTGATGATGATGATAGTGATGGTGATGGTGGTGGTGGTGGTGGTGGTGTGATGGTGGTGGTGGTGATGGTGGTGGTGTGATGATGATGATGATAGTGATGACGACAGTGGTGGTGGTGGTGTGATGGTGGTGGTGGTGATGGTGGTGGTGTGGTGATGATGATGATGATAGTGATGATGGTGGTGGTGGTGGTGGTGTGGTGATGATGATGATAGTGATGGTGGTGGTGATGGTGTGATGATGATAGTGATGATGGTGGTGGTGGTGTGATGATGATAGTGATGATGGTGGTGGTGATGGTGTGATGATGATAGTGATGATGGTAGTGGTGGTGGTGTGATGATGATAGTGATGATGGTGGTGGTGGTGGTGTGATGGTGGTGGTGGTGATGGTGGCGGTGTGATGATGATGATGATAGTGATGACGACGGTGGTGGTGGTGGTGGTGTGATGGTGGTGGTGGTGATGGTGGTGGTGTGGTGATGATGACGATAGTGATGATGGTGGTGGTGGTGGTGTGATGATGATAGTGATGATGGTGGTGGTGGTGGTGTGATGATGGTGGTGGTGATGATGATAGTAGTGGTGCGATGGTGACAATGGCTGTGTAAGTGGGGAAAGAAAGTTAGGCTCAGGGTCAGTTTTGAGCAAGAGATCCAGTTCAACAGGGAATGCAAATCCACCTAACATCAGCATGAATCATGACAGGGGACCTAGAGTTGACTGGCTGACTCCAAGTCCTGAGATCTGAGGCGACGCAGTTTCCCTCAGCTGCTTCAAAATAAGGGGGTCAGGCTAGACTGGCTGGGGATCCCAAAACTCAGAAGTCTATCAACAGTTTTTACTGTGGAGAAGATCATCAACTCCAAAATAACCATTTTAGGCATATCTTGGACTGGGAAAAGATATAAACAGAAGTTAAGCCAAGTAAAAAAGAATCTCTAAGGACTATATAAATCCACACAGCTCCTGTTTACCAAAGGCCACACATGCCCTGCCACTGGCTCTGTGGAAACTGGCTTGTGTCCCGGCCCTCCCTTCCATGGCCCCACCGCTGGGTTTGTAAAATGATTTCTGAAATCACCTCTTGAAGAAAGCCTCATTACCCAGTGACATGTTGTAATCCCAGCCAATGCTTCCAGAAAAGTTTCAATGTCCATTACATTAGCTAGCCTTAAAATTGAATACAAATCCATTTAAATCAATATGTTGTAATAAATAGATATTAAGGCACCACGGCACTAATGTACAGGTAACTAATTAAAGCGCCAGCATCTGCAGCACTCACATGCCTCAATTTTCTCTACAAAATCCTTATTGAACCACTACTTTAAAAAAAAATAATTGCATTTGCAATTAGAAACACTGAAGTTACATTATCGATTTTCTGCTAAAAACCTTTTTAGTAAACAAGCACAAACTACATTCATTAAATGTAAGTGCTTGGAGCTATGGTGTGAAATTCAATTCAGCCATTATCATGAATTACACTGATTATTGCTGTAATTATTTTCTCTTGGATACAACTGCATTTCTGTCCCTTGCTAGTTCTGTTGGACATATAACCATGTTCATTTTATAGCTAATAATACTCAACTATAGTCCCAGCAATTACTATCACTTATACAAATCATTAAGTTAAGCTACGGGTACCTAGTAAGATTCAAAAAAATTAAGTAAAACATCCTTTTTTACCCTTGAAATAACTAATAGCATTGGAGAACAAGGAAAATTACAGATGTTAACTGATTTACATTGCAAGCTTTAATCACCTGTACTTGACTCGTCAGAAATTTCTGCTGTCCTGACCACACTACACATTTTGAGAAAAAAATCCACCAACGGCCTTTTTTTTTTTTTAGAAATGAACAGTCAGTGGACTGTATTACACATCTGCAGCATCCTCAGGGAGGAGAAAAACCATGATCATTTGGTATGTTGCAAGAGAATAGATTTTATGTTTAATCAGAGCAAATAATGGCCTTGCATTTCTACGTGTGTTTGTTTGCTTAGGAATCTTATTAAGTAAACAGATTTTCAGAGCAAAACCTCTCCTTTACTTTTCTTTCAGAAGCAGCTGTGGGTTTACGCAGTTCTTAAAGTGAATCCTCTAGGGAAAATAGATATTTTTCAAACGAGACCACCCTTCTCCCCTGGGGTGAGGGCATTGCACGGACCAGGCAAGGGTAGTAGACAATTCGAGATTCAGCAACCTTCCCTCCAAGTGGATGCAGTCTCTAGAGAGAACTGCCTTACAAGGAGAATGGATGGGAAAGAAGGAGGGAAGGAAAGAGGGAGGAGAAAGGATCTTTTTAAATTTGTGTGTGCGTAGTTTGCCACAGGAAGGTCTGCAGACTCTGGTCCCTGAGCTGGTGCAGAACCCCCACCTGCCAGCCAGAAAGGCTCTTCTCATTTGCCAAGGCCCTGTTCCACAGCCGGGACACTCACAAGACCTCATTTACAGAGACGAGGATTGCTTCCTCCCGGCACAATTAAGAGTCCTTTGGAAAGTGAGCTTCCTGGGCCTCCTTGCTAAGCATTCCTCAGCCACCTTATCATCCCTCTCTTTTTTACCACTCTCCCCACTGGGCACTGGAGGGCTCAGCTCTGGGTGAGGTCCTGGGGTGGGCTGTAAATGAAGCAGAGACGCTTGGGTGGGAGACCTCAACTCCAGCAGAAAAATTGGGCCTTATTAAGGGGCTGGGAAGTCCTTCGCCATTTTATCAGTAGATGATTTTTTAGTATCACACACTATACACTTCACTTTATCTTTTTAAAAGGTGGAGGGAGGCTCATAGAAATCCATAAACAAAACCATTAACAAATAGAAAAGAATAGGGTAAGCGGGGGTGGCATAGAGGGTCTAGACACCTGGTTCTGCACCACAGGGTCCTACAAATTGCTAGAAGCCAGCCACAGTTTGGGCTCAGAGCTTCCTCGTGGCAAAAGCAAAATGGGAAATACAATTGTATGGTCATAAAACTCATTGTTTCCAAATGATTGAATGTAAATTTTAAAATTTTGAAAAAAAATGTTTTTATTTGAAAAGAAAAATGTAAACAAAATCTTATACGTTAAAATTCAGAAATCAAGAAATAAAGGCATCATCTTAAAAAGTCAGATATTACTTCTTTCCTAGATTTTGTTTTTTCATGTAATATAAATCTCTGAAGATCATCAGTTGAAACTCCAATGCTATTTTTAACCATAAGAAGTATAAAAAGAAAAAAAAAGGACAAAATAGTATTGTCAGCACCTTTTAAAAGCTGAACAGCTGGGAGACAGTATGTGTTCACTATGTTGAACCACATTTAAATGACTCTAAATGGTCTGCTTTATGTTTTTGGAGTCATTAGAATTTTTCCAAAGCAGCTAAATGAATTTTCTGACCACTTTGGGCCATTTAAAGTATTAATTGATGTCACACATTCAGTATGAAAAAGTCACATTTTGCTATTTCCAAAAAAAAGTTTCAGATTTTTTTAAAGGATATTTCTTGCTGCTTCTGCTATCTGGGAAATCACCTGCAATAATTGCATATAGTTTTGAAATGATCCGAAGTCAGAATTCTCAGTCCCCTCCTTGAATCTATTTTAAATTAGTGAGCATTTTTTTCCTATGGAAGTAATTTATAGTAATGATATATATATATATATACATACATACATATATATATATATATAAGGAACCAGTAAAATGAAGAGACAGCCACTCTAAGACAAGCAGAGCATGTACTCTGGTCTTGCATCCCCGGAGAAGGAAACGTTTGATTTGACTATATCCTGTTGCCTGTCTGGCTCTGGGTGCTTCCTAAGGAATCACATTAAAGAATTCAAAAGGTGGGCTCGGAAACTCGGAAAAGGGAAAATTAAATTCCTAGAGAGGGTCAAGAATATCTTATTCATAAAGAGCCTCTTCTGCAGGACCTTGGAAACATGTAATATAACCTTCAAAGTAAAAACGGTTGTTGCATTAGTTCTGCTTAGCTGACCATGAATACTAATTGCAGGAAGAATTAACTGTGCCCAATACCTGGGGGCAGAAGCACACAAAAGTGACCGGGGAAGGCAAACAATGAATAAAGTAAAAATGAGCATCCACACCCCTATTCAACTCAACATGATCTGCAACAAAACCCTAAATTACAAAGAAATCAGTATCTGCCTCTCGCCCCCAGAGATTAAAAGAAAGAAGAGAAGCAACTGCAGCAAGATTGGAGTTTTTCAGTAAAAATAATACATGCTTTTGCTCTCATTCCTCTTATTCACATTCTGGTTTTTTTTGTTTGTTTGTTTTGTGTGTGTGTGTGTGTGTGTGTGTTTTCCCTCCTTATTCTCTATTCCAGCTGTTGCTGTTCCTCTACAGGTTCAGGAACGTTATTACTCTTGCTCAGGCCTCCCATTTTGCATGGTATCTCTGCATGAGAGATAACCTGGTTGGTGAAAGAGGGCTTTGGGGTAAAACAGGGCCTGGATGTGAATTTCATCTCTGCAGTTTACTGGCCATGTGACCTTAGGTAAGTTACTAAACCTCTCTGGCCCTCTGTTTCCTCAGCTGTAAAATAGGGACAATAGTGTCCAGATCACAGAAGTCTGAAGGAAAAAATGAGAAAATATCTTTGAATTGCCTGGCACATAACAAATCCTGAACAAGCACTACTCTGACGTGGAAGCTGCTGGAAATTCCTTTAACACATTCATCATCCCCTGCCCCTTCCAGGGAAGACCTGCTTCCAGCACACTCCCAGCCAGAGCTGATTGCCCAAACAAGAACACCTGACCCAGACTCAACCAACCACATTCTCTCTTCCTATAATGCAGAATTGGGCCATATTCCAATGTGGAATCCCTCTGGGAGAGACAGTTGTGGGGCAGCCATGTGTTGCCTTGTGCTGTACCCTGAAGTGGGGAAGAAATGTGGTATGCTAGAATCAGCTCATAAGTACCAGCTCCCAAGGACTGATTTCTTAAATTAGCAGGAATTCTGCAAGCCAAATTGTGAACACAACCATTATTAAAAATTAAATTATATAAATTTAAATTATATTTAAAACAAAGGTAATAAGTACTGAAATGCACCACTTCCTAATTATTTTATTATAGTTTATTATAATCTATGCTCCTGAGATTCTTTATAGCCATATATCTGTAAGGTGGGAATACTATATAATCATGAGCTATTGCACATCTCTTCCCAACTCTGCCTCCACATTGGTAGCTTTGAATCAGCCATGGTGGAAGTATTTACACCATGGAAATTGGCAACCACTGCAAATCGGGGCATCTCTTTCATCAGAGAATTGAGTATTAGACATTTACTACAACACCAGTGGAGAAAATTTCCAGGGAGAGGGAAAAAATGAGGTAGTGGCTCTTTGGAGCACAGAGGCAGGAGAGATAGAGACAACACACCCAGCTTCCCTATACTAAGACCATTCCTTTCCAGAAGCCTAGCTGTACTTCTGCTCTTGGGTTCCAGCAAAAACCTCTGCATCCTTACAGTGAATTCCTTTGTTGGGCTTAAACTAGCTCAAGTTGGTTTCTGCACCCCAATCTCAACCAAATAACAAAACATAAAATCAATGAGAACACTGAGCTCTCTCTTTGGGGTCATTTTAATCTATTCTTAGCTAAACAAAATAATAAAGCTCTAATCACTGGTCAGCCATTGTTGAGATTTTTTTTTAATCTTTGAATAATACACCTTGTATCCTGGAGATATTCCTGCTATTTCTTCCTCATCACCAAGAACAATCGAGCACCAGGCTCATTGGCTGGATCCCACGGGCCCCTCTGATTTCTCAGCAGTACTTGGTATTGCTCAGACCGACATTTGTGTAACTACTCCAGGCTGTGCGTTAATTACTGTGATACCACACCAATGATCCAATTAGGTCTTAAATGTTTACTTAAGAGAAAGCTCTGTTCATCAAAGGAAGATGGGGTGGCTGGTGGGAAACCAGAACACATTCAGCATGGTAGGTGAACCCCGAGCTTGCTTTTCACATATCAGGTGAGCTCCCAGTCAATTCAGTTTCCCAGGAAAATCAAAATGATTTTAATTTTCAATTATTTCCTTCAACAAAAGCTGAAATTCAAGCTGCTTTTTTCCCCTCTTCTCCTACCCCCCTGCTCCAACTTCCTCTATACTTTGCTAAGCTTATTTTCCTTCTGCTTATGGCTTCCCGTACAGTGCAGTCTGCAGCCTCTTCAAGTCTGTTGGTTTTCAGGATATTAAGATGGCAGATTCTCTCTAAATAGAAGAGAAATGGTAATCATGGAAACCCCATTCAGAGTGGTCCTCCCAATTGAGGGCAACAGGTGAGATGGCTTAGTGTCTGCACAGAAAGGTAAACTTGAAGACGAACAGTACAGGAAGTGCATGCAGTGACAAACATTTAACACCAGCTCTCACACATCCCACAAGCGCTGGTATCAGCTCCTGCTTCTGAGGCAGGCAGAGCTAAGATCAAGGTAATTGGGAAAATGTGTGTCTCAGATTCAAGTTCACTTTTCTTTTTTAATCTTTTTTTTTTTTTTTTTTTTTTTTTTTTGAGACAGAGTTTCATTCTTGTTGCCCAGGCTGGAGAGCAATGGTGTGGTCTCGGCTCACTGCAACCTCCACCTTCCAGGTTCAAGCAATTCTCCTGCCTCAGCCTCCCAAGTAGCTGGGATTACAGGCACCTGCCACCACGCCGGCTAATTTTTGTATTTTTAGTAGAGATGGGGTTTCACCATGTTTGCCAGGCTGATCTCAAACCCCTGACCTCAGGTGATCTGCCCGCCTCGGCCTCCCAAAGTGCTGGGAGTACAGGCGTGAGCCACTGCATCCAGCTCACCTTTCTATCTCATGAAAATCCTGAATATATTTATATTCCTGAATTAGAATTTGGAAAACAAGCTATTTAACCTGCTATCTGCTCTGAAAGCAGGTAAGCCAGCATGGAAATAGGACATAAATATTTGGGTTTATAGATGGCAATTTGTTTCTCAAGAGTCATTAGGGTGACCCAAAGACTTCTGTCCTAAAGCTCACCTTTTTCTGCTTAAGGCTTATTATTAATCAGGCTTGACTTAGCATATCCAGCTACAATTTGGCATAAAGCGTTTTTTTCTTTATGATAGGGGTCAGCAAACCATAGCCACCAGTCAAATCCAGTCCTCCGCCTGTTTTTGTATGGCCTTCAAGCTCAGAAAACTTTTTCCATTTTTAAAAGTTTCTTGTTTATCAAAAGAATATTTCAGGACGTGTGAAAAATACATGAAATTCAAAGTTTAGTGTCCATAAATAAAGTTTACTGAAACTCAGTCCCATGTCCATTCATTTATGTGTGTCTATGGCTGCATTCACATTTCAGCAGCAGAGTCAAGTAGCTGAGACAGAGACTGTGTGGCCTACACAACCTAAAATATCTACTATCTAGCTCTTAGCCTGAAAAGTCTGCCAATCCCTGCTTTAGGAAATAGAGATTTCTAAGTGTCTTAGGCTGTTTAGGTTACCATAACAAAATACCAGCTACTGGATAACTTCAACAACATACATTTATTTTCTCACAATTATGGAGATTAGAAGTCCAAGATCAGCCGGGCAGGGTAGCTCAAGCCTATAATCTCCCAGCACTTTGAGAGGCCGAGGCGGATGGATCGCTTGAGTCTAGAAGTTTGAGACCATCCTGGGCAACATGGTGAAACCCATCTCTACGAAAAATATGAGAATTAGCTGGGCATGGTGGCGCATGCCTGTAGTCCCAACTACTTGGAAGGCTGAATTAGGAGAATTGTTTGACCCTGGGAGGTGGAGCTTGCAGTGATCTGAGATCATGCCATTGCACTCCAGCCTGGGCAACAGAGAGAGAGACTCTGTCTCAAAAATAAATAAATAAATAAAAGACATCCAAGATCGAGGTGCCTAGCAAGGACTCAACCCCTGGGTTGCAGGTGGCCAGCTTCTTGCCACCATGTGCATGCGTGGCCTTTCCTCGGTACACAAGCAGAGAGAGCAAGCGCTCGGCTCTTTGTATAAGGACACTAATCCTATCAGTCTAGGACCCCACCCTTATGGCCTCATTTAGTCTTAATTACTACCTTAGAGACCTCATGTCCACATATAACCACACTGCAGGGCTGAGGCTTCAACGGGGGGGAATACAACATTCAGTTGTATGAATCAGCTGGGGAATACAACATTCAGTTCATAACACTGAGCAAACCAAATCTTTGTACAGCCTGAAAGCCAGTGACTCCTCTATCACATCACATGGTTTCTCAGCATTTCTTTCCTTTCTTAGGCTAACAATGTTTCTGGATAGAGGGGCAGAGTTAACTTTTTGTGGAGTAAATTTTAATCGTCACAAACTACTCTAGTAGATTACACATGTACAGTGCTGGGTAGGCAGTAGGTACTAAATAAGTACTCTTGTCTTTCCCTCAATCCCTTCCCTCACAAGGGATCACCTGCACTTGTTTGTTTGGTTGGTTGGGTTTTGTCCTGAACCAGCACTTTCTTGTCCTTAAGTCTGACCCACCCCAAGATCTGACTGCTCTCTGAAATCCCACGACTCCCCAGGGCCTTCTCATGAGCCTGGCAAATATCCCTTTAAAACATACCCATTTCTGTTTGAAACCTCAAATGTTGAAGTCAAGATCAGTCTTTCTTACTAAAACCGGAATCACAGAAGATTTTTAAAGAACTATAATTCTATTGTGTTCAAATATGTATAGTGGCCGGGCACAGTGGCTCACATCTATAATCTCAACAATTTGGGAGACCAAGGTGGGAGGATTTCTAGAGGACAGGAGTTCAAGACCAGCCTGGGCAACATAGTAAGACCCCCATCGTACAAAAAAAATATTTTTTTTAACTGGCTAGACAAAGTGGTGTGCACCTGTAGTCCCAGATGCTCAAGAAGCTGAGGCTAGAGGATTGCTTGAGCCTGGGAGTCTGAGGCTGTAGTGAGCTATGATCACACCACTGCACTCCAACCTGGGTGACAGAGACAGATTCTATCTCTAACAATAGCAACAACAAAATGGTAACAAATTTATAAGTGAAATATGGAAAAAAATAAACCTGTGGAATTGGGTGAACTTCAAAATAGCTGGCTAACCCTGAGCCCAAATGTCTGCAATAGTAAGAGGCGGCCTTTGGTTCATATATTTATAATAAGACCTGAAAAAGCTTTTCTTAACTTGGGGCTTTCTGAAGACAATAAGAGGATTTGTTGAGAATGACAACATCCCCGCATCGGGAATGAGAAGTCCTGGGCAAGATTGCACGTGACAACTACAAATGACAGGCAGCACTCCTATTATTGATGTCTAAGTGCGCCTCACCGTGGAGCTGGAGAAGCCCTTTGGGCAGGCAGAACTCTACAAAATGAGCTCTTTTCTGATGCAGGTAAGTTGGCCCTTTGCTCATTGGTCCCTAGTGGGTCAAAACTGCATTGCGCGTTCCCCTCTGTGCTCATCCATTGACAGTCTCTACAAACATCTTCGGGGCCGAGGCCCCTTTTTCTAAGGGCAGAAAACTCTCATTATCTGTTGTGTGCCCTTGCAGAGATCCTTCAAGCACCAAATCATGATGCAACATACAATATAAGTATTTATAGCACACTTTAAACTTTAAATGAGTACATTAGAAAAATATTATATGTAATGTAATATATACGACCCAGTGGGGTATTTTTACGAGTTTACCTTTTTGTATCTGGCTGCTTTGTCTATCTGCTGCTGCTTCTTGCTGTAGGACACGCCATACAACTCTACCCTATGCTACTTGTGAGAGGCATACTTCTTGCCTAGGTCCAGGCTGGAAATAGATCTCCCATTAAACAGATTCATATCCTTGCCCTATTTCCTTCACAGTGCTGCTAAGTCCCCTCTCTGGCCCCAGCTGCTCAGGATATCACACCCTTTTAGCCATTCATAGCCATTATCACATGAGCTACATTGCATTTGCATATCACTTCACATGTGGCAAGTACTACAGAAGCCATTTTACCTGCTCTCTAAGACACTTTCCTTTCTTAAGTCATGAGATGCCCTTTAGTCCTCTTGTTTGGATTCTTGTGGAATTGATAAGCATACACTTTCCTGGGTGTGTGGTAGCCAGCCTCCAAGGTGGTCCTCAGTGACTCCCACCTCCTGGTAGTCGTGTCTTCATGTAATATTTTTCCACACTGAATGGAGCTGACCTGTGTAACTGATAGGATATTGCAAAAACAATAGTGTGTGACTTTCAAGTCTGGGCCAAAAAAGACATGGTGGCTTCCACCTTGCCCTTAATTGGCTCACTCACTTTGGGAGAGTTCGGGTGCCATGTTGTGAGGACACTAAGCAGCCCTATGGAGAAGTGCACCTGGGGAGGAACTGAGGTCTCCTGCCAACAGCCAGCAGTATCTTGCCCGTCTCCTGTGAGCCATTTTGGAAGTGGGGCCCCTGTAGAGCCTCCAGATGATGGCAGCCCCAGCAGACCTCTTTACTGCAACGCACGAGAGCCCCTGAGCCAGAACCACCCAGCCAAACAGCTCCCAAATTCCTGACCCACAGAAACTGTGAGACATAAAGAACGTTCATTATTGTTTTAAGCCTATATGTATAGTTATGCAGCAACAGATAACCAGTACATTGGGAGAGTATTTAGTCTGCAGTTTTTATGGTCAAACTGAGGTAAATAACAAAATCGTAGGGAAACTTGTGATTTAAGAAAGGTAAGTCATGCTTAGCAAGGCCTGTTCTGTAAATACTCATCAAAATCAGTGAGAGTGCCCAGGGAGTGGACACTAGTGTCTGCATGTGTTTCCCAGTCTGTCAGGCAGGAGACTCAGTACTGACTCACCTTCTACCTATTAACCTTTGGTTCCAGGCCTGGAGACCCCAGGCCCTGGACTGAGACCACACTGTGGCTGGACTCACCAATGTCCAGGACGATAGCCCAGAGGCTCCTCGTCACCAGGGGAGAAATGTGTGGGAGATCCAGATGAGCACAAAAACAGAAAACCACTCCAAATATGTGCCCTGACAACCCACTTTAGGACGGCTTTGATATGGAAAACAAGAATCTTTCAAGGGACACTCTTCAATAAGTTTTCTCTGTGTCATCATCTGTAAAAGGGAGATCATAATATTTAGCTTATGGACTGTGAGTCATACCCAATGATAAAATGAAATCTTAAATGAGCATAGAGCTTTCCCATATGGAATCCAACCAGGACCAGCATCCTGCTTTCTAGTCTCTGTCCATTCTGAGCACCAAAAATGTGACTGCAGTGGTGAGGTAAGAGCCAGTGTGAAACATTCCCATTATAGCTGCACTGGAGAGAGTCCTTAACTCCAGGATTTATGAAGACAGTGAACTTGCTTGGTTGAGAATTCCTGAATCCTCCCGGTGGGGTAAGAATCTTAGGTAGTGTGCTACACAGTGGATTTACAAGAATTAATATTCCCCAGACAAATGCCCTACAATGAGGTTCCAAGATTACTTTCTAGCTCATTCTGTCCCCCCGAACACTTGGAAACCCTAAGTTAGGTGTGGCTTGTAGAAGGTTCTCTGCTGGGGTCCCTTCTGATTTATTTTCTTCTAGATGCTCGGCAGCCATAAGATCACTTGCCTGCCCCTTCCTTTTAGCACATATTTGTAGATTGAATGTGACTATAGTCAGCACTCATTCTCCTAGAGCCATGCTAGGGAGCACGCCTACCTCCACTGTCCACTTTCCCTTCTTAAACTAAATCGTGGCTACACTGACAGAGCAGTCCCACGGCTTGGCAGCCCCAAGTGCGTCGTGCAGGGATGTGATCATCAAGCTGCTGGAGAAGCCAATGAATTATTATCCTTGGCATCTGAAGAGTGGCATAAATGTTGTTTCTGATGCTCACATCCATTTCTTGAGACAATGATATTTTGTTGGCAGTTTTAGGGTCATGCTAAAATAAAAACAGAATCCAAATGAGGAGACCCAGCCATGCCACTGTTAAGAAGAATGAAATTGGAAATTGGAAGCACCAACTACTGTATGATGGGGGACGGTGGCGACTTTTCTTCCAAGATCAGGACTATGCCCTTGGTCCTAGGTCTCAAGAATGAGGTGCCTTTTCCTTAACTCCTGCCCTTCCCCACCTAACCCATAGACCTTTTCCTCACTTCTCCCTCTCCCTAAATCATTACCCTCTAGCTCCACGGGAGAAAGCTCACCGTCGTTTCTGAATGCAAACTCACCAACCAACTTGATGTTTAAATTCAATAGTATTGTTGAATTAGCATTAATTGGTGCTAACTTTTTGGAGGGAAATTTGATAACATCAAACAAAATTTGAAATAAACAAACCTTTCAATTCAGGAATTACACTTCTAGAAATTTATCTCACAAAAAACTTACAAGAGTATACAAAAAAGTTCATTGAAGCATTTGTTGTTATAGCAAAAAAAAGAAAAAAGAAACTGTCAACAACTTCAAATATCTATCAATAAAAAAGTAGGTAAAGTACAATGAATTTCCATAGAATCACTACGGAATGTATATGTAGCACACTCACAGCTTAAAATAAGTAAATACATTTTAAAATAGCATCTGTAAACACATCTATGATATGGATGCATGTGCCCACCTGTAATGCACAGAAAAAAATCTCTAAGGTAGAGACCACATTATTCCACTGGTTATCACTGAGGAGTAAGAAAGCTAGGAGTAGATAAGAGAGCTCATTTTTTACATCACTTCCTGCTGTATTGGTTTATTTTTTACAGTGAGCACACATTCTTTTGGTAACAGGAAATTATTACGAATGTTTCAAAATACAGTTGTGCTGGCTAAGTGTTGCTGTTGCCCGAGCCACAGGATCTGAGGAACAGAACCCAGGGCAGGAAGGAGGTGCCAGGGCAGGAAGGAGGTGCAGGCCAGAGCAAGCTCCTCAGACTCCCGGGGTGTAAATGGGGATCATTGTGGTATCCACATCCTAGGGTTTCTGTGCAGATAAAATGAAGTCATGCCTATGAAGCCCCCAGAACAGTGCCTGGCACGCAGTAAGCACATAATGTAATAAGTAGTAGCTGTTATAGCTGGGGCTGTTGGTGGTAACACTGCTGCCCAGAGACAGCCACAGCAGTCATGAGCCTGCATTACAGCAGTCTTTGTCAAGTCTGGGTCCTGTACTAAACATAAGAAGATCAAAGGTGAAACAAAGTTCATCTCAACATCCCCAGTGCCTGGGACACTGAAGGATACACTAACATTTGATGAACAAATGTATGGACTGTCAGGAAATATGTGTCGATGGTAACTGAACTGGAATAAATTGGTCTCCACCAATAAGCAAACAGGCAGTTCCTATGACGTACCTGTACCCAAGCAGAAAAGCAGAGAGCACAGCCCCACCCTCCAGGTGCAGAGATCAACACATCTGAAAAAAAGCTAATGAGGAGTAAGTGACATACAGAATTACTTAACCACTTCCTCCTCATGGCCCCTTAGCATCTTATATACACCACTATCACAGTTCTTATGGTTCCCAGGAGCTTCTATTTCTTGAGATAGAAACGTTAGACCCTTAGTGAGCACTAGCTATGAAACAGGCCCTGTGCCAAACTGTTCATACACATTAGTTCATTTAATCCTCATAGCAAACCTACCATCATTGTCTCTGCTTTGCAGCTGAAGAAACTGGAACACAGAAAGGTTCAGTAATTTGCCTAAGATCACACAGTAAATGACAGGGCCAGGATTTGAACTTGGAAGAGCATGGTTTCAGAGTCCAGGACCTCCAATATTACATATTATTGTAGCCATTTAGATAGCAAGTGCCTTGGGGGCTGGGTCATGTCTTAGCGACCTTTGTATCATCAGAACCTGGATCAGAACTTGGCATGTAGTAGGTTCTGAATAAATATTTGTTGATTAAACAGGCTCAGGCTATACTCACCTTTGGCTTAAAATGGAGTCAGTTTTCCCCACTGCCCTGTCCATCTACTGCCCAGAGCACCAGCCTTGGGTTCATGCGAGCAAGCCAGCCTCCCAGGCCCCAAAGCTGCCCTGGTACCCTCCGATATCTCAGCAAGTTTCTCCAAAAACAATTCAGCTCAATAGCCAGCCAGCCCACATTAGTGAGAGATTCTAGGCATAGCTGTCACTGATGAAAAGATTATATTTATGTCTTGAACAAAATCCATTCATTCATTTAAGTACCCAGAGTCCCCCAGAGAGTGTCATGAATCCACCCAACATGCCCTGGCTCTCGACTTTGTGTCTGCATCTTTGATTTAACTGATGGATGTGTAAAATCACAGGTGATACACACAGCCAGACAAATCCCAGGTGGCCCATCCAAAGGACCAAGAGCAAAAGTTATTCCAGTTGAGATCAGTGGAACTTGGATTCACAAAATCCCCCTGGAGATCCTCTCTCTGGCCTTTGATGATGATGATGATGATGATGATGATGATGACGACGCAGAAACATGGGGGCTTCCAAGGCTGTACCTCCTAGGCATCCTGGGGAAAGGAGCCCATCAGAACATCTTCTAGGCAGCTTAGCCCCTGCGCCCGAGGCCAGCACAGTTCCCACATTACACATGTAGTCTTCCCTCCATACTCTGGGACTGCTGCTCACTCACTTAGAAGGTTCTTTCTTCTCTCCTCTCTCTTTCCTGTGGTTGTTTTTATGGTAGCACCTTTCCTAGACATCTATTCACACCAGAAGTCTAAGGTCACCTCCCTTGAGAGGCCTTCCTTGATTTCCAGGAACCTTACTATAGTTACTTCTCAGAGCACTGAATCTGTACCTCTATTATAGTATTGATCAGTCTGTTCTGTAATTATTTACTTCCCTGCCTCTTCTCTCAGCTGTGAGTCCAGCACCAGATCCCTGGAGCCCAGCATTGAGCCTGGTACATGAGGGGCATTCAACAAATATGTGCTGAGTGAATTAACATCCACAGCCTCCCTGAACTTCATTTATAGGGAGCTCCTTTATAAGCACTTACCACTCTCTTAAATAGCAGATGCTTATGTGTGTTGCCTCTCGGACCAGACCACAAGTTCCCTTGAGAAAAGATTATGTCTTATTAAATTAAATCTGCTGCCCCTAGTACTATGTGGCACATAGTATGTGCTCAATAAATAGGTAACTATCCAATTTATAGTCTTGAGAGTCCTTTTTTTTTTTTAATGGAGTTTTGCTCTTCTCTTCCAGGCTGGGATCTCAGCTCACTGCAATCTCCGCCTCAAGGGTTCAAGCGATTCTCCTGCCTCAGCCTCCCGAGTAACTGGGATTGCAAGTGCCTGCCACCATGCCCAGCTAATTTTTTGTATATTTAGTAGAGACAGGGTTTCGCCATGTTGGGCAGGCTGGTCTCGAACTCCTGACCTCAGGTGATCCACCCATCTCAGCCTCCCAAGGGAGTCTTGAGAGTCTTTAAACCAAGATTTCAAATTATTTTAGCAAATAAGCTGAATTTATTATTTAAGCACGTTTTAGGTGGTAAGTTTGCCCCTTAAACTGTCATTGGAGTCACAGGAGGACGGATGTTATTTCTGAGAAGCAAGAGAGTCCACACCACTCAGATGATCACTCAAGTCAGTGGTGGGGCCTGGCCATAAAAAAAGAAACAAACCGATTTTCCAAGGTTATGTTCTAACCATAAGATTATGCTGCCTCTTGAGAAAACATCAATCCTGGGTAGATGTTTAATTAATATCCTTTCTGTTAACTCCCTTTGTTTCTGCTCAAGCTGCACATCCCTGAGGATGGTAAAGTGTTTACTCTAAATTAAAATGAATGGAAATATATCTCCTTTGGAAAATTGGACCATGTTAATGGCAATTGGAATGGAGTGCACCAACAGATAAAATTCCACCACAGGGAACACCCAAAGACTCCAGACTGTTAGAATATAATATTTTCTCAGAAATAACTTCCAGGTCTTCAGAATCTGGAGGAAGAAAATGCCAGCTTTTAGTTTCTGTGTGGCAAACTAGTAAGGAAAGAGGAGGGTGGCATGCCCACATCATCCTGAACTCCTGCATCATATTGTAGATCAAGCACTGTGCAGAGACTGGGGGCAGAGGGTGGATGGGCTGCTGAGGCTGCCCCCGAAGGGTCTTACCAGTTAAAGAGGGAAGTGGGAAAATCAACGGGCAATTATGCCCACTGGTGTGCTGGTAATCTGCCTCTCTGGGAAAAACCAAATCAACAAACAAAAACACCCTGATTTGTAGCATTTGCAGATTTCGGTGGTGTAAATACTTCCACCGTTCTGATTTTAAGCTATCAAGGTGAGGTCACTGAACTTGGAGCTGGAAAGAGATGCCCAGTATTGGCTCTCACATACCATTATAAACCAGTCTGAGCTGATATCAGCTGGTATGAGTTTGGGGCAGGGATCTGTAGATGCCTCCAGAAGAAAGTAGCCCCCTAAGCTGAGTCCTGAAGGTCAAACAGAAGACAGCCAAGAAGATAAAAGGAAAGGAGGTGAGGGAGGACATTTCAGAAAAAGGACACAGCACATGCAAAGAACCAGGTGCAAATGTCGTGGAGAGCAGGGATGGCTTATAACACCGTGAATTGTAAATAAAGCCGGATATGGGAGGAAAAGTGGGAAAGAAACCCTGAGCTGGGTCTGGGCCACATTATGAGAAGCGTTGCTGATTCTCTGGATGATAAAGAGTCACCAAAGATTTTAAGCAAAGGAAGGACCTTACTTTGGAAGGATCCCTCTGGCTCTTGAGTGGATGGGCAAGATTAGAGATAGGGGTATTGAGAGGGTTCATATTGGTGTGGTGGTGCTATGACTAGAGCAACAGCAGTGACCATGGATAATGGCAGATCCTTTTGAGAGTTAACTAGGGGGAAAGTATTAACCAGAATGAGTGAATAAGTTCATGGGCAGGGGGAAAAGTGAGAGAGAAGGAGAGGACAAGAACTTGCCCGGGCTTTAGCTAGAGAAACCAGGATGATGGCAATGCCAATCAATAAACAAAAGAGAGAAGACAAGAGGAAAAGCAGCTTACAAGGTGAAGATGAGTTCTGCTCATCTTGGGACATTTCAGGATTTTGCTGCTACCCAGACATCCAAGTGGAAATGTCCAGCAAGCATCCAGTTCTACAGATAGAGAATGCAAGAGAGATGCGTGAGCTGGAGAAAACAAAGGAAAGTTAAGTCATAGAAGAAAACCAAAGTGCCCAGGGCAAGTATGGAAGTGAGAAGAAAAGAGCCAAAGATAACCCTCTGCAGAGCAGCAACCCCCAAGGGATGGGAAGAAAACGTAGGTCAGTAAGGACGCTTTTGGTTGCAAGTAACACAATAGTTACTTGTTACCAAACAATAAAATAAATTTATGAAATTGGAAAGTCTGGAGATAATCTCTTACTGGGCCAAGAATTGATCAAGGATGTAGCCACGTCTGCAGGAACCCATTTTCTTTCCATTTCTCTGCTTAGCTTTCCTGAGTGTAGTCTTCATCTTTTTCTCTTTTACTTTGAGACGAAGTCTCACTATGTTGCCCAGGCTGGTCTCAAACAAGTGGCCTCAAGCAATCCTCCCACCTCAGCCTCTCAAGTGTCAGGGATTACAAGCACACACCACCCTGCCCATGTAGTCTTCATCTTAAACATGGCTCCCAGAGCTACACCCTTCCTCAAAAAAAGGAGGATCTCTGGCCCAGCACAAGTCCAGTGCTTCCTTTCATTTGAATTGGCTCAATGGATGCCCACCTATGAAGCAGCTACCCTGGCCAGGGGCATGAAATGTGCTGATTGGCCTAACCCAGGCCCTAGGCTTCACCCTCAGAACATGCGGTGGTATCAGCTTCTCCTGAACCACAAAAATCCTTCCAGGAAATTAAAGCTGATGAGAGGAGAAAGGATAATTAATGTTTAGGAGACCACCAACAAACGCCAATTGACAATGGACACTCTTCCTGAGAGAAGGAGGCTGAGATGGACGACCAAAGAGCTAGGAAGAAAGCCAGCAGAGAACAATGGTTCAGAAACAAGGGAGGAGCAAGATGGCTGATTAGAGATGCCTGGTGCTTGTCCCACCCCTGAAACCCCCACAAGAAAAAACCAAGGCAATGAATAAAAGCTAAGATTTGACTAGAGTGTCAAAGGGAGAGTGCTGAAGTGCAGCGGGGAAGTAAAGAGATGCTGTGGTGATTGAAACCCAGGAGGGCAGCATGGAGGCACCTGGCCTCTGCACTCCATCTTCACTGTACCTCCCACCCCCAAGAGGGCAGCATGAAATTACCTAGCCTATGCAGCCCCATCTTCCCAAAAGCACCTGGATCAGATCAGCCCGGAGACAGGAGGGACTTCCTTTGCAGGGAAAAGGTAAGTAAAAGAACCCCACCAGCCCCCATTGCCACCACAAATACCTGCAGTCCTTACTATAGGAGAATCCCACAGTCCTTGCAAGCCCTAAGTACAGTTTGGAGCATTGCCAAGAATTAATGCAGCTGCATTACTCCAGATTGGAGGACAAAGTGTGCACTCCCCACCTCCCACTCACCCACTGTGAGCCAAGCTGCTGCAGTACAGCACTCTCTTAAGTCCAGAGCCACTCTGAAGTGTGCCCTCCCCTGGGGATAAGTAGCCACTGCACCTATTCAGCATTGGGGCTCCATCTTCATTCACAGAAGCCCACACGAGTGGCTGAATGCCACTATCTCAACTGCGTGGAACCTGAGCCCAGGATCGGCTATGACTCTGGTCTTGTTCAGTGGGGAAACCAACCCCCCACTGCCTGTACTTACAGCTGGAGGAACAGTCTGGCAGTCCTGGCCAGGGTGAACCCATCCTTGAGCCAGCCAAACCCTCCCCTGAGAGGGAGAGGTCCTTGAGCCACCAAGAAGCTAACATGCCACCAGGCCGGAAAAGCAGCTACACACCCATGCTCAGGGCCTATGAAACAGCCCCATAGGCCACCCCCCAGCAAACACACCCCAGGCTGGCCTAGCAACTACACACCCACCCATGTCCCCAGCCAGAGTAACAGTTCCATGTCCTCAGTCTCAGCAAGCCAGACCCCTAATTGGCCTACCTACTGTGTGCATGTACATGCCCCCAATCTGAGCAACAGCCTGGTGAGTCCACCCCCAGAAAAGCAGCACCATGATCACCACAAACTCTCTTAGCCTAGGCCCCTGAGATACTCACAAATGCCACTAGCATGGATCACAGCTTAAGAAACCGTATGGAGACTACACTACTGCAGCCACGTAGAACCAAGGCCTGTGAATAACCAACACACCCCACCATACTGACATCCCAAGGCCTATGAATAAGTCTTTCCCTGCCCTATAAAATTAGAAGAGGTGACTGTCCCACCAGATATGTAGAAATCAATGTGGGAACACATCAAACAGGAAAAAGCAAGAAAATATGACACCTCCAAAAGAACACAATAATTCTCCAGTAACAGACTCCAATCATGAGGAAATATACAAATGCCAGAAAAGGAACTCAAAATAATAATCTTAAGGAAACTCAGTGAGATACAAGAGAATACAGATAGACAATTCAACAAAATCAGGAAAACAATTCATGATTTGAATGAGAAATTCAACAAAGAGATAGATATCATTTAAAAAAAAAACCAAAATCCTAGAGCTGAAGAATTTAATAAACAAAATGAAAAACACAATTGAGGGCTCCAACAACAGACTAGATCAAGCAAAAGAAACAATTTCTGAACTTGGGCCAGGCGCGGTGGCTCACGCCCATAATCCCAGCACTTTGGGAGGCCGAGGCGGGCAGATCATGAGGTCAGGAGACCAAGACCATCCTGGCTAACAGGGTGAAACCCCATATCTACTAAAAAATACAAAAAATTAGCCAGGTGTGGTGGTGGGCCCTTGTAGTCCCAGCTACTTGGGAGGCTGAGGCAGGAGAATGGTGTGAACCTGGGAGGTGCAGCTTGCAGCGAGCTGAGATCGCGCCACTGCACTCCAGCTTGGGTGACAGAGCAAGACTCTGTCTCAAGAAAAAAAAAAAAAAAAAAAGAATTTCTGAACTTGAAGACAGGTCTTTTGAAACAACACCGGCAGACATTTAGCAGGGACACTTAACACAGACCTGAGGGCTCAGGGGAAGTTTGCCAGAGAAAGTAACATGTAACCTGACATTTGAAGGACAATCAGGAGTTGGGCAAGTGGAAGGCACATAGATGAGTGGGATGCAAGTCATGGTACGGGCAGCGGAAAGAATGTGTGCAAAACTCTGAGATGAGAGGAGCTTTGTATCCTCAAGGAGCTGCATGAAGCTAGGTATGGCTGGGGCACATTGCTCTTATCCAATACCCTAGATGAAATGGGTCAGAGCCCTTGGCACACCTCCAGAGGCCTCACCCACCCAGTCCATGAATCATCTCTCCTCCAATATGATCATAAATCAACTTGTGGTGTCTCCATCTTGTTCCAGGGATTCCAAGGGAGGCCTGGTCTAACACCTTACTGAAGTGAGGTAAGTGAGGTATGCAATACTAAAGTCCTTCGTTTGACTGCAGCCTCCCAAAGGACATAGGGTGTTACCTATTTTGTTTACTGCCATATCTCTGGCACCTAGTACAGTGCCTGGCAGTGGTAGGCACTCAATAAATAATGGTCGAAAAAATTTAAAAAGCAAGCAAGGAAAGAAGGATACAATTAACCTCACTGCCTGATTCACCTCTGTAGCCACCCTATCAAAAACAACAACAAATGCAGTAACCTGTGCACATGCCTGTGCCTGGTGGTCACATGACTACTAAAAGCTCACAAGTTATCCTTGAAACCATTTATTGAGAATGAATATCAAATCTTTAGATGTCTCCTTCATTTTGTTGAAATGATGGGCTTCATTTCCCTGTCTCCACTCATTCTGACACCTCAGAGAAGGCAGATTAGTGGGGAGTATGGGAGGTCAGAGATCTCATCTCTAAATTCTATCTGATTCCTACTCTTTCCACATGCTTTTTTTCTACCTTATAGGTATATTGTATCTTGAAATGGAGCTGATCAGGATTTTCCACCTCCCATTTTATTTTATTTTATTATTTATTTATTTATTTATTTATTTTTGAGACGGAGTCTTGCTCTGTCACCCAAGCTGGAGTGCAGTGGTGCGATCTCGGCTCACTGCAAGCTCCACCTCCCAGGTTCACACCATTCTCCTGCCTCAGCCTCCCGAGTAGCTGGGATTACAGGCGCCTGCCATCACACCCAGCTAATTTTGTTTTTGTATTTTTAGTAGAGACGGGTTTCACCCTGTTAGCCAGGATGGTCTTGATCTCCTGACCTCGTGATCTGCCCACCTCGGCCTCCCAAAATCTACCTCCCATTTTAATGAGGCAATAGTTTAATTAAAAGTAGAATAACATTTATGTACATAATCATCACACCTCAACAAGAGGCAACTAAGAGCCTCTTATGAATGCACATCTTGCCACCTTGGCATGGGTTTTATGAAACATACCTGAAGGGCCAGTGTGGGGCTCACACCTGGAATCCTAGCACTTTGGGAGGGAGGGAAGGAGAAGAAAAGAAAGAAAGAAAGAGAAAGAAAGAAAAAGAAAGAAAGAAACAAAGAAAGGAAAGAAAAAGAAAGAAAAGAAAAGGAAAAGAAAGAAAGAAAGAAAGAAAGAAAAGAAAAGAAAGGGAGGGAGAGAAAGGAGGGGAGGGGAGGGGAGGGAAGGGAAGGGAAGGGAAGGGAAGGGAAGGGAGCTGAAGATCCACTAATTTTCTGTTTGGGTGATAGTGACAGGCTATTATCAATGAAAACCTTTATTGAATTAAAGTATGTGCATGAGGCTTAAAAGAGGCCCTTTAAGTGTCAGGTTCTCCAATATCATATCCTCTGCAGGGACATGGATAGAGCTGGAGGCCATCAATCTTAACAAACTAACACAGGAACAGAAAACCAAATACCATATGTTCTCACTTATAAGTGGGAGCTAAATAATGAGAACACATGGACACATAGAGGGGAACAACAGACACTGGGCCTATCCAAGGGTGGAGGGTGGGAGGAAGGAGATGATTCGAAAAAATAACTAATGGGTACTAGACTTAATACCTGGGTAATGAAATAATCTGTACAACAAACCCCCATGACACAAGTTTACCTATGTAACTAACCTGCACTTGTACCCCTGAACTTAAATTTAAACACACACACACACATATATATGTATGTATGTATATGTATATGTTTAAGTTCAGCGGTACAAGTATATATATATATATATATATATATAAAACAGAGAGAGACAGTATATATACATATATACATAGAGAGAGAGAGTCTAGAAAGAGAAAAAAAAATGAAGAAAATTTAACAAATTTAACAAATTCAAAAAAAAGTGTTATGTTCTCATATTTGGAACAAAATAGATCACAATCCTATGTATAGTGATAATAATTTATGTGCTCATAAACGTTTAGTGCTTTTCAGGCTCTTCAAACTGTCTTGCTTGACCCCTAGAACCACACAGCCAGGTATGTAAGGGGAGTCATCACCCTTCATTTGCCAATGAGGAAAACAGAGGCTCTGGGAGGTAAGAAACATGTCCAAGGTTAACAGGGGACCAAGTCTTAGTTCTTAATCCAGTGCCCTTACTACCACTTCACACCATAAGATGATACATTCTATGGTTTTCTGGAATTATTGTTTGCCAAAAGTTAGTATCACTTAGGTACAGAGTGACATTCTTAGTGAAGAAACCATAAGATATACATGTAAGATATTTATTACAAGACTTTAAGAGTTGGAGAATCTAGAAGGACCACAGGTCAGAGAAAGGGCTCTTGAGTAAGACTATCTGGGTTCAAATTCAGGCTCTGTCACTAATTACCTGTGTGAATCATGGACCAGTTACTTAATGTCCCTGTCCCCGGTGAACATCTGGGGTTGTCCCCAGCTACCATTCCCTGGGCTTCCATTTGAGATCCTCAAGGATTGAAGAACACTGTATTAGTACATTCTCACACTGCTTAAATAAACTACCCAAGACTTGGTAATTTATAAAGAAAGGAGATGTAATTGACTCACAGTTCCACGTGGCTGGGGAGGCCTCAGGAAACTTACAATCATGGAGGAAGGCAAAGGGGAAGCAAGGCGTGTTTTACATTGCAGCAGGAAAGAGCGAGAGACGGGACGTGCCACACTTTTAAGACCACCAGATCTTTTGAGAACAGCATGGGGGAAACCATCAACATGATCCAATCACCAACCATCAGGTCTCTCCCTCAACACGTGGGGTTTGCAATTTGAGATGAGATTTAGGTGGGAACACAGAGTCAAACCATATCAAATAATGACTCTAACGGTCAGCTCCAGGGGTAGCACAAGTGATCTAAATTAAGTCAATCAACTCATTCCATCACCCAGACCATGTCACTGATTCCACCATAACCATGTGACCTAAGCTAATCCATTCACAAGGACTCAAAGAAATGTTGGGACAAAAACATCTCACTGGATGTAAGCAAGGAAGCATGGTGTCCTGGGCGCTTCTGGCAGCCATCTTGGAACCATGAAAGGATGAAGTGGCACTTCTAGAAAGCAGAGACACAAAAAGAAACTGGGTCTGTGATATCGCTGTTGACTTTCTGACTTAAGCCTACCATTCACTTTGGATCTTTGAGTTACTTGAAACAATACATTCTTGTTTAAGCCAATTGGAGTTGTTTCCTGTTATCTACAACCAAAAACATTCTGATTCTCACAGACTCCTCAACTGTAGAATAGGAATAAATAGCAATAGTCACCTTTATTAGTTTACTGTAAGACTCAAATAACACATGTGAATACTTGGCACCGTGCTGTATATGACATGGACACTTGGAAACATGTCATCTTTTTTCTCATTATAATATCTGGTTCTTTATGCCAAAAAGGCCAAGTCTTTCAAAGATAAATATCACATTTAGCCTGGGGGTCCCAGATAAACTGCATTTCCCCACACTTTTATGCATGGGCTCATTGAGGATGTGCTATTTTTAAGTTGTGTTATATTGGAAACTGCTGTAGCGGGAGGGCAGAGCTATTTTGTCATAATCATATTGCTCATCATTTCCAGGGGTTTGGTGATTTTACTACCTTTTTCCCAGTATCACCTGGGTTGGTGTCCTTAACCTATTATGTAATGATGTTTCAGGGTCTGGGAGATGAATCACTCTCTACGTAAAATATGGCAGCAGATCTATACCCCTAAGCTCTGATAATTACTTTTTAATGCAACTACAATTCTTTTGAAGAGATCTTTTCGTGCTCTAAAGTCTTCTTAAAGGCATCCCTTAGGCTGAAATTAAGTTGGAAGGAATGTCATGGAGGTCTGTGGCAAGGGGTGAGATGGGTTCAGGTTACCAACCCGCCTGACATGATTCATGAGCCTTGAGCAATGAGAAGCCCAGCCTCCCTCTCACCTCTGTGGCCATGCCTGTTCCTGCACACAGCTGCCAAGGCAAAGAGCGAGAATGCACTTCATCACCGAACATGACACCCACATCATGGTGACAAATGAGTCTTCGAGGAGGGGGAGAGTGAGCAGGGTGGGGGCTCACAAGGGGCTGGGACTGAGCTGGATGGGGGGCACCTACCAAGGCTACCCTTTGCACTGCATCAAAGAGTTTTTCTCTATCAAAATAATTGTGGATTTCTGATATGGTTTGGCTGTGTCCCCACCCAAATGTCATCTTGAATTGTAACGCCCACAATTCCCACATCCCAGTGGGAGGTAATTATATTATGGGGGTGGGTGTTTCCCATCCTGTTATCGTGATAGTGAATAAGTCTTACGAGATCTGATGGTTTTAAAAATGGAAGTTTCCCACACAAGCTCTCTGTCTGCCTCCATCTATGTAAGACGTGACTTTCTCCTCCTTGCCTTCTGCCATGATTGTGAGGCCTCCCCAGCCATGTGGAACTGTAAGTCCATTAAACCTCCTTATTTTGTAAATTGCCCAGTCTCAGGTATGTCTTTATCACAGCGTGAAAATGGACTAATACTTCTTTTCTACAATATTAACAAATATTTCAGTTAAGGCATTTAGAATTCCTAAAGGACCACAGCCAATGGGTTCCTTAGGAAGAAATGTCAGAGTCCTTCTGGAAACCCTTTGGCTACTGGACTTGGCTGTGGATTGCCAGCGTCTTCCACTATTTCCTCACTGCGTGTGCAAAAATGTCTTCCATTTCATTTTGGTATTCTCAAAATTAAGATTGTTTGGTCTCTGCAAAAACAAACAGGCCATCTTGTCTACAGGGAGCTCTACATACAGGTGCCATAGCTAAAACATCATCTGTCGTAATTAGCCTCTATGCAACTAATGCATGAAGTGCTCAATTAGCTACACAGAGGAAAGCAAATGGGAACCCGCATAACATAAAGATACCCAAAGGGGATGGGATACCACAAAATGCTAAGGTCTCTGAATTCCAAAGAAATTCAAAATCCCCAAATGCCCAGCAGATCTATGAAAACATTTCCTTTCCCTCTGCCTGAAGCTACCCTTAGAAAAACTTTAAGGAGTTTAAAAACTAAGACAAACTAGAGTTCTTTACTTTGATCATCAGACACACAGAGAAGGATGGGCAGCCCCTAACAGCTCTCTGTCAAGGTGCTCTCTAATGGTCAGGTGAGGGAGCCTAACAGGTGCATGGGCCAAGGGGGCATAGTCCCTTCTCATGGTGTGAGGTCTCCATAGTCACAGACAGATTCCCAGGGGAACTGCAGGGACAAAAAGAAGAGAGAGTTGGCACAAATGACTTTATAAAAAGAGCAAACAGGATTTGATAGCACTGCTTTCATATGAAAAGAATGAGAAATGGATTTTCAACATAACTCAGAAAAAACATCCTGTAAGAGCATATGCTCACGTGATTTGGGCATGTTGCTCTCTGATGACCTGTAAAACATGATAGAAAAAGTAGAATTTAGAATTCCCGGAGGATTAGATGGGCTGTGTGTCCATTACATTGTATTCTAAAATTGACACTTTGTCCTTTTTTGGTACGGAGAGATTCTGGTCATCAAGGGGTACCTGGTGTGCTGATGTGTTCTATCGGCAGCTGAAGATAGATCAATAACTTTTAAATTCCAAAGGAATGAGTGGCAGGGTATTGTTCCAACCAATGTTTTACTCAAACCAAAGACCAAGGCTCTCAAAACCATGCATTTGAGGAATGAGGGCAGGAAACAGAGAGTTATACCTAGAGAAGAGATTTCATGGGGACATAATAGCCACCTGTCTTAGTCTAGTCAGGCTGCTATAACAAAAATACCATAAACTTGGTGGTTTATAAATAACACACATTTATTTCTCACAGTTCTGGAAGATGGGAAATCTAAGATTAAGGAGCTAGGAGATTCCGTGTTATATGAGGGCCTGTTTCTTACGGATGGCGCCTTCTCACTGTGTCCTTACATGGTAGAACAGGGTAAAGAAGCTCCCCTAGGTCTCGTTTATAAGGGCATTAAGCCCATGCATGACCTACTCACCTCCCAAAGGCCCCTCTTCTTAATACAAGCACAATGGGTATTAGGCTTCAGCATATAAATTTTAGGGGGGACACAAACATTCACACCATAGCACCACCTTCAATATTTGGGAAACCATCTTACAGAGAAGAGATTTTACTGATTCTTGTGTCATATCAGAGGACAAAACAAGGACCAATGACTTTGAGGTAGAAATAGACAAATTGCAGCTCCATAAATGAAGAACTTTCTAATACTTCAGGCTACCAAACTAAGGAATGAGCATCCAGGAAAACTGAGATAGCCATCTCTCAAGCAGAGGCTGGAAGTAGGTGACAATGAGATGAACACAGTGACCTGTCCTCATGTGTTTACTTTTTTCCAAGCTCTTTGGTACCGGCTTGACAGGTGTAGACTCATTTCATCTTCTAAGTATGTACTGATATCATCACCGATTTCAGAAGAGGAAAACCAAGGCTAATGACTAATAACTGACAAAGCTAAGACTCAACCCTGCTAGTTCAACTCTGCAACTCACAAGTTTAACAACTAGATAACCCATCCACTTCTGTCACCGAAGGGATTCCTACAGACTCAATTATCCCTGCTAAATTCCTTTGAACTCCCAAAGTGAATATATAGTCATGATTTGCTTAACCATGGAGATACATTCTGAGAAATGTGTCACTGTGCAAACATCATAGAGTGAACTTACACAAACCTAGATGTGCTACTACACACCTAGGCTATATGGGATAGACTAGTGCTTAGTGCTCCTACACTACGAACCTGTACAGCATGTTACCGTACTGAATACTGTGGGCAATTATAGCACAATGGTAAGTATTTGTGCATATAAATATATTCAAACATAGAAAAGGTGGAGTAAAAATACCATATAAAAGATATTTAAAAGGTACACATGTATAGATCGCTGACCAAGATTGGAGCTTGCAGGACTGGAAGTTGCTCTGAGTGAGTGTCAGTAAGTGAGTGAAGAGTGCATGTGAAGGCCTAGGACATTATGGTACACTACTGTAGATGTTTAAACATCATACACTTAGGCTACACTAAATTTATAAAAACGTATTTTTATTTTATTTCGTCAATAATAAATTAATCTTAGCTTATGTAACCTTTTTACTTTATAAATGTTTTAATTCTATTTTAAGAACTTTGATATTTTTGTAATAACATAGTTTTAAACACAAACATATTGTACAGCTATAGAAAAATATTTCCTTTATATTATTACTCTATAAGCTTTTTTCTACTTTAATTTTTTTTCTTTTTTTCTTGTTTTTGTTTTTGTTTTTGTTTTTGTTTTGAGACAGGATCTCACTTTGTCACCCAGGCTGGAATTCAGTGGCACAATCACAGCTCACTGCAGCTTCAACCTCACAGGCTCAGTTAATCCTCACTAGCTCAGCCTCCTGAATAGCTGGGAATACAGGTGTGTACCACCATGCCTCGCTAATTTTTTGTATTTTTGGTAGAGACAGAGTTTTATCATGTTTCCCAGGCTGGTCTCGAACTCCAGGACTCAAGCAATCTACCTGCCTTGGTCTCCAAAAGTGCTGGGATTACAGGTATGAGCCACCACATCTGGCTTTTTTTTTTTCCTTTGTAAAAAATATGTTGTTAAAAACTAAGACAGAGCAGGGTGCAGTGACTCACACCTGTAATCCCAGTTACTTGGGAGGCTGAGGTGGAAGGATTACTTGAGGCCATTTCAAGATCAGCCTGGAAAACAAGACCCCCGTCTCTAAAAAAATTTTGTTTTAATTAGTTGGGCTTAGTGGCATAGGCCTCTAGTCCCAGCTACTCAGGAGGCAGGAAGGTCCCTTGAGCCCAGGAGTTTGCGGCTGCAGTGAGCTATGATCATGCTGCTGCACTCCAGCCTGGGTGACAGAGAGAACTGTCTCATTATCTCTTGTCTGCCGCCATGTAAGACGTGCCTTTTGCCTTCCACCACAATTGTGAGGCCTCCCCAGCCAAGTGGAACTGTGAGTCCATTAAACTTCTTTTTCTTTATAAAGTATCCATTTTCACGTATATCTTTATCAGCAGCGTGAAAACAGACTAATACAGTAAATTGGTACTGGTAAGGTGGGTGCTGCTGTAAAGACACCCGAAAACATGGAAGCAACTTTGGAGCTGGGTAACAGGCAGAGGATCTCATTTTCTCTTGTCTGCCACCATGTAAGATGTACCTTTTGCCTTCCACCATGAATTTGAGGCCTCCCCAGCCACGTGGAACTGTGAGTCCACTAAAATTCTTTTTCTTTATAAATTGCCCAGTCTTGGGTTTGTCTTTGTCAGTTGTGTGAAAACGGACTAATACACCATCTCTTAAAAAACATTAATAACAAAAACTAAGACACTAACACACACATCAGCCTAGGCCAGCACAGGGTCAGGATCATCAATATCACTGTCTTCCACCTCCACATCTTGTCCCACTTGAAGGTATTCAGGTGCAATAACATGCATGGAGCTGTCGTCTCTATGACGACAATGCCTTTTTTTGAAATACCTTCTGAAAGACTTGCCTGAGGCAGTTTTACAGTTAACTGCTTTTTTATAAGTAGAAGAAATATATTCTAAAATAACAATAAAAAGTATAATATAGTAAATAAACCAGTAACAATGCCATTTATTATCATTATCAAGTACTATGTACTATACATAATTGTGTATGTTAGACTTTCGTATAACTGGCAGTGCAGTAGGTTTGTTTATTCCAGCATGACTATAAACACCTTAGTAATGCATTCTGCTAGACATTCACAACAACTACAATGTCACTAGGTCATAGCTGAATTTTTCAGCTCCATTAAAATCACCTTATGAGAAGCTGGTCAGTCATTGATGCATGACTGTAATTATGCTAAAATCCAGGGTTCTCTTGAGGGGATTGTAAAAGGTGAGATCCTTGTGGCCAGGAGTGGCAGGGAAAACAAGGACCTGCAAAGCCTTGTGAGAGGGGCTAATAAGGGTGCAGCTGAGAGAGGAAGGACATTCCAGGTAAGGGGACCAGGGCGAGCAAAGGGGTAGTGCCAGAATGAGGACCAGAGAGAAAATTGCAGTGGCTGGAAGACTGATTTTGAGTCTAAGCACAATGGGCCATAACTTTGGAATGGTTGGTCAGAACCAGACTACAGAAACCATAGAAAGCCAGGTTAAGACTTTAGATTTCGGCCAGGCGCGGTGGCTCACGCCTGTAATCCCAGCACTTTGGGAGGCCGAGGTGGGCAGATCATGAGGTCAGGAGATCGAGACCTGGCTAACACAGTGAAACCCAATCTCTACTAAAAATACAAAAATTAGCCGGGCATGGTGGCGGGCACCTGTAGTCCCAGCTACTCGGGAGGCTGAGGCAGGAGAATGGCATGAACCCGGGAGGCGGAGCTTGCAGTGAGCTGAGATCATGCCACTGCACTCCAGCCTGGGCAACAGAGTGAGAGTCTCAAAAAAAAAAAAAAAAAAAAATTTAGATTTCATTGGTAGATACAAGGAAATCATTGAAAGTTTTAGGGCAGGAGAATGACACAATAAAAGTACCATTCTAGAAAGATTAGCCTGGAAGCAGGGTAGAGGACAGATTACAACAAAGAAATGCTGGAATGGGGCAGGCCACTTAGGAAGTCATGGAAACAATCCACCAACAAGGTGTGAAGGCTTAACCAAGATAAGGGAGGAATCAACGTTCAGTAACTCAGTGTCATTTCACAAGTTTATTTCGAGGTGGGGATTTGCCTTCTGGACTAAGGATAAGGCTGAAGATTAGTGCTTTTCTCCATGGTCAGTGAAGTTAGCTGTATTTAATACGTGTACATCTTCACCTTCAGCTAGTTAATTACATAAAGTCAACCTGATCATTTGCTGTAGTGGAAGCTCTTGAGTTATACGGGTAATCTACTACCTTAGTGATCCCCAATGAACCACACCTCCTCGTATTCAGGCCTTTGTGTAGTTCCCTCCTCTTGAATCTGGACTGAGACTGCAACCTGCTTTAACCAATAAAATGCAGGGAAAGTGATACCATGCCAATTCTTGGCCTCAGCTTCCAGAACGTTTTAAAGCTGCTGCTTTTAACCTCCTGGGAGCCTAGTGCCACCATATAAGAAGTCGAGCTACCCTGCTAGAGACTCCAGATGGAGAGGTTATTATGAAGAGAGATGCCTTGAGACAACAAGCCCCATACCCAGGACTTATTGCAGCCCTGGGTACCTTCTAGCTGAGCTACAGACAGTGAGTGAAAAAGACATTGTGGCTGTTCCAGCCCCCATGGACATCAAGTGGAACAGAGACAAACCAATCCCACTATGCTCTGTGCAAATTCTCAACTCACTGAATCATAAGAAATGACAAAGTTGGCAGTCATTTTAAGCTACTAAGTTTTGGGTTAGTTTCCTAAACAATAATACATAACTGAAACAGGTGTCTACCAAACTCACTAAAAGCCCCTTTCTGTGAGAGCTACTTCTCCCAACCCAAGGGGAAAGACCCCGGCAGCCTCGTTAGTCATACTTAACTCCACCCCTGACCACATTATTGGCCTTGGGATGGAGGTTAGAATTGAAGCTGGAGTATATTTGTCTTGGTCCCTGAGACTGGCTAGAAGGGAGACATGTAAACTCTCCAGGTTATAGGAGAGCCATCTTCAGCCATGAGGTATGACTGGGAGAAAAGTGAAAAAGATGGCAGCCTCTGGACGTGGCCCTTTCCAATCCTGCTTCCTCTCCCACATGAGGGCCCACAGTAACTGAGTATCTTTGAATTACTTACAATTCCTTTGTGTTGTTATAACATAATCTCGTTTTAAAAAATCTTTTATTTTTATGGATTTGGAGGTACAAGTGCACTTGTGTTACATGGAAACACTGCATAGTGATAAAGTCTGGGCTTTTAGTGTACCCATCACCCACATGGTGTCCCCAATAGGTAGTATTTCATCTCTTACCCTCTTCCCACCCTCCTAACTTTTGGAGTCTCCATGTCTCCTATCCCCCTCTATATGCCTGTGTGTGGCCATTGTTTAAGTCCCACCTATCAGTGAGAACATGTGGTTTTTGACTTTCTAGTTCTGAGTCAATTCACTAAGGATAATGGCCTCCAGTTCCATCCATGTTGCTGCAAAAGACATGCACAATCCCAGTAAATTTTTATTTACTGCAGTGTGCATTGGGTTTTTCTTACTAGCAACCAAAAAAAAATTATTGGAATAACAATTTCTCAATCTACCCCTCCCCCTGCCCCCCTCCACTCACAAACAAATTGTTCTCCTGAATTGAATGAACCCCTATTCAAGCTGAATGCATTAAATTGGCTTGTCAGGGTAAATGTGGCCTCAGAGTGTCAACCCAGAGAGAGGGACCAATCCACAGGCCATGTGACTAAGGAGACTACCCCACTACATTACCCTGTGATGTTCTCCAATCAATGCCACGATAAGACCACCCCAATCTGAGAATAGCCATTTCTTGGTCACCTCTGAGAATTCGGGAGCTCAAAGAAAGCAGAGACTTGACTCTGCAGTTCAAAGCTTCTCCAGGAACATGCAAGCAGACAGAACAGAAGATTGTCAAGACAGATGTGGTAATAAAGTTCCCACCAAGTGTAACTTCAAGCAAATTGAACTTCTTCAATCTATCACCAGACGTGGGAGGTTGAGACCCATTCTTCTGTGTCAAGTGTAGTCATTGGCGGGTTAATGGAAGCAACCTGTAACTTTCAGCTGGCAGCTGCTTCTCCTAGTTTGTTCTCAAGCAACTGAGCTATGGCTACAGGGTCTGTGGAATTGGGTTAAAGTGACACCGTGTCTCGCTTAGACATTGAGAAGTATCTCCTGAGGTGTGATGGACACTGGGGAGATGGGGGCTCAGATCTATGCAGGGCAAGTATCAAGTTTGGACATCCTCATGATAAATGTTTTCCATCTTCAAGGGTTTCCTTCCTTCTCTGAATGCCTTACCCTTCTGAAGAAATGACTGAAAATTTATTTAATAACACACTTCATGTTCCCTTCAGCCCATTCTCCTCCAAGGAAGTATGTTGTTAGCAAAGTAGATGATATTGTCTTTCCTTTCTCCCTGCCTGTCCTATGCCTTGGTAGTCCTAAGACTGTCATGTGACAGTTTCTAAGGCTGGGAACATGCATCTGACTGGTTACTAAATAACATGCACAGCATTAAGACACCCTGAGTCTCTCAACAGAACACCTCCTTTCTACAACTACCATGTGTATAGAGCCCCACAATCCACCAAGTACTTTCACATACGATTGTTTTTGATGACGATGATGATGATGATAGCTAATATTTATGTAGCAGACACTCTGTTAAATGCTTTATATCCATCAGGGCATTTTAGCCTCACTGCAGCCTTATTAGGCAGGGATGTAATTATCCCAGTTTACAGATGAGGAAATTGAGGCCCAGAGGAGAAGTTACTTGCCCTTGAGGGCATACAACTAGGAAATGGCAGTGACAGGCACTGCCTGCAGTTCCAATGACTCTAAAGCCCAATTCTTGAGCTATTCCTTATTTACAAATGGATGCTTCAGTGGAAGGACTGCATAGAGGCCCTCTCCTCTCTGATGATGGCTCTGGAACTTCTCTGACCTTTTCATCCTGCAACACTTGCCCCATGGCTAGCCATGGGGGACCAGCAGGGGCAGGAGGAGAATGGGATGGAGGTCAAGGTGTAGTTGGGGAAAGGAGGGAGGAGCAGGGAACAGCAGCCACACTCCTATCCTGCTCCCCATTCCAGAGCACACCACAGCCCTGAGACAAAGGCCCTGTGACCTTTTCTGTGTGAAGATGGCCAAGAGGAACAACCTGAAGCTCCCTCTAAAGGGCAGAAAACTCCCACCCTAGGCCCCATCCAAGGTCACAAAGGGCCCTCTCCTCTGCCATCCCCCAGTCACTACACCTCAGTAATCAGTCGGCACTGGTGGTTCTCAAATCAGTGTAATTTTGCTCCTTGGGAGGCATCTGACAATGTCCAGGGGCATTTTTTGATTGTCACATGGGGGAAAGGTGCTACTGGCAACTAGTGGATAAAGGCCAAAAATGCTGTTCAACACCCTACTGTATGTAGAGCAGCCCTCCACAACAAAGAATTATCTGATTCAAACTGTCAATAGTGCCCAGGTCGGTCCACACCAAGGGTGATCTTGTTGGACCCTCAACAGCTTTCAGGGTGTTCAGAGCACCTGCCAGATCAGGTGAAGGCCCTTCAGCAGGCTGCAAAATCAGAGGCAAAGATGTGGATTACAGCCCACGCCCCTACCCCTGAAGGGATGTCAACACCAGGACAAGGGTGGAACCGTGGTCCAGGATCAGGGAGCAGAACCGGCAGCTCCATCCTACTTCCATTGCGAAGAGAAAGAACATCATGGCTCTCTTTGTAGGCATCAGGCACTATGTTCAGTGTACCCTTCATCTCTTTTAATTCTCACAGAGGATTACCTATGAGGCTGATTCCCCTTTTATTGCCATTTTCCAGATGATAAAAACGAAGGCTTACAGATCTAAGTAACTAAATGAACCGGAGCAGTTGTCCAAGATCACGCAGCTGCACAAATGACTTCACAAGCATCTTGCCTGTTCCCCCACCCAGGGCTCTATCCTGCTCTCCTGCTCCCTGTGAGAAGATGGCTCCCTGAACATCTTGCTCCCATTAAAAACAAATGAAAATGCTTTAACTTTCTCTTACTTAAAAAAAAGAAAAAAAAAAGCAACTTCCAGATCAACCATTGCTCTCACCCCACATTGGCTCAGTCAGTCCACTTCCTCTCCTATCTTCCTCACACATCCACATCCAGTCCCTTGGTAAATGCTGCCAACTCAACCTTTGCCGTAGATATGGAGTCTCACTTCTTACCACCACTCTGGCTTCCACTGTCCTCCTCCCAGCCACCATATCTGACCCTGGATCTTACCATAGCCTTTTCACTGCTCTCCTGCTCCACCCTCTGATCCACCCCATGCCTGAGCTATTAATATTTTTCATAAGGCAATCAGGGTGAACTTTCTAAAACTATAATCCGATCTTGCCACACCTCAAAGCCCTCCAGTGGACCCACAGAGGCCAAGTGGGGAACCTAAACATCCACCCTCATCAGGCTGCAACAAGCCACCCCAACCCCCACCCTAGCCTTGCTAGGGAGGTGTCAAAGAAGGCTGAGAGAGAGCTTGAACTTTCATCCCACCCAGAGAAAGCAAGGTGCCCCACCACCACCAAGGTGTCAGTGGAGACCTCATGGGGAGCTTAGATTTTCACCCAATCCATGTATAAAAAGGTGCTCCTTCTCCCCACTGGGGTGGTATCATTGGAGAGAACAAGGCCACCCCTTCACCCAACACACATACATACATAATGGCAGTGGAGACCATGTAGGGTGTAGAAAAGAGGCACTAATGCCCCTCCTAGCCATGGTGGTTTCTTTCATCCACTAGAGTAGTGTCAGAGAAAGCCTGCTAAAACACAAATTTTAAGTAAGACCCAGAGTCTCATAACATAATACTCAAAATTCCTAGGTTTTATTCAAAATCACTCCTCATACCAAGAACCAGGAAGATCTCAAAATAAATGAAAAAAGACTATTAACAGATGTCAACACCAAAATGACACAGATGTTAGAATTATTTAATAAGGATTTTTAAGTAGTCATTATAAAAATATTTCAATAAGCAGTTAAGAACATGCAACAAATTTTTAAAAATTGAAAATAACAGCAAAGAAACAGAAAATACTACCAAAGCTATAAGGAAGCTATAAGGAAAAATCAAATGGAAATATTAGAACCAAAAAACACAATAACCAAAATAAAACCTCAATGGATGGGCTCAACAGCAGCATGGAGAAGACACAGAAAAGAATCCATGAACTTGAAGACAAAACAATAGAAACTACTCAAATTGATTAGAGAGAAAATAACTAAAAATAATGAACAGAACATCAGGAGCCTGGGAAATACAGTTGGCCCTCTGTATCCATGGATTCCTCATCCATGGATTCAACCAACCATAGATTGAAAATATTTGGGGGAAAAAAAATAAAAAATGATACAATAATAAAAATAATACAAATAAATAACAATGCAGTATAAAGCTATTAATATTGTATTAGGTATTATATTGTATGACATTTTACATAGTATTAGGTATTATAAGTAATCTAGGGATGATTTAAAGTATGTAGGAGGATGCACCTAGGTTAGATGCAAATACTATGCAATTTTATTTAAGGGACTTGAACATCTGTGGATTTGGGTATTCGAGAGGGGTCCTGGAACTAATCTCCTGTGGATACCAAGAGATGACTACTGCATAACAAAAGATCAAACATTTGTGTCAGTAGAGTCCCAGGAGGAGAGGAGAAAGTGGATACAGCTGAAAAGGTACTTGAAGAAATAATGGCTAAAAACTAACAAAATTTGGCAAGAGACATAAACCTACAAATTCAGAAAGCTGAGCAAACCCAAACAGGATAAACCCAAAGAAATCCACTTCAACATATATTACAGTCAAATTTCTAAAAATTAAAGACAAGAAAAAAATATTGAAAGCAGCCAGAAAAAAAGTAACTTGTTGCTTATAAGAGAAAAACCATCCAAATTACTATAGATTTCTCATCAGAAACTATAAAAGCCAGAAGAAATTGGCACATTTTTCAGTACTGAAAGAAAAGACCTGTCGATGCAGAACTTTATATCCAGTAAAAAAGAAATATTATTCATGAATGGAGAGGAAGTCGAGACATTCCCAGATTAAAAAAAAAAAAAAACTAAGATGATTTCTCACCAACAGACCTGTCCTAAGAGAATAATTAAATGAAGTTCCCTAAACAGAAAGAAAATGATTAAAGAAGAAATCTTGCAACCTCAGGAGGGAAGAATGAGCACAGAAAATGCAAAAATACAGATAAATACAATAGTGTTTCCTTTTTCTCTTGACCTTTCTATATTAGTTTGGCAGTTGAAGCAAAAATTATAAAATTGTCTAATGTGGTTCTCAATGTACCTAGAGAAAATGTTTAAGACAATAATATGATAAATCAAGAATGACAAAAGGATATAAAAGATGATAAGGTCTCTACACTTCACTTGAACTGGTAAATGTGGACGCTAGTCAATTTAGATAAGTTATGTACATGTACTGCAATGTCTAAAGCAACCACTAAAAAAAAGTCATACAAAGAGATATACCCAAAAACATTAGCATTCTAAAAAATGTTCAAGCAACTCACAGAAAGGCAGAAAAAAAAACAGAAAAATGAAAAAGGAGAAGAAACATAAAACAAAAAAAGGGGCAAACTTGAGCTTATCACAGCAATAGTCACATTAAATGTAAATGATCTAAACACGCCAATTAAAAAACAGAGATTGTCAGAATTGACTTCAAAAAAATGACCTAACTATATGCTGTCTATAAGAAACTCTCTTCAAATATAGTGATATATATAAGTTGAAAGTATTTGTAGTTTCCACATCTGTGGAGTCAACTATTAGGTTGGTACAAAAGTAATTGTGGTTTTTGTCATTATTTTTAATGTCAAAACCTGCAATTACTTTTGCACCAACATAATAACTGTGAATTGAAAATATCTGAAAGAAAAACTGCACCTATACTGAACATGTACAGATTTTTTTCTTGTCATTATTCCCTAAGTAATACAGTATAACAACTATTTACATCGCATTTACATTGTATTAGGTATTATATGTAACCTAGAGTTAATTTAAAGTATACAGAAGGATGTGTGTAGGTTACGTGCAAATACTACACCATTGTATATAAGGGACTTAAGCATCAGCAGATTTTGGCATCCACAGAAGGTCCTAGAACCAATTCCCCAAGGATACTAAGAAATGACCATACCATCCAGACATTAATCAAAAGAAAGCAACAGGAGTAGCTATATTAACACAAGAAAAAAAGTTGACTTCAAAGTAAAGAAAATTGCCAGGGACAGAGAGGGATATTACATAATGATAAAAGGGTCAATTTACCACGAAAACATAACAATCTTAAAAAAAAAATCAGTCTTACTATACAACCCATCAATCGCATCCTAGGCACTTATCCCAGAGAAATGAAGGTTTATGTCCTCACAAAGGCCTGTACATGATTGTTTATTGCAGTTTTCTGTAATAGCCAAAAACTAAAAGCAAAGTGTCACTCAGTAGGTAAGTGGTTAAACAAACTGTGCTACATTCATACTATGGAATACTACTCAGCAAAAAAAAAAAAAAGAAGAAGAAGAAGGAATGGAATACTGATTCATGCAACAACATGGACAGATCTCAAGGGTATTATGTTAAGTGAAAAAAGCCAATCTCAAGATCACATAATGCAAAATTCCATCTATAGAGCATTCTTGAAACAAAATGAAAGAGATCGATGGTTGCCAGAAGTTAGAGATGGTGGAAGGTTGTGGGAGAATGGATATAAATAACTATGAAATGGGAGATATTTGTGGTAATGGAATAGTTCTGTATCTTGATTGCAGTAGTGGATACAAAAGCCTACACATATAATAAAATATCATAGAACTGTACACACACATTGTATTAATGCCAATTTTCTCATTTTTTATGTTGTACTATAATTATGTAAAATATAACCACTGGGATAAACTGGATAAGGGTGTGTGGAACCACCCACCCCCAACTCCTGTATCACCTTTGTAATAATCAGTTTAAAAACAATTTACTTCTTCTGTGAAGTGACCCTCACCTTCTTAAAGGGGCTGCCCCTTGATCCGCAGCCCTGTCCCCATATCTATTCTCCCACCAGCCTCTGGACAGGGGCTAGGACTTCTTTTTCTTTTTTGTATGTCTTCAAACAGTGCCTGGGTTACAGTAGCTTCTCAGTAAATATTTGTTGAATGACTAAGTGAGGGTATGACTTGCAACCCTGGTTCTATCACAGAACAACCTGGGCCACATGGGAGAAGAATGTCACAGCCTAAGACAAGAAAAAGTAGTGTAAATTTTAAGTCACCCAGATAAGCTGGCTTCTTTCTGATCTGACTAGATCCACTCTGGCTGCTCAGAAATACAGTCTTTTGCCAAACAACTGCATCTCCAGGAACCTAGTTGTGTCCCACTAATTACAAAAATAATACATGTGAGAATTGCCAGGATGCTACAACTATTAAGTTTAATGGGAAACAGGATATTTACAAGATTCAGATTATTTATTAATTACAAAAAAGAAAATAGTAATTTAACAGTGGCAGACACTAGCTTTCTTACCTGATGCTAATCCAAATTAACATCACTTCTAATGAGACAAATTGGCATCACGTGCCACTTACATAATGCACTGAGAACAACAATCTATGGCTTCCTGCCCAAACACATAACCTGAATCTAATCATGAAACATCGGACACACACAGAGTGAGGGATATTCTACAAAACAAAACTAGTCCTTATTCTTCAAAAATATCAAGCTATGGCCAGGAGTAGTGAGGTGGGAGGATAGTTTGAGGCCAGGAGTTCAAGACCAGCCTGGACAATACAGCAAGACCCTGTCTCTACGAAAATTTAAAAATTAGCCTGGTGTGGTGTTGCATGCCTGTAGTTCTAGCTACCCAGGAGGCTGAGGTGAAGGGATTACTTAAGCCCAGGAGTTTGAGGCTACAGTGAGCTATGATCACACCACTGCACTCCAGCCTGGGCGACAGAGCAAGACTCTATCTTAAGAAAGTATATTTTCACGGTCGTAAAACGCAAAGAAAGGCTAAAGAATCATTCCAGATAAAAGAAGATTAAAAAATAGAACACTTGCTATAATTTGAATATGGACTGTAGGTTGGATAACAGCATGTGTGCATACATGCAGGTATCACTGTTACATTTCCCAGTGTCGATAACCTTACTACCATGTGCAGGAGAATGCCCCTGTGTTCAGGGGATACACACTGAAGTATTTACATGTGAAAGAGAAATTGTAGAAACAAAGCAATGTGGCAAAATGGTACTGACTGGTGAATCTAGGTGACTGGTACACAGGAGTTCTTTTCGGTAAATTTTAAATTATTTCAAAATAAAAAGGCTTTTAAAAATCATACACATTTACATTTGTATGCCGGGAGGAAAGGCAGCTTTAGGCCGACTCTGAGTTGCAGCATCTTGTAGCAAATCAAAAACAAAAAAGAAAGAAAAGAAACTGTCCCTGAATGTCTTCAAGTTCTCTAAATGCCTACCCGGCTCTTTGCACCCCCCAGCATTCTGTCTGCTCAAATGCTCCACTGGGGCTGGAGGAAGGGACCCCTCCTGTCCTTGCAGCTGCAGCTCACTCGGCCTAAGTTAAAATGGAGGGAGGAGGCCAGGGGAATGCAGGAGGCCCGGGAAGCACCTGAGACAATAAGATAAGCAGCCCCTGCCTGAATCATGGCAATTTGATCAAAATGGTCTCTGAGATGCTCTCTCTCACCTCTTCTCACAAAGGCACGATAGCCCTATTTGGCTCAAGCCAACTCATAGTTTTTACTCATTATTTTTCCTGTTGAACTCTTGGTCCACAGTGAAGATCATTTGCAAATAAAGCTCAGGGTTTCTAAAGGCTTTATGAGACAATCAAACAGGCAGGAATGTAGTCTCCAGTGTCAAATCAGTCTCTGACTATCCATTATTATTCTCTTTTTTTTTAATATCACTCATTTTTTTCTCTGTTAAAGTTGTTTCTATTCATCTCACTTTACCACTGCCCAGACCAATCTTCCTAAATTAGCAGAGGCCTGCAGCACCCTGCATGGGGAAGGAAAGTGGCGGGGGGGAAATAGACAGACAGACTGTCTGCAGCAAAACTATTTAATTCGAGCTGGTTGCCCCCTCTGAAAAATGATGTCCACATCAGATAAGGAGACGGGCAGTTTAAATTGTTCTATCAGAACCGAGTTGCCTGTTTTTGAAGCTCATTCTAGACAATTGAAAACTGTTCTCTTCTCCTTTTTCTATAACGCAATTGCCCTACTTGAAGGCTGTTTGTGATTGAAGTAGGGGCCACAATAATTTATACAGTAAAAGCCTCTATCTAGATCAAATTGTATATTTTCTACGTAAATATGCTGGGTAAATAGTCCTTCTGTTTTATCTTTAATGCAGTATCTTTATGCATTCTGTCAAGCTAACACTCCTTTGGGAATATTTTACATGCTAGTACACAGGCAACTTGCTACTTATTACATTTAATGTGGTTTGGCTTTTCGCAGATGAGAATATTAAGTGTTATGTCTGCCTTCCTTAGAAGCAGTTTGCCCTGTGAATGTGCATTTGTTGCCCTAATGGGTCTTTTCCTGTTTTAATTAATATGACAACATAGTATTGTCATCAACCAATATTTATGGAACAACCCTCTAAAGGCTTGTGGCCTGTGCTGGGGGCTTTAATTAAAAGGTCCTATCTTATTCTGGGGATCTATGCAACAGAGATATTCACGCAGCTGTGCAAGGGCAGCTATACAAGGAGCTGGCTGCAGCATCATTTGGTATAGCAAAACAAAGGGATTGACTAAATAGATTATTATACAGCCATTAAAGAACTGGATCAATGAGTATTAATTAAAGTGGAAAGATACCCATGATATATTGGGGAATCAAAAAAAGAGAACTGAAAAATATTACTATAGGATGATCCAATTTTCAAGGAGAAAAAAAATCTCAGGCCAGGCACAGTGGCTCATGCCTGTGACCCCACCACTTTGGACAGCCAAAGCAGAAAGATCACTTGAGCCCAGGATGAGACCAGCCAGAACAACATAATGAGACCCCATCTCTACAAAAACATTTAAAAAACAAAAATTAGCCAGGCATGGTGGCTCACACCTATGAGGCGGGAGGATTGTTTAAGCACAGGAGATCAAGCCTACAGTGAGCTATGCTCATGCCACTGCACTCCAGCCTAGGCAACACAACAAGACCCTGTCTCAAAAAAAAAAAAAAAAAAAAAACTCAATATATGCATTGTGTGGATGTGTGGGTATGAGTGTTTGTGTTCACAAGTAGCTGTGCATGAAGCTTCTATTTACATTTCTAAAATCTAGAATAATATACACCTAACTTTTGTCAATAGTAACCCTTTAGGGAGTAATACTAAAGTAGACGGCAAGGAGATATTTATACTCTATTTCAAACATCTGCATATTATTTGAACTTTCTACAAAGAACATAGGCCTTTTGCAAATATGAAAAATAAAACATTTCTTAAGAGATAGTATTCATTCCACTTATACACTGTTGGTGGGAGTGTAAATTAGTTCAACCATTGTGAAAGACAGTGTGGTGATTCCTCAAAGACCTAAAGACAGAAATACCATTTGACCCAGCAATACCATTACTGGGTATATACCCAAAGGAATATAAATTGTTCTACTATAAAGACACATGCACATGTATGTTCATTGCAGCCCTAGTCACAGTAGCAAAGACATGGAATCAACCTAAATGCCCATCACTGATAGTCCGGATAAAGAAAATGTGGTACATATACACCATGGAATTCTGTGCAGCCATAGAAAGGAATGAGATCATGTCCTTTGCAGGGACGTGGATGGAGCTGAAGGCCATTATCCCTAGCAAACTAATGGGAACAGAAAACCAAATACCACATGTTCTCACTTACAAGTGGGAGATAAATGATGAGAACACATGGACACATAGAGGGGAACAACACACACTGGGGCCTATCAGAGGGTGGGGGGTGGGAGGAGGGACAGGATCAGGAAAAATAACTAATGGGTGCTGGGCTTCATACTTGGGTGATGAAATAATCTGTACAGTAAACCCCACGTTTACCTATGTAGCAAACCTGCACATGTACCCCTGAACTTAAAATAAAAGTTAAAAAAAAGAGAGACAGTGTTCATTTAATAATTATGTATGCTATGTTTATAATCACAGGAACAAGCAAAAGAGAGCCCAAAATAACCAAATAAATAATCTTCACAAATGAACAAAAACTCTTTAAATTAACTATTTTCCTTTGTTCAGGGGGCACACTGGGAGACCCCCTGAACATTCAGGATGGGTCAATCATCACTTCATGAACAATTAAAACAGCAGAACACTAACACCTCCATGCCTAAGGGGCGCTGTGATTTCCAGTTCTTCAATGGAGATGAAGATAAAGAGCTCTATCTCCAGGGCTTCATGAGAGGCTGAGAGGATCCTGGGCAGCTAGAAGAGAAATCTGGAGAAAAAAATAATAAAGATGCAGCCCTCTTAAAAGACTTAGGACTTGAAGCTCTTGATTACACCAGGATTCTATATACCAGATGTAGACTCCAGGATCTACTGTTTTCTGAACACACTGTTCTGTTGAGACCATAAAAATAACCAGATTTCTGGGAATCACTAACAATGGCGTGGAGTAGGGGAGGGAGGGGGACAAAAACCCGACCCCCCCCACCTCGAGCATGCCCTGGCATATCATACACAGGTGTGTGGCTGGACGTATGCAAACCAGCCATGATGGAAACTGGGGAGATCACAAATGCATCCAAAATCAATCACCTGCCTTGGAAGAGCAATGGAAACATAAGCTTCTCATAATTTTTGAAAAACAGAAAGTTAAAGACAAACATGTTTGAAATCCATAAAATAATTAGTGGTAAAAAGTAAATCAGTGGCATCTCAAATGCAAATTTAACTTAGGAACTACCTTAGAACCTGACCATTAGAGAAGATTCACCTGTCCCAGGCATCCTAAGCCCAGTGGCCAAGGCTGCAAGAGGGACAGCATTTTCTGTTTAGCTCCACTGCGCAGTCAACTTGAAAATGCAAGCAGCCATGCTCTCCTGTATAACATTTTAAAACACCATTGTATGTGGAATTTATCAAGGAAGTTTAATACTCAAAACAATCATTTATTGAGCAGGTACTGTGTGCTGAATAGTGTGCATGGTGCTTTCACATTTATCACTTCACTAACTCCTCACAACTCACCAATGCTTTAATGTGTATTAAGGATGATGATTACAGAGGGTGATGTTGAGTTAAAATAGAGTAAATCCTGCAAGCAAGCAAGAACCCCTTGGGTTACCCAAATTCCAAACTTCACTGCCAGGGACTTCAGATTATCTTAAATGCAGAACAGGGTGAACACCCAAAAATCTGTCAATCTGTATATACATTTTCTTTTATTCCTTCCTTTGGTCCAACTCAGTGTTCTTAATTTTTTTTTTTTTTAAAGGTTCTCATTCCCATTGCCCAGTCTGGAGTGCAGTGGTGCTATCTTGGCTCACTGCAGCCTCAACAGCCTGGGCTTAAGGGATCCTCCCACCTCAGCCCCTCAAGTAGCTGTGACTACAGACATGCACCACCATACCTCGCAAATTTTTGTATTTTTTTGTTTTTGTTTTTTCTTTTTTTTTTTGAGACGGAGTCTCGCTCTGTCGCCAGGCTGGAGTGCAGTGGCACCATCTCGGCTCACTGCAACCTCCGCCCCCTGGGTTCAAGCAATTCTTCTGCCTCAGCCTCCCAAGTAGCTGGGACTACAGGGGCACGCCGCCATGCCTGGCTAATTTTTTTTTTTTTTTTTTTCGGTAGAGACGGAGTTTCACCATGGTGCCCAGGTTGGTCTTGAACTCCTGGGCTCAAGCAATCCGCCTGCCCCAGCCTCCCGAAGTGTTGGGATTACAAGCGTGAGCCATTGCACCAGGCCACAGTGTTCTTAATCTTTAATGAGCATAAGAATAACTGTACTGGCCCGGCACCGTGGCTCACGCCTGTAATCCAGGCACTTTGGGAGGCTGAGGTGGGCAGATCATGAGGTTGGAAGTTCGAGACCAGCATGGTCAGCATGGTGAAACCCTGTCTCTACTAAAAATATAAAAACTAGCCAGGCATGGTGGCAGATGCCTGCAGTCCCAGCTACTCGGGAGGCTGTGGCAAGGGAATTGCTTGAACCTGGCAGACGAAGGTTGCAGTGAGCAGAGATTGTGCCACTGCACTCCAGCTTAGGCAACAGAGTGAGACACCATCTCGGGAAAAAAAAGAAAAGAAAAGAATAACCGTAACCGTACTATACAGAGTTATTGTACAGGACATTTGTGGGGTTTTGGGTAGAGGCAGACAGGACAATCTGTACAGCATACAACACGCACCAGCCTTGTTGGAAAGCAGTATACCCTTCCTAATCATAAACAACAAGAGAACTTGAGCCTCCCTCTCACCATCTCCCAATAGTCTACTCAACCAATCAGATACTTCCACCCAGGACTTTGAATCTGGAACAAATGAGAAAATAAACAAGAGAAAGTTAGAATCCGAATGCAGTGGTAGCAGTGGTAATATCTAGCAGAAACAGCAGTGTCCTGGCAAGACTATTACAACTAAAACACTGTAGCTATATATTCAATTCATTAGGCTAGTATAACTTCATCATGAAAATCTGATAAATACAGTACAATAAAAGAAAACCATATCCCAATCTCTCATTCACATGGATATAAAAATCCTAAACAAATATTAACACACCAAATCCAGCAATATAGATCAAGTTGGGTTTAGAGCAGGAATTCAAGGTTGGTTTAACATTAGAAAAATCCATGTATTTTACCACATTCACAGATTAAAGAAAAAAAATTAAGTGACTTTTTTTCATAGTACAGAAGAAGCATTTGATAATATTCATCATCCTTCATAATGCGGGGAGGAAAAAGTTGTAATAAACCAGAAATAGAAGGAAGTTTCCCTAAACTGATAAAGGATATACACTCTCACCAAACATTATGCTTAATGGTAAAATTATGAGAGTTTTATTTTTAAGATTGCAAACAAGACAATGATGTCCACTGTCACTAATTCTATTGAACATTTTACAAGAGGTCCTAGCCAGTGCAATAAGGCAAATAAATAAATAGTGTAAGGATTGGAAAGGAAGACATGAAACTGTCATTATTTGTGGATGATACTATTGTTTATATTTTAAAATCCTTTAAAATCCTTAGTTTATTATAATTAATAACAGAACTTGGCAAGCCTACTACATTTTTTTAAAAAATCAATATATAAAAAATAATTGTATTTCTACATACAAAAAATAATTTTTAATGATACAATTTTCAGTTGCATCAAAAGTAGCAAGTACTTCTTCAAGACCTCCATGGATAAAACCACATAATTATGAAACTATTAAAGAAGACCTAAGTATACTATGCATTTACCTGGGTGACAAAATAATCTGTACACCAAATTTTCATAACATGCAAATTACCTATGTAACAAACCTGCACATATACCTTTGAACCTAAAATAAAAGTTAAAAAGAGACTTAAGTAAATGGAAGCTTTTAATTTGAATGTAATGAATGTTACCAATCTTTTGCTTTATAATTAATGTTTTATAATTCTTTCTCACAAAGACAGTCTTCTGTACTATTTTGCCTTTTACATTTAGGTCTATAATCTGCCTGGAGTTGACTTTTGAGTATAGTGTGACATAGAGGTCCACTTTAATTTTTTTCATATGGATATCAAATTGTCTCAGCTCTATTTGTTATCCTCCCCCATGGATTGGCAGTGCTAGCTTTACAATAAATCAGGTGTCCATACATGCTGGGATTTGTTTCTTGGTTTTATATTCTGTTCCATTGGTCTATTTGTCTCTCTTTGAGCCAGTATACTGTGCTACGTATACATGATGTTCATGGATTGGAAGCCTCAATTATTGCAAAGATACTAATTTTCTCGCTAAAATGATCCATAGATTCAATGCAATACCATTAGCAAAATCCCAACAGATATTTTGTGTAAACTGAAAAGCAAGTCTAAATTTTATATGAAAAAGCAAAAGGACAAGAATAGTTAAGAAACTCTTGAACAAGATAGAGTACTTTTCCTGCTAGCTGTTAAGATCAGAAAATAAAACTGTTATTAAATGTAGCACAGTATACTGGCTCAAAGAGAGACAAATAGACCAATGGAACAGAATATAAAACCAAGAAACAAATCCCAGCATGTATGGACACTTGATTTATTGTAAAGCTAGCACTGCCAATCCATGGGGGAGGATAACAAATAGAGCTGAGACAATTGGATATCCATATGAAAAAAATTAAAGTGGACCTCTACGTCACACTATACTCAAAAGTCAACTCCAGGCAGATTATAGACCTAAATGTAAAAGGCAAAATAGTACAGAAGACTGTCTTTGTGAGAAAGAATTATAAAACATTAATTATAAAGCAAAAGATTGGTAACATTCATTACATTCAAATTAAAAGCTTCTGTTTATCAAAACATACTAGTAAGAGAAAGGAAATGGAAGCCACAGAGCAGAAATTATTTCCAACACATAAAACCAACAAAGGGCTCACATCCAGAATATATCAAGAAGCCTCAGAAATCAGTATGAGAAACTCAGACAATTCAGTATTTTTTTCAAGACTTGAATAGACATTTTACAAAGTGGAAACCTAAATGCTAGTAAATATGTATTAATAAAAAGGTAATTGACCTCTTTTGTAATCAAGAAATTCAAATGAAAGTCACCAACAAGTTACCCTACAAATCTACCACACAGGCTAAGTCTGCTAAAAGTGTCCTTTTATTTGATTATAAGGAAGGGGCCAGAGAGCCAACCTGACTCCATTCAGTTCTGACAGTGACTGTCTCCATGTAACTGAGAAGAGCATTGTTTTAGATATAAGAAATTTCCTCATATTATGAGTGATCCTCCCACTTTTTTGGTAGGCATTCAGATTAAAGCTGATTCCCTGCTCTGTATCACAAAGTCTCAGGATTGGAAGTAGCATGCATGCAAGTTTCTTGTTTCTTTTTCCTCTAATTCTTCTTTTAAACAATTCCGCCCCACCACTCTAGCCCCCTCAAAGCTCTCCTTCCCTTCTAGACTTGGGCTTTCTCCCTGGCTACTGCAAAATCGCATCTTTCAAATGTTGACTGTGAAGGCCATTTGTTGCAAGTACTAAACTAGTCAGTGGTTTAGACCAATATACATGGTGTCCTAAAGCACATTTTCCACCTTCAAAATTGTCAAGTAACAAGCCCTGCTAAAGCCAACTGTGTACCACACCACAGCACTCCCCAGAGAGGCAGATAGACACGGTTAACCCTGAATTAATTGGCAGCTGCTCTTTGGCTGCCTAGAGGGAGGAGATCATCAGAACAACTTTCTGGAAGCCAACCTGTGCCTTGGTGGGAGTCTAGGGCAGTGGAAATCATTACGGACTCATAATACCTGGACCTGGAAACAATTTTGATTATAAATCAAATTTATGAAACATGTTTCATCTTTCAGAAAAATAAAGTCCAAAAAGTTACAGTACATAGTTCGAGGTCAAACAACTGAAAATGGATCAAGTTGCAGAACTCAAACCACCCAGACCCCACTTCTGAACTTCATCCCACTTCCCTTCAGTCTACTTGTCTAACTGGACTGTTCCCATGTATAAACCTTGGGCAAACAACCTGACCAAAAGGATGTCAGACCTTATCTAGTTCATCAAATAATTCAAATGTTGTGCCAAATGCCAATATAGATTTCCCTGCTCTGAAAACAGTTTTTGTCTGCTGCTCATGAGAGAGCTCTCATGCATCCCCATGTTGTCCCATCGTAGCTCTTACAAAAGACTAGCGTCTCTGTCCATCGGAGACACAGTCACTGATGTCTTTGTCTTATTCCTTGCACTTGCTCCAGGGACCGCACACCAAGAACACAGCATGGACACAAGGGAATAAGATGCGGCTGGCCTCCCTTCCTCACCCCAGCGGCTTCCTTTTTCTTCCTACTCTGAGCACTTGAGTTTCCGATAAAGTGCCCATCTCCCATGACCAAGAAGAGGTCAAATTAAGAATGGTGCTCTCTTTAGCAACTACAAAAGGTTCTCATTTTCTCATCAAGTAAAGTTCCCTAATGGCTGGTATATGAGCCCAATTTCTTACCAGTCCTGAATTGAACCATTTCCCTCTCAGTGGCATGGGCTCCCCATGGGGCAGATTGTCACAGGCACTGCAGGTGCCAGAAGGAATCGGCAGGAATCATCTCTCCCTTTTAGACTTCTTGCCTTTGGTGTTTTAATTCGGTTCCAAACCTAAACCTTACAAGGGGACTGAGAAATCACAAGAGTCCTTAGACCCTCTGCATCATAAGCTGCAACCCATATTTATTTAAAGAAAATCAGTTCCTCCTTTCTAGGCTGACCTAGAGAAGACAGAGGGTAAATTGGATGAGGCGGGAGAGGGAGCCTCATGTCGAATAAATGACTTAAATAATCATGGTCCAGGGACTCTGGAGCCTCTATATTGATGGCTTTTAAAAGATCTTGGAAATCTACCCCACACAAGCAACAGCCCTTGTACTGAGATACATTCTGTCTCTGGACCATGAAGTTTCCCAAGTGAGGTTTCTGGGCTCCCTACCTTGGCCCTGTGCATGCCACACCCAGCTGTGCCTTCTCCTGCCCAGTCTAAGCCAGGAGCCTGCGAAAAACAACCCAAGGGCCTCCCATTCTTCATGCAGCAGCTCAAAGGCAACTAAGAAGCCGCTGGAACATTCATGAAGCCTTAATATGATTTTAATTTAGGATATTAAGACAGCTGCAGTGACCTCACACTCCTAGCTTTTAAACTCAAGTCTAATGACTCTTTTGCTGCAGCCAATGCTGTCACAACTCTCCTGGCATCTCCTGACAATTTAAACTGCTGGGCCTGGTGAATGCCCAGTGCTGTGGGTCAACACTACCTTCCCTTACTCATTCTGTCAATATTTGATGATCTCTACTCATGGTCAGTGGATGAAACAGATCATTCATGCAAGTGATTTCATTTCCTCTTCATGTTAAAAATGAGAAACACAGCCTAGACAACATAATGAAAACCTGTCTCTAGGAAAAATAGAATAACTAGCCAGGCATGGTGGTGCATGTGTGTAGTCTCAGCTGCTCGGGAGGCTGAGGCAGGAGGATCGATTGAGCCTGAGAGGTGGAGGCTGCAGTGAGCTATGATCCTGCCACTATACTCCAGCCTAGGTTACAGAGCAAGAACCTGCCTCAAAAGAAAAAAAAAAAAGAAAGAGAGAGAGAGGGAGAGAAACCCAAAGCCCAGAGGGGTTAAGCGACTTGTCTGAGGTCACACAGCAGTAATGATACCTGATTCCAAGACCGACTCTGGTCCCTGGATGCTGGGCTACCTCCTTCCTAGGGCCCTGCTGATCTGCCACTCACTGGGCTTGCAGTTTGCGCTGTCCTTCCGTAATGGGAGTGAGTGTTCTCCCAGGTCGCCCCCTCTGTCCCTCAGGACCCCCTGTGGCCCCTGCACATGTCAGCCTCACAGGGGGACAGAGGAGCCATCTGAGTTTCTCCAGGGCACACTGGTGGCCACTGGTTCAGCAGCCTCTCATCTGACTCTGATCCACTTAGCCACCTTCTGTTGCTCATGTTGCCCAGATCACATCACATCTAGGTCTCTCAGTCTGGCACACAGGCTCTCCAAGATCCTGCTCCAGCCTCCACAGTCCCTGCAACTTCCTCCTGATCCTTATGGTCCAGGAGCTTGGACCTGCGCACCGGCCCCTGCACACCATGACCCCACACCTTGGCTTGTGCTCCTCCTTCTGCCAGGAGCATCCCTTCCCTCCTCACGTCTGATCTCACTCACATTCATCTCCCTTCTCCTGACTAGTCCTCAACTACTCGAGTGACCCCTCCTCCAGGAAGCCCCTCTGATTCCACCCTCAGGCCCCTGCCTAGGCTCCATGTTACCTTGCTTCTCATGCCCTACCAAAGTCTTATAGCCCTGTCACATAGCAATCTGGCTGTGTGTCTGTCTCCCTCAGCAGCATCCAGAGTGCAGGGACCATGTCTTACCACACCTGCGTCCTCAGCACAGCCCTCAGCTGACACACACTGGGCTATGCCTGCCCTGGGACTGCCCAGCTTCCCAGCCTGGCAAGGGCACTGGCCCAAAGAAGGCCCCAGGCATCAGCCCCACCGAGGCTCTGCGGTTCTGCTCTGCGCTGCAGACAAAGGCCACGCTCACAAAGGGAACAGTGTGGTCACCTCTCCCAGAGCCAAGAACAAAGGGATGGCACGTGGGCATCGCCTTTGGCGGTGATGGCCACTCTACGCCAGGCTACACACACCTCACTGGTTGCCATGGCACATTTTAATTAAGCATAAGGATTTCGTGGCTTGATAACAGAAAATGCATCTTCCTTTTGTCTCTGGTCTCTTTGGGAACAGACATGGGGGTGTGGAGCTTGGAGCTGATTCTTAGCAAAGGGGAGGGGTCAGAAGGCCCCTGGAGAGACACCCCTGGTTCGGGGAAGACTGCCCCTCTGACATGCTCCTGTGCTCTTGCCTTGGGACCAGTCTCCACTGTCAGGAGGGGTGTCCCCCAAGCTGTTGGGGTTGCCCAGGATGGGCTAAGGGTACAGGAGAGTGCTGGGCAGGCTGCTGTACTCTCACCCTCTTTGTCCGTAGTCTCTGCCTCCAATAGGATTCAAAACCAGGCCACAGCAGGGCACAGAAACAGAACAGCAATATGAGCAAATCCTGGCCACACACAGTGGTGCATGCTTGTAATCCCAGCACATTGGGAGGCTGAGGTAGGAGGATTGCTTAAGGCCAGCAGTTCAAGACCAGCCGTGGCAACATAATAAGACCTAGTCTCTACAAAAAAATAAAATTTAAAAAAAAAATAGCCAGGCATGGTGGTGCATGCTGATAGTCCCAGCTACTCAGGAGGCTGAGATGAAAGGATCACCTGCCTGAGCCCAGGAGGTTGAGGCTTCACCAAAGGGGCTCTGCCAACAGCAAGCATATGGCTAGTGTGCAGCTGGCCCACATGTATGTGCATACATGCCCATGCGCTGCCATTCCTCAGCCTCATCCTACCACCCACACCTGAGCTGCTTTTAGCCTGAGCCAGTATGCACTTATATTAAGAGCTTGCCCAACGAGGCCTCCCATCAGCACAGTTACACCTCATTTGCACCTTTGAATTGGGCAGAGGGAGCTGAGCAGGGACTAGCAGACCCATTCTGCAGATGTGGAATCTTTGGTTCACAAGGTTAGGGACTCACCCAACCAGGAGTTGAACCAGGATTTGAATCCAGATTTGTCTGACTCCAAAGATCATGGAGTTCCCTCTACCCCAGGGTGTCTGTTTGACATTCCTTGGACATCCACTGTGTTCTGAGCACTCACTCAGACGTGTATTGAGCATCTACTCTGCATTGAACCCTTTGGAAGCTCTGGAGAGACACAGATGAGGACACCATGCAGGCTCATGGTGTAGGCCAGAGCTGCCCAATAGAAATAGAATGCCAACCATATACATCATTCCAAATTTTCTGGAAGCCCCATTAACTAAAGAAAAGAAACAGGTAAAATTAATTTTAATAAAAAATGTCTTTCACACACTATCCAAAATATCATTTCAACATGTTAATGAGATAATTTACATTCTTTTTCATATTAAGTCTTAGGAATCTGGGGGTATATTTTACATTTACAATACATCTCAATTCAGACATCTCACCCTGTTTTATCCTGTCGTATTAGTTAGAGTTCTCAAGAAAAATAGAACCATGGATATATAGATATATAACAGGGGATTTATTATGAGAATTGGCTCATGTGATTATGAAAGAAGCCCCCATAATATGCTGTCTGCAAGTTGGAGAACCAGTGAAGCCAGTGTTGTGATTCAGCCTGGGTCTGAAGGCCTGAGACCAGGGACGGAGAGACTGCTGAGGGTAAGCCTTAGAGTGTGAAGGCCTGAAAACATGGATCTCTGATGTCTGAGGGCAGGAGAAGACGGATGTCCCAGCTCAAATAGAGAGAGCAAATTCGCCTGTCCTCTACTTTTTTGTTCTAGTCTGGCCCTAAATGGATTGGCTGCTGCCCACCCACTTTGGTGAGGGCAGATCTTCTTTACTCAGCTCACTGATTCAATTGCTAATCTCTTCTGGAAACACCCTCACAGATGCACCCGGCCAGCTGAGCATCCCTTAGCGATCAAGTTGACATATAAAATTAACCATCACACCTGTCTTATCCCTGCGCTCCTTACTGCTACGGCACTTCCCATCCTTCCCACAAAGGATCTCCTTTTATTCCTACAGTGAGGCAATTGAGCAGGCACGATTGCCCCTTATTGGTGAGGACACTGAGGCCAGGGGTGGTTGCCAGCATTTCAAATGCCCCCCAATGGTCCTTGCCTCTGGATACTTGCATTCTTGTATAGTCCCCTCTGTATCAAATAAGGCTGCCCTGTGTAAGCAACAGTACATTGTGGAAATGTTGGAGTGTGACATCTCAGGCTGGGTCAGAAAAGCCGTTGCTTTCACCTTGTTCTCTCTTGGGTCACTCGCTCTCCAGAAAGCCAGCTGCCATGTTGTGAGGATACTCAAGCCACCCTATGAAGAGGTCCCCCTGGTGAGGAACTGAGGCCTCCTGCCCACAGCCAGCACCAACTTGCCAGGCACATGGGTGAGCTCCCTTGGAAGTGAATCCTCCAGCCCCATTCAAACCTTGAGATGACTGGAGCCCCTGCTGAGAGCTTGACTGTAGCCTTATGAGAGACCCTGAGTCAGAATCACCCAGCTCTTCTGAAGTCGTGGGCAAACCCAACTCCATACTGGAAAATCCCAGTTTTTATCTGGGCCTGATCCCAAGGACCGCAGTCACACTGCCCTCACATACCCTATGAGCCTCCCCTACTCCTCTGTCTCTATTTGACACCTCTTCCCTCAGATATTTGCCACTAAATTGCTTCATGACACATTCCTTTTCTTCAATGTCCTCAAGGAATCATGATTTGGCCCATCTCAAACCACAGGCCAAGTGGAGACGCAGAGGCCACCACTGAATGGGAGGAAAATGGTGCATCTCACTGTCCAGGACTCCAACTTATGAAAGTAACTCTTCACTCCAGCAAACTCCTGGTCTTTCCTTTCAACTCTCTCCTGCTGATGTCTTTTCCTAGATTGCTGCCAGAAAAGCCAAGGCTCCCTATTAAACCCACTCCTGTGGCCCACCTTGTATTCTGATGCAGCAGATGTAAGGAATAGCCCCATTACAGCCCCTTGGAGGTTCCAGGGAGACGGGGTAGATGTACATGACATGGAGAGGCAACTATGAAGACAAATGCCCAACCCCATCCACTCCACTTCGAGTTTCCTCTGCTTTCAGGGGCTCTCAGTCTGTAACCTTGCAGGCTCTACGGTAGCTCCCATTCCCCTGCCTTCAGTGTCTCCCAGGAGAACGAGTTAGAATGTTGGACGGTTTTAAGCAGCCTTCCCCTTGGACTTCTCGGTACTGTGTAGAGTACTACTTCCAGGACCTCCTACTCCACTGCCCAGTCCCTGAGGACCAACCTAGGAGGCCCCCAAGCTTAGAGGGGTGGTGGGCAATGGTACCCTGAACTCCTCTCATCTCAGGTGTCAGAGACTGGCTGGAAGGATGGCACTATCACTAATGTGTTTATTTAGCAAGAGGTCTTGAGGGCTCTTGAGGACTCAGTTCAGGTGCTGACCCGGCTCAGGGGACCCACAAAAATGGGAGGATCAGGTGCCTCCTGAGGCTTGTTGGCTGGCCCAAGTGCAATGTGACAAGGCCGTGTGCATTACATGCACACATGCAGATACCTAGGTTGGGTATCTTTTTTAGTCTAGGGAAAGCACAAGCTGTTTAAGATTTTACTTGGATGACGTGCTCTTCATCTTTTGCCATTTTTAACTGGTTTTTCTCTGGTTTACTCTGCACACTGAAGCCAGAATAAGCTTTTTGGAGCCCAAATTTGATCTCTCTCCTACCCTCAGAAAGCTTCCCACTGCTCTTAGGATGAAGACAAGACCTCAAAACATGGCCCTAACCCTCCTCACCACCCACACACCTCATACCACCCTCACTTCCTGCTCTCAGCTCCAACCCCACAGTCCCTGGCGCCTTCCCTAGGGCCTTTGCTCAGGCATCCTCTCCCCTCTGTCTTCCTCTCCAGTCCGGCAGTGTTTCCTCAGGGAAGCTCCCTGATAGCCTTTCCCAGGCCCTTGTTGCATCATATCTGTCATTTGTAGGAGCAAATAGAAATTCTTAGCCCAGCTGCAACTACGTGTCTCGTTTGTGGGGTTATTTACTTGTCTGCCTCCCCCATATCCCAAAAGGTCCATAAGGTCTGAATTTGCTCATCATGGCGTTCAAAGCTCCCCAAATGGTCCCTGGTACATAACAGCTGCTCAATAAACATTTCTTAAATAAATGAATGAATTATAAACTCCAGACCTTAGGATCTGAGACTAAATTTCCTCTGGCTCCACACCCTTTTATGAGTTCTCACATTTAACGCCTCTCTTTCAGCCTCCATCTCCTCATTTTTTAAGGGAATTATTACTTGCTTCTTGGCCTGCTGAACAAGGCCACTGTGAGACTCACACAAGCTCATGGGGTCCCTGCAGTGCGGTGCTTAAGGACATGGACTTTGATCTCTGAAGGATCAGAGTTTGAATACCTGTTCAGACCCTACCAGCTGTGCAGTGGTTATTCTGCTGGTGTTGCTAATAATTGCACACTTCACCATCGATATTTGTGCCTGAACACATAAGATACTCCAACTTTCCCTTATTTGTTAATGTGAATCCTAACATCTTCATGAGTTCTTTGTGTCAACGTAAATTTGTCACACAGTAACTTCTCACTCCATGTAGCTCTAACATTTAAAACATGTTTTCCACTTTACACAGAGTATTTTCACATTTATCTCCCTTTCCCAAACTAGGAAACTGAGGCCCACAGAGGTAAACTGACTTGCCCAAGATCACTCAACTAGGAAATGTCATAGCCACAACCCAAGTGCCAGTCACACTGCAAAGGGGAGTTGGTAATCCCCACCATAGGGTGGGTGGTGAGGGGTCTGTCAAGTGCAAAGCATAGTACCTGGGACATAGTAAGGTCTCAATGAAGGGCCACTGACTGCCCAAGTCCAGAAAGGCAAGAGGGTGGTTCCATGCCCACCACATCTCCCAAGGCACTGGTCCCGGGAGTGTCCAGGAAACCTGACACATATACTCTCTCTCTCTCTCTTCATTTCCCTATTTTTTTTTTTTTTTTGAGACAAAGTCTCACTGTGTCGCCCAGGCTGGGGTGCAGTGGCGTCATCTCATCTCACTGCAACTTACGCCTCCTGGGTTCAAGCAATTCTCCTGCCTCAGCCTCTCAAGTAGTTGGGATTACAGGCAACTGCCACCATGCCCAGCTAATTTTTGTATTTTTAGTAGAAAGGGGGTTTCACCATGTTAGCCAGGCTGTTCTCAAACTCCTGACCTCGGGTGATCCGCCTGCCTCAGCCTCCCAAAGTGCTGGGATTACAGGCATGAGCCACCGCACCCGGCCTATTTACCTTCATTTAAGGGCTTGCCCCCCCCCATCCCCACTTGTTGACCCAGTGTTGCAAGTAAGAATGCTGAGGGCCCATTTACCAGTAAACTGTGGCTGCCCTGGTCTGCCCTGCCACCCTGTGGGACTATGCTCCTGCAGGCCTCAGCCTCCACCAAGAAGAGGGGCCAGTTCCACTGATGAAGACGAGCTCCACCCGTGCCCTGGTCACTGCAGGACAGGCTGGGATCTCTAGCAGACCCAGAGAGGTTCTCAGACCAGAGAATCCAGGATCCTCATCCTCTGTCCAGGCTGGATAACCTCTATCGAGGGTCCCTGCTGCAGAAAGAGATCCTGACGAGACAGAGGGCACTTTGTGTCTTTTAGAATCCCAGGACACCATCTGCACACAGCAGCCCCTGCTTGGCGCCCAGTGGAGCCCCATACAAAGGGTGGGAGTGTCAGATGACTCAATGTCATCATGAAGCTCATGAATGACTAAAGCGACTAGGGTGTTATAACTCCAAAACAACCGGGTCCTCAGCATAGAGAGTGCTTGGTACATTCATCTTGCCTCCACAGTGACAGTCCCAGCCACACACCCTGACCACACCTCTGTCCAGGAGAATAACGGTTCATTACTTGTTGCAGCACGTCATATGGAGACAAACTTTTACTCCACATTATGTAGTCAGAATTAGCCAAGAATGGCATCAGAAGGTGGCTGCCATCTTCACTCATATAATGTCCTCTGTTTCCCTGTTGCTCTTGTTGCTGGAAGAGCAGAGAGGAACATGGGCTTTCAGCAACTTCCACCAGAGACTGTCCCAGCTATTTTCTAAAGAACAAGGGTACCCTCAGCGTCTCTGAGCAAAAGTAAATAACTGTGGCTCCCCAGGCCCTCTCCTTTCCTGCACCTGCTCTTCCTGATTTAGAGTCTGCTTCAAGCAAAGATGCCTGTGAAGAAGGAGGCAATTATTTGCCCGATGATTAAAAGTGCTGTCTAAAATAACAAGTGTCAGTGAAGAAGTGGGGAAACTGGAATCCTCAGACATTGCTGGTGGGAAGGTGAAATGGTGCGGTTCATGTGGAAAACAGTTTGGTAGCTCCTCACAAAGTTAAACATACAATTACCAATGACCCAGCAATTACACACCTAGGTAATTTTCACCCAAAAGAACTGAAAGCAGTCACTCAAACAGATATTTGTAGGCCAATGTTCACAGCAGCACTCATCACAATAGCCAAAAGGTAGAAACAGCCCAAGTGTCCATCAATAACTAAATGGATAAACAAAATGGATAACCAAAATCTATGCAGGGGAATATTATCCGGGCTTAGAAAGAAATGAAATTCTGCTATCTGCTACAACATGGATAAATGTTGAAAACATACTAAGTGAAAGAAGCCAGATCTAAAAGGCCAAATATTGTACAATTCCACCTATGTGAGGCATCCGGAATAGGCAAATTCATAAAGATGGAAAGTAAAATAAAGGCTGGGGGAGGAGAGAATGTGGAGTTACTGCTTAATGGGTACAGAGTTTCTGTAAGGGATGAAGGAAAGTTCTCGAAACGGATGGTGGTGATGGTTGCATGACACTGCGAATGTGCTTAATGCACTGAATTTTACACTTGGAAATGGTTAAGAGAGTTAAAAAAGAAAAAGAAAAAAATAAGAAAGAAGAAAAAAAGAAAAAGAGGTGTTGTCTTTATGCAGACGCCCCTTTCCTTTCAAGGTTCGGTTTCCCCGTTTATTCGATAGGTGTTCACTGGGAATCAGCCAGGGCAGGCCCCATGCCGAGCTAGGCCTGGGATGAGGTGGAGGAAAAGTGCTCTCCCTCCATGAGCGGCTCACCCTCATGTGGATCCTGAGTACAGACATTTAACCACAATCCCAGTGCAGGAAGATCACTGAGATGACGTCTAAGGAGTAAAAATCAAGGTTCCGGGGAAAAGAAGCAGCCTGCAGTGTGGTAGCCAAGCTCCCACCTGAACTCCCTCCCCAGGTGTTGGGGGTTGGAGGTGGTAGGGTGCAAGTCTCCCCAGATACTCAGGGAGGATAAACAGAGTGAGAAAATGGGGGAGGTAAGTGAGCAAGAGGAGCTAGGCAGGCCGAGAGTGACAAGACGAATTCCATCTTCTCACTCCAACCTTAACCCTTCATCCACCCTGTCAAAGACAACAGAGTTAGCTGGGTGTGGTGGCTCATGCCTGTAATCCCAACATTTTGCAAGGTCGAGACATGGGGATTGCTCAGGAGTTCAAGACCAGCCTGGGCAACATGGTGAAACCCCGTCTCCACAAAAAATACAAAAATTAGCCAGATGTTACAGTGCGCCACTGTAACCCCAATTACTTGGGAGGCTGAGATGGAGGGACTGCTTGTGTCCGGGAAGCAGAGGCTACAATGAGCCATGACCACACCACTGCCCTCCACCCTGAGGGATAGAGCAAGACCCTGTCTCAAAAAAATAAATAAGTAACAGAGCTCTGTGAGCAGCATAAATTTTATTAATGAATAACAATCACAAGAAGACAAAGCAAAGCTGTTACTGAGTGCTTCCTACAGGCCAATCTCTGTGAGTTCTACTTGCATTTTCTTGTCTAATACCCACCACAGCCCAGGGAGATAACTGCAATTATTACATCATTTTACAAAAGAAAAAACAGTTCTGAGATGAAAATGTGTCCAAGGTCTCACAGCTGGAAAAATGTTTGCCAGTTGGAAACTTTGTGCAGAAAATTTGTTTCTTTCATTTTCTTCTCAAAACAAATAGGGAACATGCCTGGGTGGTGAAAACACATAGGTAATAGTGGTGCTTTCTCAAACCCTAAAACTTCCCATGTGATGGCTTTGGTGCTAACCTCCCAGATCCCCAGCCAAGAATGTGGAGCGCATTTATTGCTTTGGATTATCCATGGACTTAGGTCTTTGTTCGATGCCTCTGCCCTGGGATGCAGGTCAAGGGGGCTGACAAAGAGCTCTCGACACTCAGTCTTCCTGTGGTCATCCTTCTGCAGCTCTTGCTCCCTCCCAGGAGAGCTGGAAGGTGCAGACACTGGAAGACAACACTCTGATACAAATCCTTGGCATTGGCCCCGGGCTTCAGAATGTAAAAGGCATTTTGGGCATGCATTCATTTATCGCCCTCTAGAATCTGAGAGAGTAAAACATCTCGTCCCCATTTCCCAGATGAAGAGCTGAGGCTTGGAGAAGCGAAATAACTTGTCTTAGAGTCCCAGAGGGAATACAGAAGTGGCTACATAATTTGCAGGGCCAGGGAACTTGAAAATGTAGAGTCCTTGTTCAAAAGTTACTAAGGATTGGTGACACTAGAGCACTGAACCAAATGTGGAGGCCTTCTCAGCCCGCAAACACGGTGCAGGCCCAGGAAGTCAGCCCTGGAGTTAGGAACTGAGCCCTGACTTCTTAGGGGGTTTAGAGCATGTGCCAGCACCCCACAGCTGCCTCTTCTGAAATACAGCCACTTCCTGGCCCCTGGCCTGCAGCCCTCAGAGTGGGGAGGGGGTCTCCAAAGCAAGGGAGCAGACTGAAGCGCCTCCACAGAGCCTGACCACAGGCTCCAGCGGGGCCCCCATGTTGCTGATCACATTAGCTGAATTCAATTGTGATGCCCTCTAATTACAATCCTTTTCTAGGAACAAGAGGGCCAAACTGAATTAGGAGGGGGAAACAGTCCATACTTTCATTCAGAAAAAAAAAAAAAAATTGGAATAAAGGCAAAATTAGATTTTACTCCATGGGTCCTGGATTTAGAAGCCAGAGGACAGAGTTGAATCTTACCTCTGACACTTCAACTTACATGGGACCAGCAACAATGACATCTCTCTCAGCCTTGGTTTCTGTATCTATGAAATGGGAATAAAGTATTTTTGGAGCATTGAAGAAGATTAAGTTAGACAATGCACTGGTACTTAATCTTCTGGGGGAGGCTCTCAAAAAAACACCTCCTCCATTTAATTTCAGGGAGTTTCATGGTGCCCTGAAGTATAAGCACAGTATCCCTGGACATGCCTGGAAGTTGAGTTAAGAAACACTCAAATAAGAAATTAAAATATTTTTGGTAATTTTGTGGGATTTTAAACCACTGTACTATGAATACATTGAATTAGAAAGGCTTTGTTGAAATATTCACAGACTTAACAAACAAGCCAGAGGACCCGTGCATTATTTTATTCTGCTCTAGCATGAATATTTCATAAATTACATGCAATTATTAACAACATCAACACCAGCAAATTAATTACTGTCAATTCATATTAATAAAATTGCATTTTGTAATAAATAAAGTTAGTTTACTGCGCCCCATCAGTCTCAGAGGTATTCACATTTGTCAATTGTCCTCTACTTCAGGCTAAAACAAAAGTAATCAAATAACTAATTATTGTACAAAATGTATCACCGCTTACACGTCAATGAAAACTCACAGTTATTTATAACCCTCACAACTGAATATTCAAATCACTGTTTATTCTTATGCTAAGAGGAATTTTCCAGCCCTCTCCTTTTTACCGACTCCCTCGGTCTCTGCCCTCCGCCACCTGAGGAATAGCATGTGGCCCCCCGAGCCATGGTGAAGGTGTCTCAGCAACGAAAGAGTGAGGGGCTCACAGCGGCGAACAGGAACTCAAGCAGAAACTCCAGAGAGATTTGCAGAATCTGCCATGGGCCTTCCCATCGCCAGTGGCCAGTTGCTCCATTTCTTGAATTCCGTGCCACATAGGCTCCCCGCCTTCTGTTTTTCATTCTTACAAATAAAAAATGTCTTCTCCTTCAATAAAGGCTCCAGAACTGTAGCCTGGGATTACAACACGTATTCTGCCTCCCTGTGTTCATTTCAAAACCTGGGGTAGTCGACTCACCAAAGTGAAGTCAAAATAACTGCAATGAAAATTATCTACAGAGCCCATTGCATGCAGAGCTAAATCACACACTCTTGATTTCCTTTGATGCTCACTCATAACAATTTAGTGTGTTCCATTTAGAGGTGGAGAAACTTGGGTTCCACAAGATCAGGTGACTTGTCCAGGAACCTTCAGGAAGGAAGAAGACAGCTAAGACTAGAACCGGCTCTGTCAGTCTCACCTCCTGTGAGGTGTCCACCGAGCATCCCCGAGGCTCTGGAAAGGTAGCAATACACAAATGGAGGTTTGCATCTGCCCAGCCAGTCGCCGGCCTCCTCCCTGCACATGCTCAGGCCTGGCCGGGAAGACAGAAGACCTGGGACTCAGCCAGTCCCATATGGGCCAGAGGTGCCTTATACCCTCAGCATTTAACTCCCATTTAAAAAAAATACGTCAACGCCCATTTTGCCCAGAGGGGGAAATTCTCTTCTAAGATTTGAATTGATGTTTATAAAGCTGGAAGCATGTCAACTATTCACAAAGTGGGCCTCATCAGCAGAGTTTCTGCCTCAGTGTAGGATTCTCAGAATGTGACTTGGAGCCTGTCACATTTCCTAGGGCTGCCGTAACAAATCATCCACAACTTGAGGGGTTCAAACAATAGGAATGTATTCTCTTGCAGTTCTGGAAGTCAGAAGTCTGCCCCTTCCAGAGTCTCTAGAGAAGAATCCGTCCTTGCCTATTTCAGCTTCTGTAGCCGCTTCTTGGCTTGTGGCAGCATCACTCCAATCTCTGCCTCCACAGGCAAATGACCAACTTCCATCTATGTCTGTTTCTGTGTACAAAGTTCCCCTCTTCTTATAGGGACACCCAGTTACATTGAATGTATGGCCCATCTTATTCCAGCATGACTTCATCTTAACTTGATTATATCTGCAAAAACCCTATTTCCAAATAAGGTTACATTCATGGATTCCAGGTGGACAGGAATTTTGGGAGGGGACACTATTCAGCCCAGTATAGAGTGCACTTCTTGATTCAATGGGGCAGTATTTGGCCCCACTAAACACAGACATTGCCCATGCCAGGAGTATGCCCCTTGTGGGTTCCCAGGCTGGGCACCAGAGTCGTCTTAAAAGCACTTAGCTAACACATTCCCAGACTCCATCTTGGCAGTTCTGGTGCAGAAGTTCAAGGGGGAGCCCAGGAATCTTTGTTTAAGGGCTGTCCACATGATTCTCATGGGTAGCAGCCAGGTTTGAGAATCTGTCATGTAGAAAGGCTAATAATCATCACTGTAATGATAACAAGAGCGGCCAACGTCGGTGAGCCATGCATGGAGCTAAGAGCCGCAAATGCCCGCTCACTCCATCCTCGCTCACCATGTCAGTGAGATTGTAGCGTCAGTTATGCTCGGTTGACAGAAGAGAAAATGGGGGAGAGGGAAGGGAGACTCTGTGACATGCCCAAGGCCACATGCTGCTAAGAGGGAAGCCTGGGCTAGAAGCTTGTGCTGACCGCTTCACCACTCACCCAGCCATGGGTCAAGCAGCGAGTGCAGGTTCCATCCCAGGGACTCACTGTGCCAACGGACTTCATCCACAGCACAGCTCATGCTCTACTGGCGCCTGAGGAGAGGGCTGGGATTCCAAAAGTGATTTCCCTCAATTCAGTCTCTGTTCACATAGCTCCTCCATGGGAAATGATGTACTAGGACCAACGTGGAAAAGAGGAGAACAGGAGTGACTGAGAGAGGGCCCTGTGCGTTATATGTGGCCACAGCAAAGCATGGGCCTGCAGGCCTGTGGGGGATGCAGAGGGCCCTTCCCACTAGGACAGTCACCAAAGCTGTGTCTGAGATGAGCCCAACAGGCCAATAGGACTGGCACATCATGGATACTCCCCATAAGTATTTGATGAATAAATGAATGGAGATGAATAAATGAATGGAGATGAATAAATGAATGGCAGGGGAAGTAAGAAAGGGAAAATATGCTGGGCAGAGAAACCTGTATAAACAGAGGCACAAGGACAGGAGAGCCTGGGATGAGTTAGGAACCAGTGGTTGGGATGTGGCACACATACATCTAGGCAAGCAGTAAAAGGTGAGGTAGTAATCATAACAACAATAATACCAGCAGTTCACATTACTCAGCAGTTAAGTCCCAAGCTCTGTGCCTTACATGTATCTTATTTTACTTGACGAGGTATTATTACGATGCTCATTTTTAAGATGAGAAAACAGGCTCAGAAATGGTAAGCAACTTGCCCAAGATCACAGACTCTGTGAGTGGCAGATCTAAGACTCAGACCCGAATCCATCTGACTCTGGGCCCACCTCTGGTCCACGCTGGGATTCGGAGTTTACACTGTGATGTGGTCATCATGGAGCTCCTGCAGGGTGCTGAGCTGAGAAGGCACGTGCCTGGAGCTATGCCTATGGAGGACCCATCAGGAAGCCGGCATAAGCCTCCTCGGTGATCCCAAGTGAAACAGTGAAGTGACCAACATAACTATCCTATAACAGAATTATTCCAAACAGCAGTTTCTTAAAATAAAAACTCCGGATGGGAGGTTTTTATTGCAGGCTAATTATACAAGTGAGAAAGATTTGTCATTTTGGTAAACATTCCCCATTCCCCAAACATGAAGAAATCAGCTCACATCAGTCTTTTGACATTTATCTGAAAAGGACGGTATTATTTTCAGAACACTGCTGTTGATTTCAAACATGCAAACAAACAAAAAAATTATCCGGCTGCCCTCAAGAAAAGGAAAATATTAGGCTACCCATGACTCAAGGGAAACTGAGGGCTGCAGTGAAGGACCCCAGTTCATTCACACCTGAAACACTGACCCTGTGCGGACAGGGCATCCCGGTTCACTGACACCTGAAACTGATCCTGGGTGGACAGGGCACTGGGTGGCATCTCCCTCTGCAGTGAATGACCCTGGTTCACTCGCACCTGAAACACTGATCCTGCGTGGACAGGGCACTGGTGGCATCTCCCTACTTTCCAGGCCTAGAAGTTTAGTAGAACCCAAACAGGAACCATACGACCATCAGCAAGACAGGAGATGGGGGCACCTGGATCCCTGGGAACCAGCGTCTTTACAAGGGATGATAGAGCAGGTGGTAGGGGGCAAAAAATGACAACAACAATCCAACCTCAAACTTTAAATCTGGGCTACTTTGCTATAACCCCAACGACATGGTTCTTTTGCTAACTGATAGGAAGATCTTTCAAGTTTCTAAAGACTGGAGATCCTCTGCTGCGACTCATACATTTTACACAGGAGGGAACTGAAGCTCAAAAAGATTGTCTTGCCCGAAGCACACAGCCAGGTGGGAGTAAATGGAGTCTACCCTACAACTCCAGCCCCCTGGCTCCCCGGCCAAAGCTCTCTTTTCCTCTTTTCATCTCATTTGGCTGCTTCTTCCAAAGAAATGTTTCTTCTGCACAAACAAAAATAAAAAATGGCAGAAGTGTGCATTTGCACAAACACACACACAAAGATATAATTCTTAAAATTGGTAAAAATAATTAAATCCAGAAAACCAAAGTTCAGCATGACATTGTCCTTAATTAAATGATGCTCTCCCCATATTTTTCTTTCCTCGAATTTGCTTTTTAACAACAGAAAGAGTTAAGTAGAGTGACTATATTAACTGAGTTTCTTGCCTTTTAATAGTTGGTGTCACCACCTTCATGTGATTCAAATTTAGTTGCTTTGCATGTAATTAAAGCATTGCACAAAAATAGGTAATTTGACATCCAAAGGAGGAGTGAGAGGAGACCAGAGAAAAGAGGGGACATATTACTTAACTTTATGATGATAATTACCTGAACACAAAGACGCTTATAAGAACATTCTACGCTGGATACCATCCAGAAAAATTAAACCTATGTTGCTGCTTCAATACATCTGAATACTAGGAATTGGCAGAAAAAAAAATCTGTTCTATGAATAATAGCCTCTACAGTCCCAGAGGAAAGCAGTACATGAATTGAAAAAAAAAAAAAAGAAGAAGAAAGAAAGAGAAAAAGAAAAAGAAAAAATGGAGTCTTGAGCCTTTTCCAAAATGGTGCTAATGCGCCACTGAAACTTAATTTTATAATTTACTGGCAGTCAAGATGGCAGGAAATAAAATAATTTGCTATATTCTGCACAACAAACCCTGCTTTTCCTGGGAAGGGGTAATTATCCCCATGGAAAGAAAAAAAGAAAAAAATACGCCATCTCATATTAAGCTAAAGTCTCATCAAGAAGAGAAAAAGTGCCTCATTACATGTAATTACCAGGGAATTAGAAACATCATTTAACTAAATGAGCGAATAATGCTCAGGATATTGAAGAAACTTGCCTGCACTTCTGCAAAGCACTCTAAGTCCCATTACAAAAATTGCCCCTCTTTAATGGAATAATTTTAGGCCTTGTCTGCCTTGCTTTAAAAATAAAGAGCCTCCGAGAGGCAGAAAGAGGCTGAAACTGCCATAAACAACTGTTGAAAGGGACTGAAGGGAAGGCGCTGTCTCTCTTGGAGACCAAGACCCAGAATGACTCATAATCTACCATAATCAGGAAAATTAAACCTGAGGACTTGAAAAAAGGATTACCCCCTTTTTAATTGTACTTCCTCAAGACTGCGATGTGCTTGTGAGTATGTATTAGGGATAACAGATGAAAGATTTTCAAGTTCGGGCACGGCTTCCCTGCTTCGATACAAAAGCAGTTACAGCCAGTCAATGTTATCTTAAAAAAATAAAATTATAACATACCTGCAGATTGATGTTTATTGTGTCTTAATGCAATGATTTTCCAGCCATTCAAAAGCTTCCAGGCTTGAGTTAGGATCCCCTCCCCCTTTTCCCTTTGCTTTTCATATTTGTCAAGATTTAGCATGGAAGCAATGAATTTAATATAACCATCTCACCTTCCAGCAATGCTAATCTTTCTTCACCCAGAAACCAGAAAAGGAAAGTATATTGATACTGGTCACTCCATCTTAGTTTCTTGACTTTAGAGCAAGAAAAATTCAGAAAGTAATTGGTATTGGTCAGATTCCTAGCAGATGGCCAAAGAAGGCTCTCAAGAGGCCATTTTAAAGAAGAAACGAGTCAGGGAAGGGATTGCAATATCATCCTGAGATATCCTGCCCTGAGACCCAACAAAGAGCCACCAATCCCCACCGCTGCATGAGGACCAGGGCCTTCCCTGGAACAGGGGAAGCCAGAGCAACCAAAAGTGCCATTCCCTCAGCCATGGACTTCACGCCACCATCAACAGCAACACCCCTTTTCAGCAATGAGGAAGCTAAAACCAGCCAAGGTCTCAGAGTTCCCTCTTCCAGTCCCTTGTGGCCAAGTCCAGATTCATATATGTCAAGCACAGTCACCTCTCAGCAGGGCAGGAATGACATTCCTACCTACCACACCTCATCTGAATTCTCTATCCCCTCACAGAGGTTCCGTAGTCTAAATACATTGCTTCCTGGTCCAGTACATGTAAGTATGATAGTAAGAAGAGATGACAAAGTGCCAGCACCATAGGTGTGCTCACCACAAACACCTGCCCTTGGGATGGTTGGAGATGGCGGGCGGAGAAGGCAGCAGAGCTAGGACAGGAGATAGCTGAGCTTGATCTATTCCTCTGTCCCCTTGGGCCCTTGGACATGTCCCTCAGAAACACTTTCAAGTTCTAGGGCCCTATACCCAAGAAATAAAAAGAAATAATGAAAGGCAAAGGCAAATATGAGAAGAGCTTCACATAGATAAAGCCCTGGAAAAAGAAACCACATTTAAGATTGATAATGGGCAAAGTGCCCTGGGCATTTTAGGTCCCCTCATTTAACTCCGAGATGGAATTTGGCACTAATGAAGTGTTTGGGTGATAGGAAACAAAGAGGAAGCCAACGTCCTATCCCAGGTAAACAGAAAAAAAAGCACACAGTATAATATCATTTCCTGATGAGTCAGGTTAACTGACTTGCCTGCTAAGATCACACAAAAAATAAGGGAAACCCAGAATCAAAACACAGATCCACCTGCTTCCAAAACTATTTCCCTGGGCCACACAATGCTGTCCTCTCCAATGAGTATAAACAAAGAGCATTAGTAATAGCACTCACCATACTATAGCATCCCAATGTATTTCAAAGAGCTTTAACACATGTTCTCGCCAATGAGTTAGATAAGGATGGCACAATCTCCATTTCATACCAAAACTTGAAATGATCAGGGCAAAGTCATCCTGCCACCAGCTGCCAAGACCAGTGATACTTTCTCCCAACTGATGATCATATTGGTAGTGAGAGTAGAACAAATTCTGAAAGAAGGTCCATCTGAACTAAGATTTGCAAACACAACAAATGTTTATTTTCTCAATGTAAGCAATACCAATTGCTTACCAATAAAAGTAGTTTTTACTTTCTAATTGTTTCTTTTATTTTTATTTTCTAATTGTTTCCCACCAGATCATCTATCTTGTGACATTAGTAAGGCAAAAATTTTTAATCATATGAGTTAACCAGTTGACACAATAAGCTCACATTGAACACTCTCTGCTCCAAACACCACAGCAATGACAGCTAAATCATAAGAGAAAACAAAAAAGGCACAGTCAGACTCCAAAGTAAAAAATAAACATTTCTGTGGACTTAAATAGCTGATCTCTGGGGCTGGAAGCAGGAAGCAGTGGCAGGGAGTTTACCACTACAGCTGCAGTTGCAGCTACTCCAGACGTGGGAGATTGCCTGAGTCCAGGAGGTCGAGGCTGCAGTGAGCTATGATCACGCCATTGCATTTCAGCCTGGACAACAGAACAAGACTCTGTCTCAAAAAATAAAGCCTGGAAATCAAAATTGTATGTCAGCCCTCAAAATCAAAATTGAAATCTATATTTACCCTAGATGAAATTAAAATTTTATAGCTCCCTGTACCAAAGCCTTCATTTATGTTTAAAATATTCAAGGAGGTAAATGAATGTATAACTTCATTGAAAACAATTCAAGAGGCTGGGCATGGTGACTCATGCCTGTAATCCCAGTACTTTGAGATGCTGAGGTGGGCAGATCACCTGAGGTCGGGAGTTCGAGACCAGCCTGACCAATATGGAGAAACCCCATCTCTACTAAAAATACAAAATTACCCGGGTGTGGTGGCGCATGCCTGTGATCCCAGCTACTCAGGAGGCTGAGGCAGGAGAATTGCTTGAACCCAGGAGGCAGAGGTTGTGGTAAACTGAGATCACACCATTGGACTCCGGCCTGGGCAACCGGGCAGGCTGGGCAGCCAAGAGCAAAACTCCATCTCAAAGAAAAAAACAAACAAAAAATTCAAGAAATTATGTATCAAAAATAAGCAAATGCAAAACAAGAAGAGGTGGATATGAAATAAAATAGAAATCCAAGACTTTTTTTGAAAACTTACTAGGTGAAATAAATTCTGGATTAGACACAAAGAGAGAATTAGTAAATTGCAGAGAGTTCTGAGGAACTCATCCAGAACATAGCATGGAGAGAAAACAAAACTAAAATACGGAAGAGCAATTAAGAGACACAGACAGAGAATTATAAGGTTCCAACATTCACCAAGCAGGAATACCAGAACAAGAGAATGTAGGGACTGGTGGGGAAGCACTATTCAGAAATACAAACGCTGAAAATCTTTAAGAACTGAAGATGTATATTACATTTTCAGTACTAAGCAAGAATATATGAAAATAAATCCACAACTAGACATATCACAATGAAATTGCAGAATAAAAAGAATAAAAAGACAATCTTAATAGCTTCCAGAGTGCTATGGCTACTTTTATGTGTCAACTTCGCTGGGCCAGGATACCTAGACATTTGGAAATTATTCTAGATTTTTCTGTGAGGGTGTTTTTAGATGAGATTTACATTTAAATCAACTTTGAGTAAAGCAAATTGCTCTCCATAATATGGGTGGGGTTCATCCAATCTGCTGAAGACCTGAACAGAACAAAGGGCTGACCTTCCCCAAGCAAGAGAGAATTCTGTCAGCAGATTGCCTTCAGACTTCATTTGCAACATTGGCTATTCCTTGTTTACCACCAGACTGCATTTGGATTTCAACTGCAACTCTTCCCTGATTGTCCAGTCTCCTCTATCAAATTTTAGACTTGCCAAGCCTCTGTGTTGCATGAGCTAATTCTTTACAATAAATATCTTTATACATATATATGTGTATATGTGTATGTATAACTATATATATATGTATGTATGTATACATACACACACACACACATTATTTTATTGATTCTGTTTCTCGGGCAAAACCTAACTAATACACAGAGGGAAAGAAAGATAGCTTCTAAAGGAACAATAGTTAGGCTCACAGCGGACTTCTCAACAGGAAGTACAGATGTACAAAAAGTATGCAGAGAGAAAATTAACTATCAACCTAGAATTTCATATCCAGCTAAACTATCTTTTGAGAGTGAGGACAAAATAAAGACATTATCTGGAATACAAAAACATACTCAGATTCTCATTACAAAACAAACAAAACAAAAAATTACTAAAGGATACATTTCAGCAAGAAAAAAAGTAACTCAAAGGTAAAGAGCAACTATTGGCAGATATATATACATACACACATACATACATAGTATATTAATATAAGTAATTAACTGCTGAACTATAAAATAACTAACTTTGATATTTTAAAATTGAAGAAAAATAAAACTATAAATAGCAATTATAAGATAGTTAAAGGGAGTGATCTGTGAGTAGGTAACGTGAGAAATGACTGTTACTATTGGAAAGAAGCTAGAATTATTGAATAACTATAGAGTTTGATGGAAAATAGATAGAATACTTTAAAGGTAACTATCAATCTATAGCTTTCAAGCCAGAAGTGAGGTGGGGAAGAGGGGAGAAATATGAAAAACTATCAATCCAACAAAAGGCAGAGGAGGAAGAAAGAGAAAACAAAAGCATTATAAGTAAAAATACCTAAATAAGGCAGCAGAACTGAAGAAATAAACTCATATATATTACTAATCACAAAGAAATCTAAATGGATTAAATCTACCTAAGACTGAAATTATTATACTGCATTTGCATTTTTAATCTAGCTATATGATGCTTAAAATAGACACACCTGGGGGAGGAGCCAAGATGGCCGAATAGGAACAGCTCCGGTCTACAGCTCCCAGCGTGAGCGACGCAGAAGACGGGTGATTTCTGCATTTCCATCTGAGGTACCGGGTTCATCTCACTAGGGAGTGCCAGACAGTGGGCGCAGGCCAGTGGGTGCGTGCACCGTGCGCGAGCCGAAGCAGGGCGAGGCATTGCCTCACCTGGGAAGCGCAAGGGGTCAGGGAGTTCCCTTTCCGAGTCAAAGAAAGGGGTGACGGACGCACCTGGAAAACTCGGGTCACTCCCACCCGAATTTTGCGCGTTTCAGACCGGCTTAAAAAACGGCGCACCACGAGACTATATCCCACACCTGGCTCGGAGGGTCCTACGCCCTCGGAATCTCGCTGATTGCTAGCACAGCAGTCTGAGATCAAACTGCAAGGCGGCAGCGAGGCTGGGGGAGGGGCGCCCGCCATTGCCCAGGCTTGCTTAGGTAAACAAAGCAGCCAGGAAGCTCGAACTGGGTGGAGCCCACCACAGCTCAAGGAGGCCTGCCTGCCTCTGTAGGCTCCACCTCTGGGGGCAGGGCACAGACAAACAAAAAGACAGCAGTAACCTCTGCAGACTTCAATGTCCCTGTCTGACAGCTTTGAAGAGAGCAGTGGTTCTCCCAGCACGCAGCTGGAGATCTGAGAACGGGCAGACTGCCTCCTCAAGTGGGTCCCTAACCCCTGACCCCCGAGCAGCCTAACTGGGAGGCACCCCCCAGCAGGGGCACACTGACACCTCACAGGGCAGGGTATTCCAACAGACCTGCAGCTGAGGGTCCTGTCTGTTAGAAGGAAAACTAACAAACAGAAAGGACATCCACACCGAAAACCCATCTGTACATCACCATCATCAAAGACCAAAAGTAGATAAAACCACAAAGATGGGGAGAAAACAGAACAGAAAAACAGGAAACTCTAAAATGCAGAGTGCCTCTCCTCCTCCAAAGGAACGCAGTTCCTCACCAGCAACGGAACAAAGCTGGATGGAGAATGATTTTGACGAGCTGAGAGAAGAAGGCTTCAGACGATCAAATTACTCTGAGCTACGGGAGGACATTCAAACCAAAGGCAAAGAAGTTGAAAACTTTGAAAAAAATTTAGAAGAATGTATAACTAGAATAACCAATACAGAGAAGTGCTTAAAGGAGCTGATGGAGCTGAAAACCAAGGCTCGAGAACTACGTGAAGAATGCAGAAGCCTCAGGAGCCGATGCGATCAACTGGAAGAAAGGGTATCAGCAATGGAAGATGAAATGAATGAAACGAAGCGAGAAGGGAAGTCTAGAGAAAAAAGAATAAAAAGAAATGAGCAAAGCCTCCAAGAAATATGGGACTATGTGAAAAGACCAAATCTACGTCTGATTGGTGTACCTGAAAGTGATGCGGAGAATGAAACCAAGTTGGAAAACACTCTGCAGGATATTATCCAGGAGAACTTCCCCAATCTAGCAAGGCAGGCCAACGTTCAGATTCAGGAAATACAGAGAACGCCACAAAGATACTCCTCGAGAAGAGCAACTCCAAGACACATAATTGTCAGATTCACCAAAGTTGAAATGAAGGAAAAAATGTTAAGGGCAGCCAGAGAGAAAGGTCGGGTTACCCTCAAAGGGAAGCCCATCAGACTAACAGCGGATCTCTCGGCAGAAACCCTACAAGCCAGAAGAGAGTGGGGGCCAATATTCAACATTCTTAAAGAAAAGAATTTTCAACCCAGAATTTCATATCCAGCCAAACTAAGCTTCATAAGTGAAGGAGAAATAAAATACTTTACAGACAAGCAAATGCTGACCGATTTTGTCACCACCAGGCCTGCCCTAAAAGAGCTCCTGAAGGAAGCGCTAAACATGGAAAGGAACAACCGGTACCAGCCGCTGCAAAATCATGCCAAAATGTAAAGACCATCAAGACTAGGAAGAAACTGCATCAACTAACGAGCAAAATCACCAGCTAACATCATAATGACAGGATCAAATTCACACATAACAATATTAACTTTAAATGTAAATGGACTAAATTCTCCAATTAAAAGACACAGACTGGCAAGTTGGATAAAGAGTCAAGACCCATCAGTGTGCTGTATTCAGGAAACCCATCTCACGTGCAGAGACACACATAGGCTCAAAATAAAAGGATGGAGGAAGATCTACCAAGCAAATGGAAAACAAAAAAAGGCAGGGGTTGCAATCCTAGTCTCTGATAAAACAGACTTTAAACCAACAAAGATCAAAAGAGACAAAGAAGGCCATTACATAATGGTAAAGGGATCAATTCAACAAGAGGAGCCAACTATCCTAAATATTTATGCACCCAATACAGGAGCACCCAGATTCATAAAGCAAGTCCTGAGTGACCTACAAAGAGACTTAGACTCCCACACATTAATAATGGGAGACTTTAACACCCCACTGTCAACATTAGACAGATCAACGAGACAGAAAGTCAACAAGGATACCCAGGAATTGAACTCAGCTCTGCACCAAGCAGACCTAACAGACATCTACAGAACTCTCCACCCCAAATCAACAGAATATACATTTTTTTCAGCACCACACCACACCTATTCCAAAATTGACCACATAGTTGGAAGTAAAGCTCTCCTCAGCAAATGTAAAAGAACAGAAATTATAACAAACTATCTCTCAGACCACAGTGCAATCAAACTAGAACTCAGGATTAAGAATCTCACTCAAAGCCGCTCAACTACATGGAAACTGAATAACCTGCTCCTGAATGACTGCTGGGTACATAACGAAATGAAGGCAGAAATAAAGATGTTCTTTGAAACCAACGAGAACAAAGACACAACATACCAGAATCTCTGGGACGCATTCAAAGCAGTGTGCAGAGGGAAATTTATAGCACTAAATGCCCACAAGAGGAAGCAGGAAAGATCTAAAATTGACACCCTAACATCACAATTAAAAGAACTAGAAAAGCAAGAGCAAACACATTCAAAAGTTAGCAGAAGGCAAGAAATAACTAAAATCAGAGCAGAACTGAAGGAAATAGAGACACAAAAAACCCTTCAAAAAATTAATGAATCCAGGAGCTGGTTTTTTGAAAGGATCAACAAAATTGATAGACCGCTAGCAAGACTAATAAAGAAAAAAAGAGAGAAGAATCAAATAGACGCAATAAAAAATGATAAAGGGGATATCACCACCGATCCCACAGAAATACAAACTACCATCAGAGAATACTACAAACACCTCTATGCAAATAAACTAGAAAATCTAGAAGAAATGGATACATTCCTCGACACCTACACTCTCCCAAGACTAAACCAGGAAGAAGTTGAATCTCTGAATAGACCAATAACAGGAGCTGAAATTGTGGCAATAATCAATAGTTTACCAACCAAAAAGAGTCCAGGACCAGATGGATTCACAGCCGAATTCTACCAGAGGTACAAGGAGGAACTGGTACCATTCCTTCTGAAACTATTCCAATCAATAGAAAAAGAGGGAATCCTCCCTAACTCATTTTATGAGGCCAGCATCATTCTGATACCAAAGCCTGGCAGAGACACAACCAAAAAAGAGAATTTTAGACCAATATCCTTGATGAACATTGATGCAAAAATCCTCAATAAAATACTGGCAAACCGAATCCAGCAGCACATCAAAAAGCTTATCCACCATGATCAAGTGGGCTTCATCCCTGGGATGCAAGGCTGGTTCAACATACGCAAATCAATAAATGTAATCCAGCATATAAACAGAGCCAAAGACAAAAACCACATGATTATCTCAATAGATGCAGAAAAAGCCTTTGACAAAATTCAACAACCCTTCATGCTAAAAACTCTCAATAAATTAGGTATTGATGGGACATATTTCAAAACAATAAGAGCTATCTATGACAAACCCACAGCCAATATCATACTGAATGGGCAAAAACTGGAAGCATTCCCTTTGAAAACTGGCACAAGACAGGGATGCCCTCTCTCACCGCTCCTATTCAACATAGTGTTGGAAGTTCTGGCCAGGGCAATCAGGCAGGAGAAGGAAATAAAGGGTATTCAATTAGGAAAAGAGGAAGTCAAATTGTCCCTGTTTGCAGACGACATGATTGTTTATCTAGAAAACCCCATCGTCTCAGCCCAAAATCTCCTTAAGCTGATAAGCAACTTCAGCAAAGTCTCAGGATACAAAATCAATGTACAAAAATCACAAGCATTCTTATACACCAACAACAGACAAACAGAGAGCCAAATCATGAGTGAACTCCCATTCACAATTGCTTCAAAGAGAATAAAATACCTAGGAATCCAACTTACAAGGGATGTGAAGCACCTCTTCAAGGAGAACTACAAACCACTGCTCAAGGAAATAAAAGAGGATACAAACAAATGGAAGAACATTCCTTGCTCATGGGTAGGAAGAATCAATATCGTGAAAATGGCCATACTGCCCAAGGTAATTTACAGATTCAATGCCATCCCCATCAAGCTTCCAATGACTTTCTTCACAGAATTGGAAAAAACTACTTTAAAGTTCATATGGAACCAAAAGAGAGCCCGCATCGCCAAGTCAATCCTAAGCCAAAAGAACAAAGCTGGAGGCATCACACTACCTGACTTCAAACTATACTACAAGGCTACAGTAACCAAAGCAGCATGGTACTGGTACCAAAACAGAAATATAGATCAATGGAACAGAACAGAGCCCTCAGAAATAACGCCGCTTACCTACAACTATCTGATCTTTGACAAACCTGAGAAAAACAAGCAATGGGGAAAGGATTCCCTATTTAATAAATGGTGCTGGGAAAACTGGCTAGCCATATGTAGAAAGCTGAAACTGGATCCCTTCCTTACACCTTATACAAAAATCAATTCAAGATGGATTAAAGATTTAAACGTTAGACCTAAAACCATAAAAACCCTAGAAGAAAACCTGGGCATTACCATTCAGGACATAGGCGTGGGCAAGGACTTCATGTCCAAAACACCAAAAGCAATGGCAACAAAAGCCAAAATTGACAAATGGGATCTAATTAAACTGAAGAGCTTCTGCACAGCAAAAGAAACTACCATCAGAGTGAATAGGCAACCTACAACATGGGAGAAAATTTTTGCAACCTACTCATCTGACAAAGGGCTAATATCCAGAATCTACAGTGAACTCAAACAAATTTACAAGAAAAAAACAAACAACCCCATCAAAAAGTGGGCGAAGGACATGAACAGGCACTTCTCAAAAGAAGACATTTATGCAGCCAAAAAACACATGAAAAAATGCTCATCATCACTGGCCATCAGAGAAATGCAAATCAAAACCACTATGAGATATCATCTCACACCAGTTAGAATGGCAATCATTCAAAAGTCAGGAAACAACAGGTGCTGGAGAGGATGTGGAGAAATAGGAACACTTTTACACTGTTGGTGGGACTGTAAACTAGTTCAACCATTGTGGAAGTCAGTGTGGCGATTCCTCAGGGATCTAGAACTAGAAATACCATTTGACCCAGCCATCCCATTACTGGGTATATACCCAAATGACTATAAATCATGCTGCTATAAAGACACATGCACACGTATGTTTATTGCGGCATTATTCACAATAGCAAAGACTTGGAACCAACCCAAATGTCCAACAATGATAGACTGGATTAAGAAAATGTGGCACATATACACCATGGAATACTATGCAGCCATAAAAAATGATGAGTTCATATCCTTTGTAGGGACATGGATGAAATTGGAAACCATCATTCTCAGTAAACTATCGCAAGAACAAAAAACCAAACACCGCATATTCTCACTCATAGGTGGGAATTGAACAATGAGATCACATGGACACAGGAAGGGGAATATCATACTCTGGGGACTGTGGTGGGGAGGGGGTAGGGGGGAGGGATAGCATTGGGAGATATACCTAATGCTAGATGACGAGTTAGTGGGTGCAGCGCACCAGCATGGCACATGTATACATATGTAACTAACCTGCACAATGTGCACATGTACCCTAAAACTTAAAGTATAATTAAAAAAAAAAAAAAAATAGACACACCTGGCCGGGCATGGTGGCTCACACCTGTAATCCCAGCATTTTGGGAGGCCAAGACAGGCAGATCACTTGAGGTCAGGAGTTCAAGGCCAGCCTGGCCAACATGGTGAAACCCCATCTCTACTAAAAATACAAAAACTAGCCAGATGTGGTGGCACACACCTGTAATCCCAGCTACTAGGGAGGCTGAGGCAGGAGAATCGCTTGAACACAGAGGAAGGAGGTTGCAGTGAGCCAAGATCATGCCACTGCACTCCAGCCTGGGCAACAGAGCAAGATTCCATCTCAAAAAAAAAAAAAAAACCAGACACACCTAAAACCCACAAGAAAGACTGAAAATAATAAAACATAAATATATGTCACATGCAAATATTAACCAAAATAAAGCTCACAGAATGTTGCATCAGATAATATGTAAAGCCAAAGGTGTTAATAGGGATGAAGAGGCATACTTTGTAATAATAAAGGAAAAAAATTCACCTAGAGGATATAATAATTATTAATAATCATAAACTTGTATGCGACTAATAACACAGCCTCAAAATTATATAATTCATTACCTACATTAAAAATATTAAAGCAAAACAAGTAACAAATTACATAAAGCAAAAACAGAATTTAAAGCAGAAACTGACAAATCAACATAATGAGAGATCTTAACATATCAGAAAAATTGATAGATAATGTAGGTCAAAATTTAATAAGAACAGAAGATAACTGAATAACACAATTAACAATCTAATGAATATAAAAATTCAACATTGTACCTAACAAATAGAGAAAGTTATTTGCAAGTGTATTATAAGCCATTTATAAAGATTAATTGTGTTACAATGGAAAACTTAACAAATCACAAAAATTGGTATCATTCAGATGACTCTGACTACACTGCCATTAAGTTATAAATGAGCAATAAAAAATAGCCCACATGTTTGTAAGCTTAAAAATATACATCTCAGTAATTTATGGTAAAAGAGGAAATCTCAGTGGAAATCATAAGTATGTAGAACCAAACAATTATGAAATATCTAACATCAAAACTTTTGAGATGGGCCAGGCATGGTAGCTCACACGTGTAATACCAGCACTTTGGGAAGGCTAACAGGGGAGGATTGTTTGGGTCCAGGAGTTTGAGACCAGCCTCGACGACATAGTGAGACCTTGTCTCCACAGATTTAAAAAAAAATTTTTTTTTAATTAGTCAGGCACGGTGATGTGCACCTGTAATCCCAGCTACTTAGGAGGCTGAGGTGGGAGGATCACTTGAGCCCAAGAGGTGGAGGCTACAGTAAGCAATGATCACACCACTGGACTCTCACTTGGGTGACAGAGCAAGACCCTGTTGCTTAAAAAAAAAAAAAAAAAAAAGGTGTGAGATGTAGTAAAGGATGTATTTGAAAGTAAATGTGTAACTTTATATAAATTTATTTTTAAATGAGAAAGATTGAGAATTTGTGACTATTGTATTTAGCTTAAGAAGTCAGAAAGAGGCCGGGCATGGTGGCTCATGCCTGTAATCCCAGCACTTTGGGAGGCTGAGGTGGGCGGATCACAAGGTCAGGAGATCGAGACCATCCTGGCTAACATGGTGAAACCTCGTCTCTACAAAAAATTAGCCAGGCATGGTGGCGGGTGCCTGTAGTCCCAGCTACTTGGGAGGCTGAGGCAGGAGAATGGCATGAACCCAGGAGGTGGAGTTTGCAGTGAGCCGAGATAGTGCCACTGTACTCCAGCCTGGGCGACGGAGCGAGACTCTGCCTCAAAAAAAAAAAAAAAAAGAAGAAGTCAGAAAGAGAACAGAAGAATAAACCTAAAGAAGGTGGGCAAATTGAGGCTGGATGTGGTGGCTCACGCCTGTAATCCCAGAACTTTGGGAGGCTGAGGTGGGTGGATCACCTGAGGTCAGGAGTTCGAGACTGTCCTGGCCAACGTGGTGAAACCCCGTCTCTACTAAAAATGCAAAAATTAGATGGGCATGGTGGCGGGCCCCTGTAATTCCAGCTACTCGGGAGGCTGAGGTAGGAGAATTGCTTGAACCCAGGAGACGGAGGCTGCAGTGAGCCGAGATGGTGCCACTGCACTCCAGCCTGCACAACAGAGCGAGACTCCATCTCAAAAAAAAAAAAAAAAAAAAGAAGGTGGAAGAATTGGAAAGACAAGCAAGAATCCACCAAGAATCAGAAAGGACATTCTTTTTTCCCTCTGCTACATTTCTGCAAAGCCGTATTTTGCTTGCTATGGGGTACGACTAGGTGATTCAGGTGGAGATGAAATCAGTCAAACCTTGGTCATGAGGCTGTACCTCCAGGGCATAATAACACAAACCCAAGAGGCCCCTTTTTTTTTTTTTTTTTTTTTAAGGCAGCCAGTGTTTATTCAGACTGTGTGCTGAACACTTTGCTAAGATGTGTGGGTTAAAATGTACATAAAATTTATTACTTTAACCATTTTTAAGTGTACATTTCAGTGGCATTAAGTACATTCACATAGTTGTGCAACCATCTCACCATCCACTCCACAACTTTTTCATTTTCCCAAACTGAAATTCTGTACTCATTAAGCAATAACTCCCCAAATCCACCCTTTTCCCAGCCTCTGGCAACCACCGTTTTACTCTCTGTCTCTATGAATTTGATTTCTCTAGACACTTCACGTAAGTGGAATCATACAGTAGTTGTCTTTTCACATCTAGCTTATTTCACTTAGCATACTGTTCTGAGGGGGTTCATCCATGTTGTAGCATATGTCAGAACTTCCCTTCTTTTAAGGCTAATATTCCATTGTGTGTATACACATTTTCTTTATTCATTCATCCATCGATGGGCACTTGAGTTGTTTCTATCTTTTGGCTGTTGTGAATAATGCTGTATGAACATGAGTGTACAAGTATCTCTTTAAGTCCCTGCTCTCATTTCCTTTAGGTATATACCCAGAGGCAGAATTGCTGGATCATATGGTAGTTCTGTTTAATTTTTTTGAGAAACCACTATACTGCTTTACGTAGAGACTGCACCATTTTACATTCCTACTAGCAGTACACAAGAGTTCTAATCTCTCCACATCCTCACCTACACTTGCTATTTTCTGGAATTTTAATAACGGCTATCCTAATGGGTGAGGTGGCATCTCACTGCAGTAGCAGGGACTTTATTAATACTAGAGAGCACTGTAGGCATCCTCAGAGGTGGACTCCCACTCCCACATTAGCAGTTCAGAGTTTATAACTCAACTTATGTTTTGAAAGAGACTGGAGAATAAAATGGAAATTAGGAAGATGTAGTTACATAATGCACTGCCTGAAATAAAAAGTTCTCTCCCATTAGGAAAAGAATATTAGATTTAATGAATGCCCTAAGAATCTAATGTTACAGAATAACATGACATTCGTATAGCCCAAAAGAAAAAAAACAGAAATTTTTATTTATTTTTTGGCTTCTTTGGTCAAAGACCATCTTCAAAAGGAATATATATCTCTCTCTCTATAAAATATATATGCTCCTTTTGAAGATATATACATACAAAATATATATATTCTTTTTGAAGGCATATATATGCCATATATATTATTTGAAAACAAATAATGGCTAGTATTATATATAAATTAATATATATTTACATACATTTAATATATTTATATATAATACTAGCGATAATATTTTTTAAAATATCAATAATTAGCATGTATTGAGTTATCACTATATGCCAGGCACTGGATTAAATATGTTACATACATTTTCATTTAATCTTCCTAACAATATTTTGGGTTGTCTTTAACAAATGAGGCAGCTGGAGCCTAGGATGTAGAAAATTTGCCCCGGATCACATAGCTAATCACTGGCAAAGCTAGGATTCGAGCCACGGGCTGCCTGATTTGGAATTTTCCATTCTACAAGTCATACGATTTCAAGATGTTTTTTGTGCTGCTTCAATTTTCTTTCTAGTAAAACCTCAGTGCAAGCTCCACTTTGCTCACTAAGACAGCACCCACACACTTCAGAAAATGGGAACTGCCCTGAAAAGGATCTTCATGAGCCATGCTGCAATTCTCACATGAACTTGTTGCTTCCCAGTTATTGACAAAATTCTTCTCCCAGTGGGAACCATGAAGAGCACACACCCAGCTGGTCCTCTTTGAACTGTGGCACACATTAAATGCTGAAGGCGCAAGATTGGATTGCCTTACAAACTCACCAGAAAATTGGGTAGGGTTTGTACCTCCAAAAATAAAGCTCCCAAATGTAAATGGAATAGCATATATCTGGTGATTAATAGCCAATTGATTTGTTATTATTATTATACTTTAAGTTCTGGGATACATGTGCAAAACGTGTAGATTTGTTACATAGGTATACATGTGCCATGGTGGTTTGCTGCACCCATCAACCCGTCATCTACATTAGGTATTTCTCCTAATGCTATCCCTCCCCTAGCCCCCCACCCCTCGACAGGCCCTGGTGTGTGACGTTCCCCTCCCTGTGTCCATGTGTTCTCATTGTTCAACTCCCACTTATGAGTGAGAAAATGCAGTGTTTGGGTTTCTGTTCCTGTGTTAGTTTGCTGAGAATGATGGTTTCCAGCTTCATCCATATCCCTGCAAAGGACATGAACTCATCCTTTTTTATGGCTGCATAGTATTCCATGGTATATATGTGCCACATTTTCTTTATCTAGTCTATCATTGATGGGCATCTGGGTTGACTCCAAGTCTTTGCTATTGTGAACAGTACAGAACAATAAACATATCTGTGCATGTGTCTTTACAGTAGAATTATGTATAATCCTTCGGGTATATACCCAGTAATAGGATTGCTGGGTCAAATGGTATTTCTGGTTCTAGATCCTTGAATTGCTATACTATCTTCCACAATGGTTGAACTAATTTACACTCCCATCAACAATGTAAAAGTGTTCCTATTTCTCCACATCCTCTCCAGCATCTCTTGTTTCCTGACTTTTTAATGATAGCCATTCTAACTGGCATGAGATGGTATCTCATTGTGGTTTTGATTTGCATTTCCCTAATGACCAGTGATTATAAGCTTTTTTTCACATGTTTCTTGGCCAGATAAATGTCTTCTTTTGAGAAGTGTCTGTTCATATCCTTCGCCTACTTTTTGATGGGGTTGTTTTTTTCTTGTAAATTTGTTTAAGTTCTTTGTAGAGTCCGGATATTAGTCCTTTGTCAGATGGATAGATTGCAAAAATTTTCTCCCATTCTGTAGGTTGCCTGTTCACTGATAATAGCTTCTTTTGCTGTGCAGAGCTCTTTAGTTTAATTAGATCACATTTGTCAATTTTTAGCCAACTGATTTTTAACTACAATGCAGAACAGAAAAAAGCCCTACAAGTGATCCTGTAGAATTGTATCCCAGTTCTACAAGATCTGCATACCCAACCAAGGGTATGTTTCCCAACAAAGGTTACATTTCTGCATACCCAACAAAGTTAGGTATGCAGGATGTGTATTAGAAAATATAGCCCAGATGCCATTGCAAAACATATCCCTAGACCAAGTCTCAATGAAGGCAAGACTTCCATTTCTCAGGGGCCTCAAGATCTCTGCTCCTCAATGCATACCTCTGCTCCCTTCTCAACTTTCTCACCTGCTTGCATGTGGACCAGAAGTGGCTTCCCCAGCCCCCAAATCCACAGGACCCTCCAACTAGCTGCAAAGACCACCACCAATGGGTTCAGTCTCTTTAGTGCCCTAGGAATGAATTCCAGTTGATCCAGCTCATCTTTCTTGAGAAGGACAACTAAAGTCCAAGGTCACTGTCTTCAGGCCAACCAGGAAATCAAATGCCCTTGAATCAAGTATCCATCTGGTGTCCACTTAAATATATTAGGGAGGTGTTGGGGGTGGAGAGGGGCATGTACATAGTTCTGTGGCTTTGGGTACCATCCTCAAAAAGGGGCTTAGTCCAGGACTGAAAGAGCCCCCATGCAGAGATTATGGTGGCAAAGCGATAGCTTGGGAAACTTTTTCTTAACAATGATTTTCATAATGATTATGCAAAGTATTTAAATTTTATATGTATCTACAAAATGTTCATCCACTACAACTCTAATATCTCTAGGCTTAAGAGAGAAAATGCCTGCTTACATAAAAGGGAAGAAACAAATACGAAAATGTATGACAACTCAAAAGAAATGACATATGAGGGAACTGGAAATGACTTTGGGTAACTTTGGAACTTATTCAAATGTGTTTGCTTATTCACATCCCTTTCAAGGTCAGGGAAAGAGGGCTTCTTTCTAAGTAGCACTAATTAATGTCTCCTTTCTCTCAGCTTCAGGCCACTTGGCTGACTTATATGCCTGTCCCATCCCAGTAAACTATATGTTTCTTGAAGGCAAAGGTCACATGTGATTCATCTTTGAATAATAACAATAACAGCAATTAACACTGTGCATGGTGTTAATCACTTTATATCTGCTATCTCACCTAATACATATAACAACCCTATGCAATAGGCATTGTTATTATCACCACTTAAAGGTAAGAACGCAAGGCTCAAAAGTTAAATAATGATCCCAAATCCCATAGCTAGGGAGTTACAGCACCTGCATTCAAGCCTGATAGGTCCACTATAGAGCCCAGCTTCCTAAACTCAATGCTATGTCCAAGGCTAGGTCAGAAATGTTAGGTTCAAGAGATGAATGAATGGGTGAATGGGTGAATGGATGATGGATGGATGGATGGATGGACAAATGAATGAATCTTTTAGGAAAACAAAACGTGATCCACAAAGACAGTACTGTGGTGATTGGTGAGCTAAGCACATTAAGGCATGTTCCTGAGTGAGGTCAAGGGCATGGATTTGCTGTATTCCTTGTCTAGGAACCTCTAATAAAAAATAAAAAACCTGCACCTCTAATAAAAAATCCCCACCACAAGTCCTAGAAGCATAAGGGTCATATGAGAGGGAAAGAGAGACAAAGGGATGAAGGACAGAAATAGACACGCGGTGAGTATTGATTCTGTTTTAGGTTTCACAAATCTGAATTTGTCTGATCAGCACAAATCCACCTTCAGAAATGGTGGAGGGTCAGAAGGATCATCTTCATATGAAAAAGACTCCCATTATGTTCTAGAGACCACAGGAGCTGAAAGGTTTTAGCACCTTCATCCACCTCTAAACATTTGCCCTTCGCAACAACTTTAAAAGCAAAAGGCTTTGAAAGAACGAAAGCCCTTTTGAACAGACTTCATTCACACTTGCCTGTAACTCTCTTACTCCTTGTATCCAGTCAGGGTTCAGACAGGGAAGCAGAGTCCCAGGGGCTCATGGAATAGGGCTTTATTATAGGAATCTGACCTTGTAGTTGTGGGAGGAGCTGTTGGGGAGGCATGAAGGTCTGGATGGGGTGCTGGAGGATCGGCAAACACAAGCAGTCAGAGAGGCCAGGCACGTTTAGCCACCACAGAACTGCAAAAGGATCTGAGGAAAGGCTGTGTAGCTAATGTCCTGTGGGTCTGTAGCCAAGCATCTGGTGGCGGGCCCTTGGGCAAAGCCAATGAGTAAAGAGAAGCTAAACTCTATCAGGCACCTCTGCAACCATCCATCACTGCACCTGACACCAAAGAAACCCGAAAGATAATGGCCACCATGTTTCTTCAGCCTTCCCTGTCCGTGTGTGTTCCCCTTTTGGCCAGCTCTAACTCAGAAGCATATAGGGAAGGGGATGCTGGGAAATGTAGTTCTCAGCTTAACCAAGTTGACCCAGCACAGTCCACCAGACTCCTTTAATTAAATATAGAATACTTAAAGTGATTATTCACATCTTTGGGGAGACTGCACATTTTAATCATAATTACATGATAAATATTTCATGGTATATATCTTTGTCATATAATTAGGAGTAAAATATGTAATTTCAAAAAGATGCTAAATAATTCAAATGGCTGAGGATGTGATTAAAATCATGACTGAGATATGGTCAAAAGGTAACTCAAGGTCTTCAAACATGATCTCCCAAGCCACATGTCTCCTGACAACTGGCCCAAACCTATTATCACTACCCTACATTCTCTCATGAAGTCTTATTTCAGAATGAAAATTTCAAGAACAAGCTCACAATATTTTCCCATCTTCCTCCCTCCAAAATTACTAGACTTGAAAAATCTCTACAGTATCCCAATAACCACCTGATTAATATGCAATTTTAACACCTGGTGGTGTCCCCAAATACCTACTATCTTCTGAAACTCCATGTTCAGCTAAACCTGAGCTGGGCCCAAAAGTGAGGATAAGAGTGTCTCCTAAGCTACTGCCTGGAAGATTCTCTCCACAATACATGTGTTTCAAGGTTTCACTGTACTATAAGTAAAATGGGCCCTGTCACCATGCCTTCAAAAGACACAATTCCTTCATGGCATATGCATGCTAGATCAGATCCAACTCTTGGGCTTATGGGCATGCCAACAGGCTCATTTATCCATTGCCACCCACCACCACCTGGACCAAATGGCATAATGGAGTAGCAAACAACTATTTCAAAACCCCACCAGCCACATTTTCCTAAGTCAAGCTGTGCACAAATGCCTTTTACTGTTTATTGATTGAAGGAAAGAAGGAAGGGAGACACAAAGAAAGAAGTGACACAGAAACAGCAAAAAGAGAAGAAAAAGACACCGTATGCCCTGAATTACAGACCTTCATGATTACCTGTAAGCAGTGGTCAAGAGAAGACCTTCAATGGCATGCCATTGTAACAGTCAGCCTGGCACAGGCTTCTAATCCCTGAAGGTTATGAGGCTCTTGTGAAAGACCTCTATTTTTTCCAGCAAGCAGTTGGCAGTGATGGATGACTCCATTAGAACAGCCATGAGTCCATGTTTTCTCAGAGGCCCTCAGCATCCAGTTAAGAGGCTGGGCCTTAAGAAGCTTTTTAGATCTCAATTCTTGGACGTCCAAAGGGTTGAGAGTACCACATTCAGCAAGTTTCAAAATAGCTCAGAGGAGGCTTGTTTCAAACTGATTCCTTCAGTTACCAATTCCTGACCTTTATCTCTATTTCTGGAGAGCTAATAAAAACAAAGATTAATCCCTGTCTCACAAAAGTAATGACAATTCCACCCACAAATTTATCGGTTCATACTCTGGCACACCTGTCAATCTGCCCAACAAGTCCTCTTCCTTCTCTTACCAGGTTCTCCTGATTGCCCAAAAGCAGGACCTTTTATACGCATATCTGTCCTCATAATTACAAATCAATAACTAGATGCTTATATCAACAGGTATTAAAAACAATTTCCCCTAATCTTATTTTTTCTTCTCATCCATTTTACTAAGCTCTAATCAGGGAGAAGCCAGTTTAGATTAAAAAGATGAAATTGATCAGGAATGTTGGCCAAAGAAATCTAAACACAGCCCAAAAGAGAAAAGAAAGCTTTTTCCTGAGTTCTATTTATTTTGGAGTCAAAAGTAAATAAGAAAACCTTTGCTAAAGTTTTGACTAGTGGCCAAATTAAAATTTCATATTTAAATTTTGCATTAGTCCAATTATTTCCCAGTTCATCCACATAGGCTAGTTTCCCTGCATGTTTCCATAGGGTTGTCCTGAATTGGAGGTCTTGGGTGAATCAAACTGATTTATTGTTTTCAGCCAAAAAGTGTTTTCCTAGAAATATTAAATGTGTCCAACCTCAGTAATGCAGACAGCTAGTCAAGTGTTTCCACACAGAGGTCTTGTTCAATATACAGGTCAAATATCACTATTATTATTAACAATGTGTTAAAATCTATAAAGAATTCACAATTTAGGAGTTAGGATATCCTCTGTAATCTCATTTGATTTTTTTCCTGTCATGTCAATTTATCATATTCTGTGTCAGTGGAGTCCAAATAAATGCAACTGATCTAACTTTTCAATAGCTTTACAGTTGAGTCAAAAGCAAAACCCTGGGCCGGGCGTGGTGGCTCACGCCTATAATCCCAGCACTTTTGGAGGCCAAGGCGGGCGGATCACGAGGTCAGATCGAGACCACCCTGGCTAACATGATGAAACCCCATCTCTACTAAAAATGCAAAAAGTTAGCCGGGCATGGTGGCAGGCGCCTGTAGTCCCAGCTACTCGGGAGGCTGAGGCAGGAGAATGGCATGAACCCAGGAGGCGGAGCTTGCAGTGAGCCAAGATCGTGTCACTGCACTCCAGCCTGGGTGACAGAGCAAGACTCCATCTCAAAAAAAATCAATAAATAAACAAAAGCAAAACCCTGGGTAATGGATGGCAACACAAGTACGGGATGTTTTGAGATAGTATGTCCTATTGCAAAGCTAAGCAAAACAAAGGTGAAGTCCACATTCTAACAGTACACAATTAACAATATATATTCCATTAGTATAACTAAAGTGACCAGAAAGCCAAGCTACCAAGTAACAAGCTCTCAATGAATAATGCCCATTCTAGACTTCTACTAGCAACTGAGGTCCACGTTCACCTGATGAACAGGAGAAACAAAAGGTATTGTGTTGAGAAGCTTATTGGTATACTTGTCCTCCATTTCCGTGATCACCTTTATGCTAGAGTCACATATGGAAAGCTGTGTTTCTCCATAGGACCAGCAATTTTGATGAACTAACAGTGAACCCAGCAAGAGAGTTGCTTCTATATCCAAAGCTTGATGAAGGCATACATTGCTACTATTCCGTGCGAGGGTATTTCTTTACGTGGAGAATGCTAATAACTGAATGCCATGTTAGCCTGTGAAATGATGAAGGAACTGAAGGATTTTTTGTCAGACAATTCAATAAGAATGTTAGGTCTTAGCAGCTGAGGAGGGTAATATAACACTGAAGACAAATCGTCTGGGCTCTTTAAGAATACATGGCTGGTGCTAAGAAAATCTTCAAGAGCCAAGTATTTTGAGAATTATAAAGTGATGTTATAACAAGGTCAGGAGTCTAGGTACATAGGTTTTAAATTACTGCAATAGCCTATAACAGAGTCCTATAAAGGGGATGAAAGGTACTTCGTTACAACATTGGAAAAGCAAACTTAGGTGCTTCTGAGACCAGTAGGTATAATTTGTATGGCTTCTTCAGGTTTGTGTTAACTGCACAGAGTTGGCTAGTATGGTCAGAGGTGAAAGAATATTTCTTGGGAAATTAGTTAATGAAGTAAACCCTTGGAAATGAACCTTCAATTACTGAAATTTGACACCTGCTAAAATAAAGCTCAGTAAAGCATTTCATTTTCCTTTTTTCTATTCAAGTCAGGCGATTTGGAAAGTCATACCAGTGGTGTATTTAAGGAAAGCAAAACAACAAAATAAAACCAATTGCTTTTCATTTAAAATAAGTCTGAAGTCTCTCCAGTCTGTGCCTCCAAGATGACAAAAGAAGGAACAACGGTCGTGCCAAAAAGGGCCATGGCCACGTGCAGCCTATTTGCTGCACTAACTGTGCCCAATGCGTGCCCAAGGACAAGGCCATTAAGAAATTCGTCATTCGAAACATAGTGGAGGCCGCAGCAGTCAGGGACATGTCTGAAGCAAGCATCTTCGATGCCTATGTGCTTCCCAAGCTGTATGTGAAGCTACATTACTGTGTGAGTTGTGCAATTCACAACAAAGTAGTCAGGAATCAATCTTGTGAAGCCTGCAAGGACCGAACACCCCCACCCCGATTTAGACCTGCGGGTGCTGCCCTACCTCCCCTACCAAAGCCCATGTAAGGAGCTGAGTCCTTAAAGACTGAAGACAGACTATTCTCTGGAGAAAAAATAAAATGGAAATTGTACTTAAAAAATAAATAAATAAATAAATAAAGTCTGAAGACCAGTTGCCAAATCATGAGTTATATTAAATGGGTGGGCCAACTCACATCATGTTCTCCCAATTACAGCCCTCTATAAATCACAGTACAGTCTAGTTTTTATCTTCTGATTTTTTTTTCATCAGGACACAAAATGATTCCCAACTAAGTGCCTTACAACCACCCCAGGACAAGTTCCGTGGGCATCCTTCGAAAATGAAAGCACCGTTACAACACACCACTGATCAAGGGGAAAGTGCCTTTGTACTCAATGGCGCAATTGGTATTTGCGGCCACCGGTACAGCAGCTTTCTTTCATTTCTCTTAGTGCTAGTTCCAAAGGCAACATAGCCAGGTGCCATTCTGAAAGGAAACTGCTATAACTAGTCTTAATAGCATAAATCAGTACTTTCCCAAGTGAAAGATGGGCTACCCAGAGACATTTCAAAGACTGAAGTGGGGAAGTCAAAGGAGAGAAGAACCATGAAACTAGCGCTGTGTTTGCTCCTCAGATGTCAACACAGATGTTGTTTTTAATCCACCTTATCTATTGAATACTAACATGCTCACATAGTTTCCTGAGGAAAAGAACAATTTCTGTTTGATTATGCAGTTTTCACCAAGTCAGAGATAATTGCCATTCCATTACAAAAATGGTGGCTGACCTCAAAGGAGGGGGCGCTCAGCTCCGCCACTCCCCTGCCCAACCTTGCTGCTGCTAAGTTGTTTCCCGGTCAGTGATGGATTGTAGCTTTGTCCCTTTCCCTTTCCTACATCTTATTAACCACACTTGATGTTAAATAGGGATGGGCTTATTCTGGGATAGAAACGGTTACCAGTTACCATTTATACAAACTTGCAAAAAATGCAAAGCCCGTATTTTATATGGATACTATATAAGCAAAAAAAGCATAAATGGGCACAACACTGAAGAAAAGTGGAAAATGGAAATGGGGCGAGGGAGGGGTACAAATGAGGCTTCAAACATGTGCAAAACTTTATTTTAAAATGAAGAGATAAAATACAGAAAAACATTGAACATTTTAAAATCTAAACAGTGGGTTTATGGGTATGATCCTGAGTTTTTCTGAATGTTTGAAATAGTTCATAAATATTTTAACAGAAAAAAAAATACTGGCATTTAAGAACTAGAAATCCCGTATATATCTGAGAACTACATCATGTAAAAGAAAAAAGAATCTAAAAAGTCAGCTAATAATTATATCTGAGAGTGAAGTGTTAAATATTTTTCATCCAAAGAGAGTAGATATTTTCAACTCCCTGTCAGGCACACTCTGATAAATATTTAACATACTTGTTCCTAACTCCATGGGCTAGGTATTCTCTTCATTTTACAGATGAGGAAAATAAGGCTCAGAAATTTTATTTTTTAGATTAAGATAAGGTCTCACTCTGTCACCTAGGCTGGAGTGCAGTGGTGCAACTTCAGCTCACTGCAACCTCAACCTCCCGCGCTCAGGTTATCCTCCCGCCTCAGCCTCCAGAGTAGCTATGAACTACAGGCATGCACCACCACATCCAGTTAATTTTTGTATCTTTTGTAGAGATGGGTCACGCCATGTTGCCCAGGCTCACAAATTAACTTAGCTAGTGGCCCCCTGAATAAGCAGTAAAGTCAGGATTCAAAGCCAGGTTCAAAGGCTGGACTCTAAGATTCACGCTGTCAAATCACACTGCCTGACCTGTTAAACCAGCAGATTCAATTCTGGATGAGTGACAGGCCCTCTGAGTGAGTGGGCTCAAAGATTTGACAAGATGCTAGGCTCCTTTCTTTTTAAAGTATAACCAGAAGGCTCTCGAACAGGGAATTTCTGCCCACATTGCTTTTCCTAGTGCCCAGATTGTCACAGTGCCTGCATTAGCCACTTTGGTGATCTTAGACTTCAAGCAGTCACCAAACTTAAGTCCCTTACTACCAGGGCAGTGGCCGTGAAGACCAAAGGTTGGCCAAGGTCTTGAAAACAAAATGTGGCCACGTTGTGGTATCACAGCGTCTGTCACAGTGTTTTGAGCCCCAGAACCTAGCAGTGGCTGGCACATCACAGGCACTAAATAGTTGCTCAAATAATCAAATTCTAACTAGGTGGCCCTTAAAAATAAGGTAAAAAATAAATCATGGGCAAAATTTCATATTAAGTGCATGAAGCAAGATATTTATGTAATATGATCCAAATTTTGTAAAAATTATGTATACTAACTGGCCCTCACTTGCTCAGGCGCATCTTAGCCACAGGTACGTAAGTAGACACCTGCAGCCTCTCGCTCTGGAACAGCCGATAGGGGGAAAGCCCGTGCAAGGCTCACTCACAACTATCACCAGCCACATGGAGCACCTGCCCACATGATACCTGGGGGTGCAAATTTGAAGTTGCCATTTTCCCTCCATGTCACGGAATTCCTCATGGCCAGAATCCTGTTAGTCATAGCCACAGGCTCTTTTGTATCCAGGCGTCAGATGCTCTAGGGCAGGGGTGTCCAATCTTTTGGCTTTCCTGGTCCACACTGGAAGAATTGTCTTGAGCTACACATAAAATACACTAATACAATAGCTGATGAGCTTAAAAAAAAAAAGTAACAGCTGGGTGCAGTGGCTCATGCCTGTATCCCAGCACTTTGGGAGACCAAGGAGGGCGGATTACCTGAGGTCAGGAGTTCAAGACCAACCTGGCCAACATGATGAAACCCGGTCTCTACTAAAAGAAATACAAAAATCAGCCGGGCGTGATGGCGGGTGCCTGTAATCCCAACTACTCGGGTGGCTGAGGCAGGAGAATTGCTTGAACCCGAGAGGCGGAGCTTGCAATGAGCGGAGATTGCGCCACTTGCACTCCAGCCTGGGCGACAGAACGAGACTGTGTCTCGAAAAAAAAAAAATCACAAAAAATCTCACGTTTTACAAAAGTTTATGAATTTGTTTTGGGCCACCTTCAAAGCCATCCTGGGCAGCATGTGGCCCAGGGACAACAAATTGGACAAGCTTGCTCTAGAGGATGACTTCTAAGTATAGCTATGGGCATCCCCCTCAAAGTGGACACCATGCAGGCTGTGTGGCTTGTACAAGTCACACCATCCCAAATAACATCTTTAAATTTGTCTACCCAGGCATTTCACATGATGTAGCTAACAAAAACTTTTGCTGTTAAGAGAAATATACAGAAAATCCTGAAGGATGGATATACACCAAGAATGTTAAAAGTAGCTGCCTCGTATGAGATGAGTAAGTTCTGGAGCCCTGACATACAGTGTGGTGGCTATCTTAGTAATAATGAATTGTATACTTGAAATTTGCTGAGATTATTTATTCTCACCACATAAAAAAATGACATAGGCCGGGTGGGGTGGCTCACACCTGTAATCCCAGCTCTTAGGGAGGCAAGAGGCGGGAGGATAGCTTGAGCCCAGGAGTTCGAGACCTGCCTGGGCAATATAGCGAGACCCCGTTCTCCAGAAAAAGGAGAAAAAAAAAAAAGCGTAAAAAATTACATAAATTTGTAAATGTAATTTGTCAACTTGTAAATTTGTTTAACTCAATTTAACAAGGTGATGGAGATGTTTAGTAACCTCCTTGTGGTAATCATTTCACAATGTATACATGTATCAAAACATTATATACCTTAAATATATACAATTTTCATCAAATACCTCCATGAAGCTATAAAGAAATTTTTAAGTTATATCATAGGATTGTGATAATGTTTCATTTTTTGCATGCTATCCGAATTTTTCTGCAGTAAACATATCACTTCTAAGACACTAAATGCTTAATGAACAAAGCCAAAGGTCACCTGTCTACTGCACTGGACAAGATGTCTATACTCTAAAATTATATTTCAAATTATTTTAAAAGGAGTCTATATAATTCAGCAATATCAAAGTGGTCCAACAGTCATGTGCCAGAGCATACAAAAAGATGTGGTCCTGCTCTTGCTTTAAGTAGGAAAGTAAGATGTACGCATACAAAAATGTTTAAATGCCAGGCAATATGAGGAACTACTGCTAAAGGTATACAAGCAGGAGGTGTTTCATACGTGTTTTGAGAAAGGGCACACTTATTTGTGAGCTGCAACAAGGAAGAAGGGCTTCATGGAAAAGGGGGCCTTGAACAGGACTTTGCAGGATTCAAATTAAATCCTGAAAGAGCAATTCAGAAAGAGAATGACCCTGGGAAGACTGAGATTTGGGAATCAACACAAGCGTCGGAGTGATAGTGAAGAAAGTAACCTGGCTCTCAGCGTAAGAGAAGAACCCCAGTGTTTTCTGGGGGAGTGGTAAAAGGTAAAATGATTGTGGGAACAAGACCAGAAAAAGTAGAACCGGCTTAAATGAATTTGGGGAAAACTGAGTTAAACAAATTTACAAGGATTCGTTGTAGTGATCTAAGCTCTCAGTAGGCTAATGTGCGTTGAGTCGCCGCTGAGGGAAGGAAGCTAGTGTTATTAGGGTATAGAAGATACCTTTGGCAAAGCAGGAGTTTCACAGATAATGGAGGAAAAACAATGAAGGGTTTGAATGCTAAGGCTAAACTGGGCATTCTGGCCTTGGTCCTTCTAACAAGGCCTGGATCTCCCACAGAACAAAGGCTAACCTGCTAATATACCTTTAAGTTTTTACACAACAGAACTCAGAACCAGATATTGCTGTCACTTCCCATCCCATCCACTTATTTATATTCCCAACAAAGGTTAGTCCCATCTTCTGAGAGCACCTTACAGTCCGCGGCCCCTTCCTGATGATCTAGAAGCTTGGGAAGCAGCACACCTCCTTATGAAATCACTGAAGGGTGACTATGAGCAACAGGAAGCAGTGGAGGATTCCAAGTATGACATAAGAATACATTTTTTAAAAATCTTTTAGAAATTTGTTAGAATCTGATCGAGCAGTTTTTGCAAATTACAGGTGACAGGCATTTGTTGTAAAATCAATTCAAGGTGACATAGCCAGGATTTCTTAAAAAGCAAAGAAAAAAATGCACACACGCACCAGATACATCGCATGCAAGAAGGGCAAGTCATGTTTCAGGATCCTTCTGTCATGTATAATATACTGACCTCTGTGTTCTGAACTGTAGTTCAAAATGTATTTCTTACTTGGGTCACAACTACAAGGTTCAAAACTCACTACTCTATTAGATGGAGGACTTAAGGCAGAAACTGGAGGCTGCCACATTCACCCAGAAGGCCCTGGGATGGTAGCAGTAGGAAGAAAAGACAAACAGAAGAGACACTTAAAGAATGTGGGTGAGGGAAACCAATGAGAAGGCCAAGGTAACTACACCTGGGTAACTTGGGGAAAAGGTAGCTATCACCATAAACAAGTAAATTGTGGAGAGCTGGTTAAGGGGTATGTAGAGATGGCAGGGAGGCACACTTGATTTCCAGAGACAAGAGGACATCCAGATGGAACCACAAAATAAGCCCTCCCTCACCACCTCAAAAACAAGTCCACATTACTATAATTTGGTTACCTATAACAATACTATATTAATTCTTTCACTTATACAATGTTTTAAACTTATGGTCTGTCCTCAACCAAGTGGTTAGGGACTTTTAGAAGCACATAATCACACTAAAGAACTAATACCATCAGTCCCTGGCTATTACATTATTTACCTTCCCAAGGGCTTCACTGTGATTTAGTATTTGATGGCTAAGTACAGAAGGGTCTGTTATTTGGCTCTGTGTGGACTATGACTACATCAACACGGGGATGCACAAGCTACCTAAGCACTACTGCGCCGGCACTAGTAGAGCACTGAGCCAAAAGGTCCCCAGAGGCTGCCACATAGTCTCTGCCCATCCTGAGTGAAGCTGCACACTTGGCTCAAAGGCCCTGCTGATCCACCGAGAGGGCACAAGGGGGCATGAGGGAAATGGCTGAACTCCAACAAATCACTTTATGCAGGACTGAATCCCCAACACACATCAGAGGAGACAATTAAACGAGGGAGAGTGGACTTAAAGGTAAAATGTCATCCCCCAACATGCCTGTGATGACGAGTTTTGCCTTACACAAGCCTTTTCAAGTAAATTATATTAATTACCAACATTCAAAAACATCCAACATTCAAGGGTTCTGCATCTCGTTTATTAGACAGCACAGAAATAACAGGTTTAGAGTATATTACAAAAAGAGCTCAAACTGTTCAGATACAGCAACTGGGCTTACTAGGGGACAGAAGGGGGAATACGTCAGACTATTGTACAGGGACACAAAGACTCCTCATCCTAAACAAAGTATTAAGGTACATAGACAAGTTTCTTGTAAGACAGAAAACAGAGAAATCCACAGTAACTCTAACACATCCCTTAAGGAATAAGCATGTATTTGTAGGAAGCAAACAAAGCTTTCCATAGAGAAACCACTTTCACAGGATGATTAGGTGGACCTGCAATGAAGAAAATACATTTCAAAAGATGGGTTCAGACTTACACCAAGTTTTCACTGAAATACTTTTAAAAAAAGACCCTTCTCTGTATCAAAAGAATTTAAAAAAAATACATCACGGATAAAATAAATCTCAGGAAAGGTCCAAGTCCTATTCAGAGACATACATTTGCAAATTAATATAAATTTTAAAGTTTGACAACAAAAATACTATTTGGAACTACCTAGAATAGGCCAAGCTAAGTTCGTGTTCTGCTTTAGTGCATTACATTGAAATGAATCTCATTCTCACTATAATTTTTTTCTTTTTAACTTTAATCACCAGCGGCTGGTCAACTGAAATGGACATGAGAACTATATAAATGTCAGAGAAATATGTAAACCTCATTAATGTTTCCAAAAATTCATTTAGAGATAGAAACAGGTCCAAATAGATGCCTGTCTAAATGCACTGCAATTACGTTACAATTATTTTTCCAAATACACAGATATGCTCTGTCTTTTCTCAGCTCATTACTGACTCAAACAATTTGCCCTTCTGGGATCAATTGTTTGCTAATAAATAATTGTTTACAGTCACAAAATGATATTAGGAGGTTTTCTTATTAGTTTTCCTTCTGCACCCTAATAAGATTGAAAACTAGCTGATTCCCAAGAGTCTAACCTTAACCTCGCTTTGTTTAACAGCCCAGGAAATGATGAACCATCTGCTTCAGAAAATAATGGACGGCCAAGAGGAAATATTGTTTAATTGTAGATTAACCTCCTCATGAAGCAGTCTGAAGCAGCTTTAGAATTAGCAACTATAACCAGCAAAAGAAACAAATGGCTCACGAGCCTTTTCCTCTACCATTTAAGGTCCAGAAAGAATGCAAAGGGATTTTTATTACACTTATTTACAAACATTTATTTCCACAGTGGAAACAAAAAATCATCAAGGTCAAAACTGATTCTCAAAACTGCAGTCACTTGCCCTCCAATTTTGTTTGCCCAAATACCTTTAATGCAGCAAACCATCAAACCATCTCATGCACTTAAGAAGGTGTTTATTTAAAAAAAAAAAAATTCAAAAACCTCTTTTCCATTATTTTCAGGTTGTTATAATATTAAAATTAATATTTTCCCTGGTTTCTTTAATAGTAATAAATCCACCATTGGGGAGTACGAATTGTTTTATTATCATCAACATGGCACTTAAGTAAATGAAATCTTGTCAAGTACATGGTGACCTACAAGTTCAAAAGAAAAAAAGAACAGCATGAGATCAAAATGGCCAGCCAGGACAGGAGATACAAAAGTGACAGATTAAATGCAAACACAGCCCTTTATCCAACAGGCTTCCCATGCTAAGACTTTTCTAAAGTCAAACCTGTAAAAGCATATCTGATATGGAATATTTAATATTCTGCCCCCTCTTAGGGGCTCAACCAATCAGCAAGGGTACCATATCCATTTTAACTCAGCAAAGTACAGGAATCCTGAAAACATTCAGTTATTCTACAAATATGTATCGAGAACTTCCTTTAAGGGCCTGGGGAGAGGGGACAAGGAACTGGGCAGATACTTGGAGTAGGTATTTTATAGTTTAACACATGCTGAAGTATCAGATTTCCCTTAAAGCCTGGTGGAGGTAATTAAGTAAAAAGCTTTGCCCTGTTGGTATCAAAAAATGTAAATGGCTCTTCTCAGTCAACAGTTACAACCAAGAACCAAAGACATCTATGAAAATTTCAAAACTAAGGAAATTTGCAATTCCAGGCAAGGCCATATTACTCTGGGTTTCCAATAAGACCTGAAGGTCACTTACTTTGTGTTAATATTAAAGAAACAACCTCTGTGGAGAGGAAAGATTTTTGGCAGTTCAAATTCTTAAACATCTTAAATAGAATTTACTAAAATAAATTATTCTTGAATTCCTCAACTTAATTTTGAAGCAATGAGCTGGTAATAACTCCAGAGATTCAAATAATAGAGCCTATTCAAGAAGAATGAGAGTTTGACATTCTTCTCTACAAAACAACTAGGCACAATTTTATCCATCAGACGTCTATCAACCTACGGATATTGAAAGCTTGGGAGAACATGATAACATCAACTCCAACCCTACAGTCAGCTGTAATATCAAGCAGGCATCAACAATGCTATTCATGAATTTAGAAAAATTAATAAATCCTGGGTTGAATGCAAGAAAAGGCTCAAATACAGGTGAAGCATACTCACTTGGGTTTTGTTTCTGCATCTGTCACTTGGCGAATGAAGATACCATCTTCAGGATGTTCTGTGTCATCCATTTCATACATATATGATGATGCTATTGCAAGCGTAGTCCCATCATTACTGAAGGCAAGTGATGCGATGCTCGTGGGGTACCGATGGAATTGGCACAGTCGCTTTTTGTTAAATGGATCCCAAATATTTACAAAGCCATCAGAACCACCTGGAAGTAATTTCAAAACAGTTAAAATGGTTCTTAACACCAGATACAGAAATAACCATTCTCTTAACAGTTAATTTTTAAGGTCATAGAAGTTACATTTCCCTAAAGCACCGTACAGATTTTTTTTCACTAAATACCATAAAAAGCAAGCACCAAATAGTATAATAATTAAATATAGGTCAGCATGCCATACTTTACCTGTGGCAAATGTATTGTGGATATTGTGAAAAGAAATGGCATTGACTGGGTAAATCTGCTCAATATTATTTTCTTTTAGTCTGTGACATTTGAAGGCATACTTCTTCTTCTGTACCTCAGGGCTTGGGTCCAAATACTCAACTGCCACTCGGCCTTCAATAGAGCTTAATACATAACCCTGCCAAGAGAGAACCAGAGGAAAAAAATGGTAAATTCCAGCTTCCAAAAACAAGGTGCTAATTCCCAAATTCAACCCACACTAAAGAGTGATTATTTCAGAAATGAGAAGTACAGCAGGCTTTAATGAAGTGTTTAGGCTATACTAACATGGTTATGACGACTTTAAAAAGAAAATAAGACTCATCACATGCTTTCCTCACAGGTACCAGGGCCTTGCACATTACAATAAAAAATATCTAGTTACTGCATCAAATCTAAACAAAAATGTAAAGTGTTTTAGTGTCGCTTATTTGTTGTCCTGCCCAGCAGACTCAAATTTGTTCCCTCAGTTAAAATATATTCTTCTATGTTCTGTGCCTCTTCATCGCGAACAACTGTTAAGAATTGTGTTTCCTTCATTGGGGGCATCAATAATCCAAATCAACTAGAACACCAGTCTTCCATCTCAGTCATACTACTTCTTGCATTTAATACAGCAAGTCAGGTTTGCACAAAGACTTTCAGGGACATTCAAAAGTGGTTTACAATTTTAAACGTTTTTTCATCTTTCGTTGAAATGACAGTATCTTAAAAAATAAGAGCTAACACACCAAATATGAAATCTATGATTTTTTAATCCTTCAAGGTATGAAAAAGATTTATTCCTGAAAACTGTTTATGAAGAAATATATGTCAGTAAAATCCTACTTTTTAACTTCCATTACAAAGTAGAAATAATCCTATAGAAAATATTAGATACAATGGCATTAAAATAATGTTCACAATGTAAGCATATTTTAATCACATATCTAAATCTCTGAAGTTTCACATAACTGCAATTCTTTATCTTCAGTGGAAACTTACAATTTCCTAAAAAAAAAGGAACTGTGATCACCATTTGAGGTACTGGCCTTTGCAGGTTAAAAAGCAAAGAGAATAACATACCTGCTTCAAGTTCTACAACCACCAAAGGACAGCCATAAGATACCAGAGACACCTTCTGTTTTTAATGACTTTTCCTCTTGCAAAATTCCTATTGCACCTGACCACACCACCATCTCCTCTTAGAACTTTAAGGATTTGAGGGAGGAGGAAGCTCACTAATAAACAGGCTAATATCATTTAGCGATGATGGAAGGTGACCCACCCTGTACATCAAGAGTCAGTCATAAGAGGGGCCCTGCCTCTCTAATCTCAGTTGAGTTTAAGAAAAAAAAAAACTATCAAAGTTCTATCGTCAAACTGGGGAAAGAACTCCATAAGCATTAGGGTTACAAAAAGGCAAAAAGAAAACAGCAAATTCCATAAGCTTAAAATCCAGATATAAATTTTAATTCAGCATTTTGTAAACTGAAATATCTGCAAAGCGCTCTTTGATTACTGTATACCTATGAAGCATCCTGGACCAGGATCAACAAAAGGTCAGAAAACCTCCTCTATTCAAACCACTTCCTGAGCAGATTACTTGGTCTCTCTGAACATCAAGGTCGTCTCTAAAATGGGGGTTAACGCACTTCCTTTTAACACATGGCTGTCAAAAATATCAAGGAAGAATACACCTAACAGCAAATTCTAAATCACTACTGAAAAAAAAAAAAGAAGGCTTTAGGGGCTAGTGGCCAAATCATTATAATATAAGATCATATTATTTTCAAATTCCAGAAAGAAGAGGAGGTATAGCTCAATACCTGCTTGTTTGGAAACGCTCGTATGCAGCGAGTCTGGTATTTCAGGCTGGACTCCCTGCGCTGCTGCACGTAACCCATGTTCCGTAAGTCCCACACCAACACTCTGCGGCCTGCTGTTCCCACAATCAGCCGGTCTCCAGACACTGAGAGGGTATATACCTTTTAAAAAAGATCAAAACTTGCTAAAAATCACCTTCTTGCCTGAAAATGGCATTTTGCCCCAAAATAAAGTCCATCTGATCATAAGACCATAAAAAATTAGCTGACTGAATTCCCCAATCACAGATAACAATTTTAGATACTGCAATTATTCAAACCAAGTAATTCACATAAAATAGCAAACCCATGATGCTCTCCATACTTCACCAAGCATCATATAATGTACATTCTAAGTAATTCTGTAAAGGAGCTTTTGAAGTCTTAATTCTCTCCATTACTAAAACAAATTAAACTATTTTTCCCAGCCTTCATGTTTCATTTAGAGACAACATAAAAGTGTAAAAAAAAATTCAAAAATGAGATAATAGAGCCATAAAATAATTCAAGGTAGAGCTTAATGGGTTTCTGGCTTTTCATAAAACAATCATTTTCAAAACTATTTTTCTAAAACCACCTTTTAGAATATTTCATTTTGCAACTCTAAAAATCTTGATTTTTTTCCCCCAGTTGTTACATGGAATAAATAGGCCTTTCCAGGAAGGGTGAGGGAGCCACCACTAATTAGATGTTTAGCAGCCTTTGGTGGCATACAAACTCAAAATTAAAAGACAAGATAGTGGTCTGACACATGACAAAGCAATTCTTGTGCCCTGACGTAATACCATGCATTCAAGATAGAAGTTCAACATTAGGGAAAAATTTTAAAAGTAGTGTATCCCCTATTTTTCCCCTTATAATGTCTTTCTTCAATATTAAACTTTCCACAAAAATTCCTTTATAATAAACCATAGAATTTCCTACAAGCAAACATTTAGTGGTTTATTTGCAAATATAGTGTTACTTGGAAACAAAACAGAGGTAGCCAACTCATTAAAAGGTGGCAAAAAAATATTCTCCTGATCATGTTCAGTCACTTTTTAAAAATCTAGACTTGCGATTCACAACTGTGCTCTATTATTTTCAATTAATAAGAAACTCTAATCTGACTTAGCATTTTCAAACCTGAAGAACTGCCATAAAAAATGTAGAGAGGCCCCATGGCAAGGTAAGATGTCTCTTCAACATTCAGTACTTAAGCCATATGTTAATAATCACTAGTATGTTAACCACATACCATCAGCTGAAGAACCAAGTTAGCTTTAACAACGCCATGTCCCACCCCTCTCTAGAATCTGGCTTAAAATTCAACAATTAATGTGACCAAGGGAAAAATAAGGAATTAAAATTAAGATTCAAAACAATAGATTTAATATAAGCAGATTTAAATGTCAGAAATGTTAAGATTTATCAAAGCTTACTCAGAAAACAAAATGTTTGCAGTAAAATGAAAATTAATCTAAGATGTATAAAGTACCAAACTTTAAAAATAAAGAATCCAGAAAGAGATCGATTTATAATGGTACAATCATACTGGGAATTTTATCTTAAATCTTTACTATATAGGTGACACACAAGCTTCTAATAGTGCTTTCTATCCCCACCGATCATAAATCAAGTGAAACCACTGTCATGCTACTGACTAGGTATATACATTTATCAAAGAAAGTATTTAAAAAAGTGACATAATGAACCTTGCTGAACCAATAAGCAGCTTGATTCAGTGTGGCTGTCCATTATATGATATTCTGTCAGCAATTTATCACAGTTCTTAACATGTTACATACAACCATAAATCAAAACTAGAAACAATGCAATTATTTTATTCTGAACAAAGGTCTTGCCAGGAGTAGATTCGACTGTGATGTGACAAAAATAATGGCTCTTTGGATGCACTATTGTAAATAATGATGGCTAACAGGAATTGAATAGTATATTCACGCTGAGGAAATAGACTCAAGTGAAGGATACCTTTAAACTGCTTAAACAATCAATCTTTAAAATTCACTACCACCTGATAAAGTCTGATGAGGATACAGAAGGAATGCTCAATTACACTTTTATCATACAGATCAAAAGGTTAGAATAATACACAAAGTTTTGGTTTTAAAAAGCTTTGTTCACTAAGGTGCCTTGAAACTACATCTGTCATTATTAAAAAATAAATATACAAACAGTACAAGCCAGGGAACATAAAACACCTTTCTTACTGAACTTGAAATGATAACCCATTTTGCCCTCTCAACAGTCAACCCAAAGAAACCTCAGATAACAAATGAAAATAAGTGATGCTCCATCCAATCTTCTGGTTTGGGATGGAGCGTCAATTTAAGACAATCGAACAGTCTGCTAAATGACTTCTCTGAAAAGGCAGTGAGTTGCTTCTCAATTCTGCGATTTAAAGCATTAACAATACATGGAAGCAAATATAACAACTGACAAATAAAAGTTGGCCCAAAATCCCAAAGTTAATTTTCTTTTGCATTAAAGCATTTCTATGTAGTTGGATTTATAAAACCAACTGTCAACTTTTTTCCCCCCATGTTGACTTTTCACCTTTAAATTCAACAAGCATAGTCAACAATCATGCATCAAGACAAAAATCACCCCAAAACCATCAACTCCTGCAATTAATATAAAGAGCCTACCTTTTCAGGCTGAGAGAAGGTCCCAGCATTACAAGGAGTTCTGGGATCCCACAGTTTAACTGTCTGATCCCAACTTCCAGTGACCATCACATTCACTTCTGGACAGTATTCAACACATCTGATAGGGGCATCATGGGTCCCAACAAGATTTTCTATAGGGAAAAAAAAAGGGGAAAAAATCCCCAACATCTAGCTTACTACCTTTACTAAAGATTCCTAAAATAAACAATTAAACATTCATTCAACTGTAATGAATTTGCCTCATCCAACCCCATGGAAATGTCTACAGACAGAAAAATCTCTCCATGACTACAAAGTTATCCGTTCCTCTCTGTTCACCTTACAGTGCACACTTCACATGACTCACTAGTATTGCACATACCAAAGGCTGTCTTGAATTTCAGATTACATTAACATAGTGGCATGTCTGTTATCTTCCTCACTTGATTCTAGATTTCCTATCAGGAACTGCGTTTACCTCTGTGATCTCTGCCCGTATCTAGTGCAAGGTCTGGTACAGGCTAGGTGCTCAAGAAATCTCTGTTGAATGAACAAATGAATGGAGAACTCTGGTCTTCTGGATCAACAACATTTATGTTGAACATTAAGCCAATGCTGCTAAGAAACTTATTTACATGGCTAAAGGGTTATGAGAACTGGGAGTGAAGTCCTCTCATTACTCCACTTGGTTCCACTGTGGTTCAAATTTTCAATAGACATTTTCTTTTCAATTTGAACCTTCTCACTATATCTCATTTATTCCTTCAACTAACATCTACTATGTACCAGAATCTGTGCCAACTGCTAAGGATATAGGAATGAACAATATATGGTCCTGACCTGCAAACAGTAAGATTAGTCCCAGCATTTTGGGAGGCCAAGGTGGGCGGATCACGAGATCAGTTCAAGACCATCCTGGACAACATAGTGAAACCCCGCCTCTACTAAAAAATACAAAAATTAGCTGAGCATGGTGGCACAGGCCTGTAGTCCCAGCTACTCGGGAGGCTGAGGCAGAATTGCCTGAATGCGGGTGGTGGAGGCTGTGGTGAGCCAAGATCACACCACTGCACTCCAGCCTGGTCAACAGAGTGAGACTCCATCTCAAAAAAAAACAAAAACAAAAACAAAAAAAAACAAACAAAAAAAAAACAAGAAAGAAAAAGAAAGGATTTCATGAAGTTTGGCAGTGACTTTCATAGAATAAACAGCTAATTCTCTATGTAACACTGAAAATCGAGACGTTTGCTTTTCAGTGTTTCTCCCTACCCCTACAAGTTTCTGAACAAATAGAACCTAGACCTACAAGCTTACTTATTACACAGGGTAAGCTACTGGCAAACAAAACCCAATACCTGCAGTATAAGTTACAGAAGAAAGTAGCTTTCATGCAAAAGCCTCTTCTAATTGAGTGCTTAGTTTTTTGACAAAATGTGGCCATCCTCCATCCATTCTCCTGTTGCTCAACTCATCTTCTCTCTAGTCATATCTCTGTACCCTCCTATCTCCTTAGAATACCTATGTCTGATGAATACACATGCAAACAAATGTTCAGCTAGAGAGCTCTATGCATTTGGGTTCCAGTCCAATCTCTAACACTGTGCCAATGTCACCAAAAAAATTTGAGTAAGTCATTTCATATCTGGATCTCTAAGAAATTACTTAACCGAAAGGAAATGTATCATCTAGTTACTCATTCAAAAAATGCAACGGAAACATATTTTGCTAAATACCTAAAACAAACACAATTAATATAGACATGATTGCCTCTTTTTTGTCAGGTTTTAAATCTACCTTTAGCTTCTGAAAACTAAATTAGCTTCTAAAAACTGAACTCTCAAAACATCAGCATTGTAGTGGAAAATCCTAATGAAACGCTGGCCAGTCTGGGATCCAGCCCACTTCTAAGGACAAAATAAAGGCCAAATACTTGAGTGTCAATTTATGTAAACACTGACAATGGCGACCATAACTGGCTTTACTGCAAAAATACATGCATAATATTCTGTAATCAGTAACTTAATGGTTATCATTTAAATAAAAAAATCCTAAATTCAAGCCACCTGTACTTAAGCCAACTTCGTAACTAAGCAATTTAGGAACCACTCTTCCTACATAAACATTTATACTTAAGAACACTAGCCAAGAAAACAAACTGGTAAAGATATGGTCACATTACCTTGATCAGTGTTCAAATCATGCATTTTCAATTGATGATCTAGTCCTCCACTCCAGGCATGCGTTGGATCCTATAAAATAGTTTTGAACCGTTTAAAAACTAGAACTTTTGAAAGGGTTTCAACATTCTTATTTCTACAAGCAAGTGTTCAGTTTATGCTCGGGATATGCACTGGGCTCAACTATTCATGGTAAACAAACCAAAAAACAGCATAAAAAAGCAAATGGTCACTAAACTCCTGTGTCTGGAAATTAAAGGAGGGCTGCTTTATCCTAGCCAACACGCTGGCTGAGGGTAAACATACATTTCCCCTAAACGGTTCCTTTCAATACGGCAGCCAAAACAGTATTGTTGCAAATATAATGATCGTATTTTCAGAAAGTTTAGAGTTACTCCACAAGCGTGTAACAGAAAAGGGGAGACGGAGTTTCCAATGTCTGCATGTCCCCAACCCAAAACGGTACAGGTTCAAGGCAGATGCTCCTGAAAAGCTAAAGAACTGTCCAAATAACCCCACCGACAGACGCCTCTACCCAACACTGGAAAAGAAACGCTCCTCACGTGGAGAATCGTTAACACTGTAAGAGGGCAGGAGCAGGGCGGGAGGGCACCTACGTAGAAGGCGCAGTCCAGGACGGCGCCGGTGTGCTGGTATTTGAGCCGCATGGAGTTGGCCGGCACATCGTAGAGACGCACGGACGTGTCCCAGGAGGAGACAAGCAGGAACTGGGAGGTGTTGGGGCTGAACTTCACGGAGGAGATGCCATCCTCGGGTGGCTGGTTCAGCTTGAACTCGTTAGAACCGGTCATCTGCAGAACAGGCGGCCAGAGTCCCCAGGGGTCCCGCGGGCTGGGGCTGCGCACTGATAGCCTGGCACTGGGGGACCCCCCAGAGGGAGGGGCCGCGAGGACGACCGCGAGGAGACTGCGCTTGCGCCTGCGCCGAGCACTCGCCCGCCAAGGTCCGCACTCGCCCCATCATCCGGCCCCCGCCGCGCCGAAACCGGCCCAGCCCGCACCGCCGTCCTCCTAAACCCAGCCCGGCCCGCAGCGATGCCCGGACCCCAGACTGTTGTTCCCTTTCCCCTCTCCCGGGTCCCGTCGCCCCGGGCACTCCTAAAAATAAAGGAAAAACAATAGAAACGAAACGGGATCCCCTGCGAATCGAACGGCCCTGCCAGTTGCGGACCCGGGAAGTCCCTGGAGAGCCCGCTCCCGCACACCGTCGCCTCGCCTCCCTACCTTGGGCTCCCCTCAGAAGCAACGTTTCCACTATTCGCCACTCGCTGCCGCCGCCGCCGCCGCCTCCTTGCTTCCCTCAGAACACTCGCAGGCTGGGCGAAGGAGGCGGAGAGGAAGCTCCAGTGTAGACCTGCCATTGGCTGATTTCAAACGCCAACGTCTCAGTCTAGGCGGCCGATTGGTCCGCTCAGCTGCCCAGCATCGGTCAACCCAGTCATCCTGTTCCGGCTCAAAGGGAAACCGCTGCTTTTCCGATCACGTGGGCTCATTTTACCACCGCGCTGGGGCATCAGCGGTCGAGCTGGACGCGTGGAAACTACACCTCCCAAGGAGCATCGCGCCAAGGCTCTGTTCACGCCCTCTCCCGCCCGCGTGTGGCATTCTGGGAAATGTAGTTTTCTAGGGGCTGACGCTCTGACCGCCCTCTTAATAGAAAGCGGGAAAGATCTTTACAGCTCTGTCCATGGCGCCCTCCCCTTGAAGTTAGTCTCTGAAACACAAGAATCCCATTTTGGGCAATACTTCTATAGTCCTAAAGTTGTCTCCCTATCCCTGGGCGTGCACACGCCCGTGAAGCTAACCAAAAGTTGATGTAGAGAAGGAAATATTTGCTCTATCAACTGCATTATTTTGCCTTGATTTTTTTTTCTCATTTCTTGGGAATTTCCACCTATAAACCAGGGTCTCCCATTTCCCATTGTCTCAAGTTCTGCTGAAGAAATCCATTCATATTTATATTATGCTTTATCTCTCCACCCCATCTTTCCACAAACATTTATTGAGCCTCCACTGGCGCCAGGCCTGGTGAGAGGCTCTGGAAAGATGCATGTAATCAGACCAGCCTTTGCCCTTCAGGAACCCCCCTTCAGAAGGGTGAACAGCCTGGGAGACAGTACTCTGCAATGTGTTAAAGCTCCCACCACTTCTTTTAGAGCTGTTTTTTGAAGGGTCCTGAAACGACAGCTACAAGCCTCTCCCCTTCCACTCTGTCCTGCCACTCCCCAAAGTTGCAGGCTCAGTGTGCTCCATTTGCTGTTTTCTAGAATCCTCTAGAAATGAGGATCAAGAAGGTTGCTTGAGTAATAAGAAATTATTTTATCTCCATGAAAGAAAAGCAATAATTAATCAGTAGAATGAAGTGACTGAGTTATTCTTGAATGTCAAAGGCTCACTGAAAAATTTCAATTTAATCCATGCTTTAACCGCTTTTTCACTGCCTTTTGTAAAAGAAAAATATATATCGTTTTATTTGATTTTGTATGAAGTGAGAGAAAATTGTGGGGTTAAAGTGATTAACTTTTAAGGGACATTAATGAGAAAGTGTTGATGATCTTTATGCATTCACACACCCTGAATTGGATGCACCTCTTTCTATGATTCCTGACACAAGAAACACACATACAACAGCAACCTTTCTGCCTACTGCATTGATGACATTACTGCTGAAAGACTCTTGCCCTCCTTCCTTGCCAGTCCTGGTACTTGGTTCTCTATCTCTTCTCTTTCCACAAGTTAATGGCTGAATTCAAAATTTTGAAATGCAGTTCCTTACTTCCATTCTAACTTTAGCTAAATAATTTTACCTCCTGACTTATCTGGTTCCTTCTCCCAGTTGTTTATTTAATTATATTATTGTTCCAAGATTCTGGCCATGAATTACCCACTAATAAAATCTAAGTGTATTTCATTATCCAGTGTGTGTATGATTCAGGTCCCTCTGGGCATGCAGTTGCAGCCCGACTCGATTTGAGTTTTAAGAAACGTCAATCTTTTAAATCCAGTTTAGAGGCTGAAAGGAGGCTGATGATTTTGCTGATTATTCAAATGAACTGATAGTCTTGAGACAGGAAATCTGGCAACAATGGAATCCTGAACATTTAAATCCAAATGCAAAGGGGTGTGTGTGTGTGTGTGTGTGTGTGTGTAAAACCTAGTTACCTGTAAGAGAGGAATTCCTAAGAACTAATTATACTGTTGGATCACGGTTGACACCTAGTTTCTGGATTAGTAAAAAGAATGAAATATACACATCATGACAAACTGGAAAAGGATCATTCCCTAAAATTTTAAGGGCACAAATCACTGTCATTAAGTGACTGAAATGGCTATAAGAAACCACTTCCTATAAGGGAAACCTACAGAGGATACAGTGACCCAATACTGTTAAAACCATGATCTCTTGTAAAAACTGTAATCTACTGAAATGCAAACAAAAATGATATGGATGGAATATTCCTATAGAAGCAGTTCTTTGGACGCAGTTTGGTTTTTTCGTGGAATATTCCAAGAACATTAGAAAAAATTTCAAAAGGGTCATCTGAAGCAAAAGAATTTCATTGAAACGAAGTATATGTATACGATAAATCACAAGAAAACGAATCCACTGTCTCTTTTATCTGACCCAATAGCATAGTTTCTCAGCATGTACTAGGGCCCAGTAAATATTTACTGATGTAAGCTCAGTTGAAATAAATGTAATTGAACTAACCTAGTGTCGGCAGATGTGTTCTTGGGTAACATCCTTCTGACATCACCCTGGAATAGATTGTGATTTTTATGAAATCTAATGTGAGAAGAAAAAACATGATCTCAAAATGGACAACATGAGATAGAATATGTTTGGCCAGTTTACAAAAAATACTGAGAGTCACATAGATGTTTACAGATATCCTGTATATATTCACAAAATGTCGATGATTTCGATGCCTTGCAGCTCAGAGTCAACTCTCACACGCAAAGGTTTTCCTTCTAGCGGATGAGATAGGGCCTCAGCGCTGCGGACTCCAGCCTCCTTTGCATCCGCTTTGCCGAGCCAGAGGCCGGAGGAGCTCGCCCCAGGTGGTGCTGAACCACCGGCTTCCTCCAAGCTCAGGCTTCCTTTTCCGAGGTTTTGCCAAGAACAGGTGGCTGCAATCTATTGGGAGCGAGAATCTGCAATTTGCATGATACTCCCGCGGCTATTCTCTCGGTGCAGCGCCCTCCCAGCCCCTGCGCGGCCGCAGGTGTCAGGGCGAGGAAGTCCGTGGGCGCCCCCGCCGCGCGTCACGGTTCCATTCAGAGCAAGCGGCCGCGTGCTAGCCGGTGATCCAGCCACACGCTGAACCAATGCAAACTATTAACAACAAAAGAGTGTAGGGAAGCGCCTTTGCCTCCCTCACCTTCTTTGCCTGGTCCCGGGCCTCGGATCTCTCCTGACCCGCAGAACTGCCTCACCGCGCCCAGTTCCCTCTCCGCGCGAGACACATAACTCTGCCACCGGCCGGGTAGCTGGGCGCAGCGACAAGCTGGTCGCGCCAAGCTCGCGGCGAGCAAAGTGGAGGCTTTACCAGGTACAAGCAGCGCCATCGCCTGCTTTATACCCCTGGAGAGGAAGTGCGCGGCACAGGGCATGTCATAGCGGGAGCTGCTGTGGCCAAGCTCAAGGCGAGCCCAGTGCCGGGAATATGCCGCTGGACACCCGGCTCGCTTGTTCCCAGAAGGCAATCGCTTAAATGGCGAGGCCTGCCTCCCAGTCTTTGTCTTTCTCCGCGCGGACTCTGGAGCTGGATTCCAGCCGGGGTGCGCCCCAGCCCGCGCGACGATTCTGGGCGTTAGGAGGGAGAGTGGGCGGGCAGCTCCAGCCACGTGCAGTCTGGGCGGCGCCAAGGTCCCGACCTTTAACCCCTGACCCCGGTCCCACCCTCCACGTGGAGTGAGCCAGACTTCCACAGACAGACGCATGCAAGTCTTTCCACCGAAAAACCTGAAAACCTTCCGTGCGTTATCATGCCGGGCAACCAAGCCCACCAAAGTTAGCAAAGATGTTTAAAATGTTTTATTTTTTTTCTTTTTAAAAATATTTACAGATCTGAACTCTCCCCTTTTCGTCCCTACCATCCTCGGGATGAGGGAAACGAAAAGAAGCAATTTGGTAATTGTCCAAAGCCTCTGAGGGCCTGGCTTGGCCGAGCGTGTATGCATGTACATATATACAGGTGTATATATGGGGGAGGAGTGTACCTGGTTTTGTAGGTGTTTTCCTGATTTTTTTCCCTACCAACCACAGCCTGTCTGGCCAAAACTCCCTTTCCCACCACCACCCGAGAACATCCCACTCCGAATGGTTTTCAAAGCGTACTGGTTCTGTCTAGGTAGGAAGCAGGCTCTCTGACTTAGGGAATGCCGATAAATACCCGAAATAATCAAAACAAAAAGTAGGGCAGAGGCCATAAATAAGAGCTAATGAATACACATGGTGTATTTCTTCATATTTCTGGAAACACGCCGCCTTGCTCCGGAGCCCTGCTTACAGTACAGTCCGCGCCCGGCTCTGCGGGCAGCTGGAGGCAGCCCGGGGCGCAGGCGGGCGGCGCGGGGCGGCGGGCCGGTCAGTAGTCGAGCTTGTTGTATAGGTTGTAGAGAGGTAAGGCCGAGAGGTTGCTTCCCGGGTAGTAGAGCGGCGCGGGAAAGGCGAGCGAGCGCGGCACCGGCACGCGCAGCAGCGAACTGTCCCGGAACACCAGCGGCATGCTCACCAGAGTCTGCGCCGACGCGTGCGCCATGTTGGCCGCCTCCAGCTCAGCCGAGAGCTGCCGCTTCCACTTGTTGCGGCGGTTCTGGAACCAAGTCTTTACCTGGGTCTCCGTGAGCTGCAGGCTGGAGGCGAGGCAGGCGCGCTCCGAGCTGCTCAGGTAGCGCTTCATGTCGAAGGTGGACTCGAGCTGGTACACCTGGCTGCGAGAAAAGACGGTGCGCGTCTTCTTCTTGGCCGCGCCGGCCTGCCGCTCAGCGCCGCCGTCCCGCGGCCGCTCGGACCCCGGCGAGGGCGAGCCCGCGGGCAGGAGCCTCTCTTTCTCTTCTTTAAAGTCCGAGTGCGAAGGAGAGAGGAAAGGCGTGCGCTCCAAGCCGCCCGGGCCCGAGCCTCCGCTGCCCTTGGGGGTACCTGAGGAGCGAGAGCAGACAGAAAGGCCATGGAGTTGGTTGGGGAGCCTCGGAGACCGCCACCTCTCCCTGGGACCAAGCGGTTGGCAAGCGCCTGCAGCCTTGGTCCCACCTTACCAATCCCCTCCTCTTATCCCTCTCACTGGCCCCCCAAACCCAGCACCCCGTCCTTTAAAAGCGACAAGAGAGGGACCCAGCTACTTGGAGTATGGGGTCTCTGTGCTCCCACCTTTATGAATGGGCCAGGGGCAACAGGGAGAGGAGGTCTGGAGGGGGAAACATTAGCATGGTTTTAAAAGGCGAATTTGCCTGGTGGTAATTGAGCTGGAAGAGTTCCTCGAGCTTTATAGGGTGGCATCATTTCACAGGCCGTTTGTTTGGAAATCACGCTAAGGACTAACGCAGGACTCCCCTTCGTCAAATGTTGTAAAGAGGAACCGTCTCTGAAATGCACCATTGTCAATCATCTTGGAGTGCTAATCATTCCAAGGAGGAGAGAGAGAGAAAGGCAGAGATACGGAGCGAGTGAGGAAGAAGACTCAGAAAGAGATTACGGTGGAGACAGACTGCCCAGACCTGACTTGCAGATCTCCACCTCGTGTCCGGAAAGAAAGTACCAGATGTGCAGTGATTGAGGACAGCCGGGTGTAAGGCCGGCCGCGTGTCCCTCTCGCTGTGGTCCACTCTCTTAACAACTCAACCTTCCCCAAGAAGCCCAAGCCCGCACGGGTCTGTGTTCGCCTCCTCCCAGGGGCCCACCGGGCGGAGGAGGCACCACAGTGCGCGCACCTCTCCCCGCGGTCCCGAACCCCCGGCTGCCGCAGCTCTGGCCAGAGGGGGCCCGGCGCGGGAGTCTTGGCGGGGCGCTCAGCCTCCCTCCCCTCGCGCTCGCTCGCTGCCACACTGGCGACGTGCGATCCTTACCCAGGCAAGGAAAAGGGATGAGGGGATGGTGCTTGGGGCCCTGCTCCTTAGGGCCGTGCTGGTCTGGGCAGAAGCAGGCGGGCGCCTTCCAGCCGTCGTCCGGCTCCTCCTCCTCCGAGGACACGGACAGGCTGCGCTTCCTGGCTGGCCAGCCGACGGGCTCCCGCGGTGCCTCCGAGGGGCCCCCGCCCAGGATGGACTGGATGGTGAAGCTGGAGACGCCACCGGCCGCCGGACACCCCTTGCCCGCATCTTCTTTGCTGCCCATCCTGGGTTCATAAGAAATCGAAGGAAACCAAGAACTCCCTTTAGAGACGATCTGGGTGATCTGGGTGGAAGGTGGTGCAGCAGGCAGGCAGCGGGGAGGGGCCGGCAGGGAATCTAGGGGGAGGGGGCGCCGACGCTGGTGAGGCGTCCCTTCCGCGCTAGGGACATGCAGGCACCGGATGGCTGCGCAGGGGTTCCTGCCCGCCCGGCTCTGGGTGCGCCCGCCCAGCCCCGGTGCAAATGCCCCTTCCTCGCCCGACAACTCGCCGGGTCTCCGGCGGCGCGGAGGCGGCGCGGCCTCATTTGCATAGAGGTTACCCGAACGCGGCCAATCGCAGCGCCGCCGAGCGGCCCCGGAAAATTTCAAAACGCTCCGGCCAGGCACACAGCACCGGTGCGCCCCCAGAGCGCGCCGAGGGCCTGGCGGGCATCAGCGGCGTCTAACCAGGGGCAGCCAGGGCTGAAAGCAGCTGCAGATTCTAGCCCGGGTTCCTGGCGGCTGCGGCGACTCCGACTCCTTGGACCCCTTGGACCCTTCTCTCCAGAGGCAGGGGCGGTGCGGGACTCGGAGCTGGAGTGGCTCGACGCCTCCGCAGGCGACCGGTCTCCGCGCCTCCCAGGGGCTTGTACAGGCTGCTCCACCATCCTCCCCCAGCCCTCCACCCCTTCTAGCCCCAGTGGGCGGGCAGAGCCGGCACTCCTGGGACCGTGGCGCCCTGCGTGGGGGTGAGGTGGGTTAGGAGCAGGCGTCTCCAGGCAGACGCTCATCCTCTCCAGCATGGCAGGAGCCTTGGGAGCAGACAGTCCCCTTCCCCGTTTGCAGACCTCATCCCTGTCACAGGTTCTACGGACCTACAGAATCTTTAGGGGGAGGGAGGAAGCCCTAAGACCTCTAGTCAAGAGATCTGGGTTCAAATTCCGGCACAACTATTTACACACTGCATGAACTTGCACAACTCATGCCGATTAAAGCCTCTCTGCCCTCATAGTTGAAAATAACTTCTCGGATTGCCTCAGGTAGGGATTAAAAGCCTCGAAGCACTAGCAGCGCATAGTAGGTACTCCGTAAACCTGGCCGGGTAGCCCATGGCCCACCCGTGTTTTAAGCGAATCTGTGTTTTTGTTTTGTAAATTTTGAAGGTTTCCGAACTGCTGCAGAAATAGACGCCTTACTCCCAGGAAGAAGATAAGGAACTGGTGACAGGACTCGGTTTTAGAATTGAGCAGACTCGACTCAATTCTCGGCTGGGTGATCTTGGGGGAAGACATTTGGAAATTCTGAGGCTCGGTTTCTTTATTCCTAAAATTGGAGGAAGCAGTGCCTCCCTCGCAGAGGCTGTTGTGAGGTCAAACTACCCAGCACCGAGCCTGGCACACCGTGGTGCTCAGTAAATAGTGATTCCCTCTGTGTTCTCATAGCCCCCTTCTGTGCCCTGGCTCTCGCCCCTTTAATTCCTAGATCAGCTGTTACCCGAGCTAGAATTAGCCCAGCCAAGCAAAGCGGTTTGGGGCCACAGTCGTCTGCACAAGCTTCCTGGAAACTGAAGTGAGGCAAGGCCCGAAGTGCTCAGGCAACCCCGTCCCCTCAAGCTGTGGCCTCTAGACCTCTTGGCCAAGAGATTCCAGAAGCCCTGTCTTTAGGGTGCCCCCCAAGTGCAGCCAAGGGTGAGTGGAGACTCTGGAATCAGTCCCCACAAATGTCCAGACGCTGCATGACGGTGCAGTTCCTTCCTCGCCTGCACCGCGCCCGGGTTATGAAGTAAAGCGCTTATAATATCATTAGCCGCGGTGAGTTACCGACTGCGGCCCTGCCCGTGGCAGAACACTTCCCTACTTAACTCCTCGAAGGGCTCGTTAATGGGCTAATTGATTAGGAGTCGGCCGCGCAGCCGGGGCAGGGGCAGGCGAGGGGGCGGGGGCCAGGGGTTGCGCGCAGCGGCCCGGGAGGCCAGCGAGGGGCAGGTGCCGGCCTCCGTCACCGCATTAACCTCTTCAGGGCTCAGCGGCAGGGTCGAGACACATTACAAATGGTCAGCTTTAATCATGGTGTCAGCTCATTAACCCGGAAGGACCTGGCGCTGAAATACAATTTGTGCGTTCTCCTCTGCGCCGCGGCGGCGCAGGCTCCTGGGCCACGTCGCAGCGGGTCCCGCGTGCTCCCGCGCTGTTGGGGGGTACGCGGGAGGTTCCGCGAAAGAATCGTCGGATTCTCACTAACCATCCGCTTCTCGCAGACATCCTGAGCTAGGCGCTGCCTCCGGAGCCAGGGCCAAGGCAGCCCCGAGGGGAACTGGCCAGCTAACTCGGGGAGCAGTGCCAGCCACCCCGCTGGGGAAGAAAGCTGGGGGAAGGCAGGGAGAGTTGGTCGAACCTTCCTGAACTGTAAATACTTCGTGCGGGGAACATGCTGGAAGCTCCCCATCATTCTTCGCTTTAATCCTGATGGCAAACAAGTGACACAGATCTATTCACTCAATGTACAGGCCGGGAAACTGAGGCTCAAGAAAACAAGAGACTAGCCCAGGCAGACAAAGCAAGACTCGTGCTCAAGGTTGTTCCACTGCCAATACATCACATTTGGGAGGAGGGAGAGAGGAGCAGACACAGGCATTGAGCTTGGAGGATGGCTGCGGGGAAGACTGTGAGGATCCTGCTGACTCGGGATGGCGGGGGCGGGTATATGGGTGGGGCAAGAGCCCAAGGAGTGATCTCTGTCAGATCAGGGGACCTCGAAGTGGGCCTCGGAAAAGCAACTCCCAGGCCCTGAAACAGTGAGAGACTGGGGAGTCGACCCTTGCAAGAAGCCTGGCTTGCGGACTCTAAACAAGGAAGTTATGAAGCCTTGCGTCCCTATCTCTCCTTCCCCTAGGGATAGTTTGGGAAGTCAAAAAGATCCATCTTGCCTTGTATTTCCTCTGTCCCGTCCCTCTAATCGCTTCGAGGGTCTGATCTTCACCGAGGCACTTCCTCTGCTGCCACACCCGGCAAAGGACGCATTAATTCGCATGAAGGCACTTGCATAAACGCCTGCGCACACTCACACATTCATTCAGCAAACGTTCACTGAGCTCCTACTAGTGCGTGCACTTTACCAGGGAAGAGATGGTGGTGGGCACGGGGCTGGGGCAAGGAAGGCTGTGGTGGAGACCCAGCTCTGCAGCCTGACTGACTGCAGCTCCCCTGAGCTCCCCTCGATTGATAGCCTGAGGGACCTCCCGCCCCTTCAGCACCTATAGCCGTCACACCGCAAGGACGGGAGGGACAAGAAACAACCTTCCTTGCCACCCCTTTCTAGCATATGGGGATCTTCACCGGGAGCACGGAGGCCCAGACGCCCTCTCCTAGGCCCAGTGTAGCTACAAAACTCACTCCCAGTAACACTCAGTTCCTGGAACCACCACCCACAGACACCTCATGTCTCTCCCCTAACGAGTGGCAATCCTTCAACTCAGTACTATCCCACACCCCGCCCACCTCCCTAGCCTTGGGATAGCTCCGCCCAATCCTACTCAGTTTAATACCCACACCTTGGAGGATGGCCCCTCTGCATCTTTGGGATCAACCCCCTGTCTCCCTCTCCTAGGAATTAGGCATAACCAGGTTCCAAGGAATGATAAACTTTCTGAGCCTGAAAGAACGCTTAAAGTTTAGGTCCCGAGATTATGCCACTGCTCAATATTAAAGCGGCCCAGAGCAAACTTGCCAAGGAGCCTAATAAAAATTGATCCTCTCTGCTCTGCGGCAGTTGGGAAATAGGCTGGCTGAGCCGAGTAATAGTAGAAGAAGGCTCCCTCCGAAATGACAGATGAAGTCATAAACAAGTTTGATCTTGGAATCAAGCTTCGATAAATATTAAACACAGTCTGCCCCCCCCCCCCACGCAAGTGGATTATGATATATGGCGCGTCCAAACTTTAAAATAAGGAAATACCAGAGAAAATGATCTCAATAAATTTTCTAAGTATAAACGTTGATTATGTTTCGATTTTCATTCAAGGGCCTCTGCTGTTCGTTCTTTGGTGCAAATGACATCTCACAATAGGCTTTTGGGGAAAAGGGCTCCCTATTTGAAAAAGAGAGCCCCAGAGGTGTACAATTTATGTAATCTGCTGCTGGAAAATGAATTGTGTAATTTATTGGAAAACAGAAAGTCATGAAGATTGGATCAGCATAGCCGAGTCCCGACACTCCCCACCCCCCTCCCCCCCCCCCCCCACATCCATCAAGTTCCAATTAACAGCCTAACCAGAGAGCTTTAATGGGTTTCCAATCTAGTGGCCTGATAGACTCATCAATTCCTCTGGGAGAAATTAAGAAAATCGACCGCCCCTTGGCGACGCAGTGTCATTCCTTTCTGCAACTATATGTCAAATTAAAAACACAATTAAAATTTAAACTGTTTCAATCAAAGGGTGCCCTGCAACCTATGTTTCACTTAATAGAACTTTGATGAAAATCTGATGCGTGCACTCCATCACCAACGGGGGCGAGGGCGGTGAAGGAGCTCACGAAAGAAGGGGATTCTTTATATTTCTTTAAGACATTAGCGCTTGGGTGAGGCACAGCAGGTGACTCCACCCCACCGCTCCTGCCTCAGTGATAGGCGCAACGCTCTCTCTCGCTGGCTCTATACCTCTCCCAGGCCTAAACCCAAAGGGATCCTTTTGGAACCCCGGCAACTCAGACTTTGGGAAGTTTCCCCCGGAGATGCATCGCCAGGAGCAGCAGCCAAGGAAGAGATCTGGGCTAGTACAACTCATGCGCACCTCCAGGGGACTCTTGGAGAAGGCGCGCTGCAGTCTCCAGCTATCCCTTCCCTCGGGTCTCCGGAACCGCCCCGTCGCTGGAGTGATACCCTTAGGGGTCCTGGAGATGGTGGGGTGGGGAGGAATCCCAGGCGCATACATGGGCCCCAGTGAGGACGAGGGTTGTGTTTCTATCCAGGACCCGATTACCCACCTCAGCCTATGCTCCCCACCTCGTGCACCTTCAGGGTACTCCGCCGGAGAGACACACCGGGGACAAGTGCAGCCCAAATCTCAACCCCAGACTCCGATCGGAGACACCCGGCAGGGCTCAAAAGTACATCCCGCCTAGTTGTTCTCGTGGCTCTTTCCTCTCTTCCGCCATCCTTCCCCCGCTCCCCAGCCCCCAACTGTTTTCAGGTCAAAAGGTCAACACCATCCACCCTGCACAACGGCCGTGCACACTTCCAGGGTCCTAGGCCCAGAGGCAAGGAATCGCTCACACCTCAAAGCCCGGGTTAGGGGGTGGGGGGCAGCGAGAGGGCGGGGAGCCGAGAGTGGGAGCCCTGCGGCTGGCTCCTGCGGGGCCACGTGTACATGCGGGGGCGGATGTTGTCCTCTGGGAGTGCCCGGCTGGGCTTTGGACCCCAAGCAGAGGTTTCTATGAGACTCCTGGTTCTTACACCCTGACCCCATCGCGCGCACCCCGGTAGACAGGTCTTCTTAGCCTCTTTGCGGAGTCTACATTTGGACCGCTAGCGGAAGACGCCCCCTGGCTGGGTCACTGAGCCGCGGGAAGTGGACGACCCGAATAAATGGGGCAAAATGGAATCGTGGAGGGCAGGGTAGCGCCCAGCAGAAGCTCAGACCCCACGGGGACTCTCAAGGGGAGTCCAGGTGCCCCGCGGGCGCAAGAGGGTGAAAGCAGCAGCGCGTGGCCCTTGCGCAGGCGGCCGGACAACGCGAGGCCTCGTCAAAGCGCTTGCAGGAAGCAGCCGGCAGCACCGCCCTCCCGCCCTCAAGCCTCCGACCCTGGTCCCCGTCTCCCAGGCCCTAGCTGGCCCAGAAGGCCGCAGAAGGGAAAGCAGATCCCACTGATCTTTTCGCCTGCTCCTCTTTCTCCCAACTCTACCTCCGGCCTCTCACACAAGAAGAGCGCACGCACTGGGGTTCTCACCGCGTGGCCTCTGGCTCTGCGGTGCCGGGAGCCTGTTGAGGGGGCGTCGCGGCTCAGAATGAGCGCCCGGTGGTGGGGGGGCAGTTTATATCTGTCTTGCTGTTGTTTGATGTACACACACCCACTCTATTTACTACCAAATAAAAGAAATACATCTGTGTTGCCAACAGAAACAGTTCGCGTGCTGGCTCTGTGGTCTCCCAGGGTCCAGAGGCCTCGGGGGTGCTCAGAGCGGCAGAGCCTGGCACTGTAAGGAGGCGGACACTGAGTAGGATCCCAGCCTACAAGAGCATGGGGGTCTGCGGTGGGATGGTGGCAAGCTCTGCTAGTTTATCCCAGGTGGCTTGTGAGGAGGGACTTCGAGGCGTCCCGGTCCAAAGGATGTTCATTCAGGCTTCCTGCAGCAGAGGTGGGAGCGCCACCTCACTCTGCCCAGTCCTTTCCCAGGATTCTCACCAGCTTGCCTAAGCCTAAGGCCATCGGAGAAAAGGGTCACTTCGAACAAGATGTGTGTAATTACGTCTGTGCCTTAGCAATGGTGGTGATGCCAAACACATTTGTGATTGGGTATGCTAGGAACCCAAGGAAATGGTGTTAGGAGGTCTACAGTGTGTGGATGTGTATGGTGAGTGTTTATATCAAATGTGAGTGTATCCTGTGTGTTGTTTCCATGTGTATCTCTTTGGGTGATGCAGAAAGGATTTAGCCTGGAAGCTGAAGTCATTTGCATTGACTTGAAGATTAATTGGGGTGCAGATGGGGAAGAATCTAAAGCTAGGGTTGGCAAAGAGAAGCTGGGCTCCACAGTCTGAAGGAGGGGTGAAAAGACAAAATTGAGAGTGCCAGTTCAGTGTCCCAGGAGAGAGGACATGGGATGCCCTGTCTTCCCCTAGGGAATGTCCAGGAGGAATTTTGTGTAGGCACATTCACTTTTCCCAAAAAAGGCCCCTTTCGGTGAGTGGTGGCAGCAGCTCCCAGTAATCTTTGCAGAGGCAGCAGGGAGGGGGGCATTCTGGGTGGGGGAAGAAGACGGCCAGCTCTGGAGATGTGACAGCCCCACTAAATGCCTTCTTGGCTTCTCCTGGCTTGAAAACCACAGAAAAACTTGCAGTTGAGCTTAGGATGCTTTGTGTAGAGTGGCTTCTGTGCTCCACAGCCCCGCACCCTGGCTCAACCCCCTTGCTTGCCCTGGGATAAATATGGTGACCCCTGACAGGAGGGAAGGGGACATTTCCCACCTGGGCCAGCTTCTAGGCTCACACAGCCACCAGTCCCCAGGTGAAGTTGGCACCACCTCCCTCCCCCAGGGCGCACATCACTGTTTGGGGGAGGAATGCTCAGGGGTCCAGGGCAGTGGGGCTCCCCAACAGGAGGAAAAAGGAGGCTGTAGGAGCAGGACAAAGGATAAACTGTGCTTGTGGAGAACCAGTTATTTCCCGACTTTGTAAAGACCTGATCAGTCAAGAACCGTTTTCTAGAATCCAAACACAAATAAAGAAGCATTTTCTTGGCCTTTGATAACATCGTGTTCTGGCTGTAAAAATCTAAGAACGTGTTTGCTATTGCAACATTATTTTTAATGAGCTGTTATTGGCCTGTCCTGCGGTTGGTATTGCCAACAGTAAAAGGCATCACCATGTTTGTAGGTAACACAAGGAACAACATATTTTGACCCGAATTTCTGTTTATTTTTCATTTATGACACATGCCCTCGTTTTTATTCCAAACCAGAGGGAAATAAAGAGAGATCTATCTTCACTGGGGTCCAGGCTAAAATTTTGCCATAAATACGCATGTCGGTTTATTCGGAGGGCAGTTTTCCATTAACAGAAAACTATACTGGACGTTTCAGCCACAGTAGAATCAATTGTGTCGATTGAATTTGAGGAGCCTAGCAACGCACTGCGAGAGGAAAGAGAGGCGTGCAGGCGCTCCCCAGCGGTCGCGCCCTATGGCTGCTCTCTGGAATCTTTTTCAGCCTCTGGGTTCCTCATCTCCCCCTTTCGGCTCCCCAGCTTCAAAGGTGCCCCGCCAGGAATTGTACGTGCAGACCCCCAGCTTAAAGGCAGGCGGCCACACCCGGCCAGCGAGTGTCGCCCAGGCACCTGCTTTTGTCGGGCGGACCCACCCTTCCAGGCGGTTCCGGCGCGCTGTGCCTCCGCAGGCTGCTCACTAAGAGCGCGGCGGCCTGGAGCCCAGTAGCGCGCGGGTGTGGTGAGCGCTACGCTTCCGGCGTCTGCCAGGACAGGGTCGGGGATCTAGAGATGCCGCCCAGGAGGTATTGGGCGCCAGGGGAAAGAGAAGAGCCTGGCACGGAAGAGACAAGGTCTTCTCTGTTGCAGCTGCCGCAGCTAGGTAGCCTCTGTTCCCTCACACTTAGCGCATCAGGACCGCGCCCATGCTCGAGTCGCCCCGGGAATCTCAGCTCCGCAAGACCTGCGGAAGTTCCCCTCTCCTGGTAGTGGGAGCCGCTGTCCCAAGAGCTGGCTGTCCCTGGGGTTGTCCTCTTGTGGCCCAGCCTTTCCTAGCCTGACTTGGCAATCGGCCTGCGGCTGCAGCTAAACTCTGAACTCACTCTTTCTTCCCTCCAACCAGAGCCCACCAAAGTTAACCAGCTGACGAATGCCCAGGGATGCCCTGCCCAAAAGCTCTCGGCTCCCGAAGGAACCCAGGTTTAAGAACAGAACGGGAGGCTGCAGACCAGTGTTCGGAAATACCAGCTGTCTCTGGTATCTCGCCTCGCGCGCTGTCGCTTTGCTCAATTTCGCAAACTAGATAAGCCTAAGTCCACTCCCCTTCCACCCAGCATTCTTCCCTGCTCGCTGGGCGTTTCAGGCCGCGGAAAGTACAGGGGAGAGAGTGCCTCTGGTCGCGAACAAAGCCGCCTCTGTCTCCACCGCCTCCCGGAATACAGGGTTGTGCGTCCAGGTTGTACTTAGCGCAGAGGCAGTCAGCAAGCAAGAGAGAAAAGAGTTTTGGAGACATTTGCTCTAGGGAAAATCGTCCAAACTTACACACTCTGGCAACACGTAAAGCTTTTCTTTTCTTTTTAATTAATTCAATGTCACGACAACATTAGTGTAACAATATTTTGTGGGGTTTTTTTTCTCTTTTTCTTAAAAAGGGACTCAACCCAGGCAGAGGTGAGGGAGATGAGGGGAAAGAAACTATCGCAGAACAACAGGTGTACCGACAGAAAGAAAACAGATTGGGTGACAGAGCCAGGAGCCCTGCGGAGTAGAGGGTGAACTTTACAAGAAATCTGTACATTTATCAAATAAGTTAAAATTCTTCTAAATTGATTGTCCTTCACTTAAAGCGCTCCAGTATGCCTAACTTACTCCTTTGAGCATCACTACCTAAGCTTGTTTCTTTCTTCCCCCCTTTCCCCTGCCTACTTTTTTCTTTCTAAATGAATGACCATGATTATACAGTGAAAAGGTCTGTTTCCCACGGTGGAGGAGGAAACAGCTTTCTCAGGAGATTTTGTACAATATTGCACAGGTCAATGTACAACAATTACTGCAGAACATGAAAAGTAAGAGGAGAGGATAAAAGATATCATATTAAAAATACTGAAATTACTCTCTCAAAACAGGGAACAAAGTAATAATAGTAATATTAATAATAATTTACAAATGAAATTCTCAAAATAAATGCTACTAATAAATAAGACCACTTAGACCAGGCCAGATATGGAGCTGTTTCAAATAGTCAGAGTTCTGATTTTTGGCTGTCTTTTCCCTTTAGACACTTAGAGAATTCTTCCATCACAAAGTAAGACCGATGAAGAGGCTAATTGCAACAGACCTCTCCAGAAGAGAAAAGCGGCCTGAGTCGGGATTCTTATGAGAGGCTGCTCATATTTTGAAAATTAAGGTGGATAACTGATTTGGGGGTTGGGAGGAAGAAACATACCCAGAAATCCAGAAATAAAAGTACTATCATATGAATTCTCTCCCTCTCTGGATTCTGAAAACAGTTCTATAGAAAATGAATAAACTAGGCCGGGCGCAGTGGCTCACGCCTGTAATCCCAGCACTTTGGGAGGCCGAGGCGGGCGGATCACGAGGTCAGGAGCTCAAGACCAGCCTGGCCAACATGGTGAAACCGCGTCTCTACTAAAAATACAAAAATTAGCCGGACGTGGTGGCACACACCTGCAATCCCAGCTACTCGGGAGGCTGAGACAGGAGAATCACTTGAACCCGGGAGGCGGAGGTCAAAGTGAGCCGAGATCGCGCCACTGCACTCCAGCCTGAGCAATAGATAGAGCAAGATTCCGTCTCGAAAAAAAAAAAAAAAAAAGCAGAAAAGAATAAACTAGAGGGATTTAGGTTTTGCGCTTATTTTCCTTCTATAAAAATAAAACCAAAAAGCCACCGCGCAATGGAAATTTGGAAGGGAGGGCTGCACATTTTACAAAAACTATCGGCCGAAATATCTGACCCGGAAATTTTGTCTCGTTCCTGCTTTCTCTTAATATAAGCCAAAAACCAAAAGTAAGAGGGGAAGCGCCTCCAATCCATTAGGAATGAATTGCACGAAAATGCATTGCAAATACTTACAAAATGCTACCGACTGGGGGAGGGGAAGCAGAGGCTGCGCGCCCAAGCCCCAGTTCCTGAAGGCCGCTGGACTTCTCGGCGCCCTCGGCCCGGCCCAGTCTCCTCCGGGGTCCGGACAAGGAGGCCGGGCGCTCCCTCCCCCACCCCTCCGGGGCCTCAGACCGGCCGTAGCAGCGGCACGGAAGAGACCACCGGGTGCGAGTAGTAGACGGGGTGCGGGAAGGTGAGCAGCGGCTGGCTGACTGGCACCGGGGCCCCCGCGGCTGCAGCCGCCGCGCCCTCGGCCGCCGAGTTCTCGTGGTAGAGGATGGGCACCCGCACGATGCGCTGCGCCGCGGCATGGCTCAGGTTGGCCGCCTCCAGCTCCGCCGCCAGCTGCCGCTTCCACTTGTTGCGGCGGTTCTGGAACCAGATCTTGACCTGCGTCTCGGTGAGGTGCAGGGACGCGGCCAGGCCGGCTCGCTCCGAGCTGCTCAGATAGCGCTTCATGTCGAAGGTGGACTCGAGCTGGAAGACCTGGCTGCGCGAGAAGACGGTGCGCGTCTTCTTCTTGCGGCACGCCGGCTTCTTCTCTGGACTTTCGGCGCCCTTCTTCCAGTCTTCTGCGCCCGGAGTGGCCGCCGCCGCCCCTACGCTCGCCCCGGCCGCGCCTGGCGCCGCTTCGCCTTCCTTTTTGCTTTCCTCGGAGTCGCTCTCCTCCAGAATGATCTCGTCCGGGCTCTTGGAGTCCAGCTCCTTGTGGTCGGGGTCGGCCTTGAGCAGTGGCTCCGGAGAGTCGCGGTCTGTGCCCGAGGCGGGGGAGGAGTCTCTCAGCAAGGCCTTCTCCGAGGCTGGGGAGACAGACAGACGGACGCACACACATGCACACCGACACAGCCTTGAGCGAGGCCCGGCGCCTGGGGACGGCAGGCTCAACCCGCGCCGGCCTCCAGGTCCCAGGCCATGAGGCCTCACCATTCCCGCGGGCTGCCTCCTTCTCGGCTGGGCCAGAGAAGGGACGCCGAGTCCTGGGATCCCCCTCCTCCCGAGGACAGGCGAGCAGATGGTGGTAGCGCGGCCACCTCCTTCCATTCCCTCAGCTTCCTCGCCAGGGGCCGGCAGAACGGTTCCCTTTCGGCTTAGGCGCATTGGAATCACCCCCTCCTTCCAGGCCGTGTCCCGAGCCCTGGCCGTCCGAAGCCTCCCTATTCACTCCCGAGGCCACTTTTCCCGGGAAGCACCGTGCCCGGGGCTCCAATTCCACTTCTTTTCTCACCAAGTGGGATTGGATTAACGGGCAGCGCAACCCAGCGCGAGGGCAGGCTAGGGGCCGAAAAAAACTGACCGAGCAGAGGGTTTGCGGGTGCTGGGGTCCCAGAACTGCGGAGGGAAGCAGCGCGGCGCGGGGACGGGGCGGGCGCGCAGGGGGACAACGAAAGTTCAAAGAGAGGTCGGTACCTTCAGGTCGCGGGAGGTGGCCGCCGGCGGGGGTCAGGGTGTAGGGGTACCACCAGGCTGGGGAGCGCTCCAGGTAGTGCGCGGGCAGGGCAAACCTCTGCGCCGGGATCTCAAAGCGGGGGAAAGCCAGGTCGCCCACCTGCGAGAGCGCGAAGCCCGCGGCGCCCTCCAGGGCCCCCTTGGCCGCCGCGGCAGCGGCAGCGGCGGCGGCGGCGGCAGCCGAGGCTGGCGCGAAGAGCGTCCGTGGGGGCGGCTGAGGCTTAGGGGGCGGCCGGTGGTGGTCTCCGTTGAGCAGGTTCTTGATGGAGAACGGGGACTCCTTGGGAGCGGGTGGTGGGGGCGGCGGCGGTGGGGGCTGTGCGCTGGCGGTGCCGGGAGCGTCCCGCCCGGGTTCCGGCATGGTCCCCTCTCCTCCGGGTCCCCGGGAGGGAGGGAGCGGGACAGGCGGGCGGCGGGGCGAGCAGGCGAGAGGCCGGAAATCAGACCATAAACGGAACTCAACTACGGGGCGCAAAGTCGGGGGCCGCCCCGGGCGCAAATCCAACGGCGGGAGGGCGGGGTGAGGACCCAGTCGGGCGGGCTCGCATGAGGGAGGGGTGCGGAGGGGCGGGGAGCGGCCCTGCCGCGGCACCGAGGGATCGAGGCGGCTCGGCTGCGGCTGCGGCTCCCGCGGAGGAGGCAGCAAGAGCAGTCCCCGGCTCGAGGCTGCGTCAATCCGGCGCCGGATGCTAATGATGAAATCAAAATGTCATCCAAGTTAAATGCGGGGAGTATACGGCGATTGGGCGCGTACAATGGCAAATGGGATTAGGCAGGCGAAGGCTCAGCCGAGCCCCGGCCCCGCAGCCGCCTCCGCCACCGCCCCCTCCTCGCCTTCCCTCGGATTTTGGCGCTTTGGCTTCGGGCTATAAGAGCCCGCCCGTTATTGGCTTTATATAGTCCAATTAGGCAGCAAATGAGGACAAGCCTATTAGCACAAAAGGATATTGGCTCCCGCTAAAGAGGCACTCGGAGCGCTCCTGCGAGCGCAGGAGGCGAGCGAGGGACGCGGAGCAGGCGGCGCCCTTGGCCGAAGCGCACTAACGGCCGCGAGCCCGGAGACCGCGCCTGCCTCTCCCCCCTGCGGCGCAGGGACCCGCTTCCCGCCGCCAGGCCTGCGGGAGAGGGGAGGGGCGGACCAGGCCCTCCCGGGTCACCTCGGGGTTATCTGCGCTCGCAGCTGCCGCTCCCCCGCCCCCTGGGGCTGGACAGGGGCCCGCCGCCCCCACGCGGTTGGAGAGCCACGCAGCGCCGGTCCAAGAGGCAGGACGTGACCTCGGCCCGCGGAGAACTCATCACTTTCCTACCCTTTGGGGTCCGGCGACCTCGGTATTTTTCCTAAAGCCTGCTAGGAAGGGCGAGGCCAAGAAGTGAGGGATTTGGGTTCCCCACCCACCATCCAGCCAATAGTAAGGGAATCCAGGTGTAAGTCCTCGCACTGCGTCTTCGGACTCAGAAATCCGCGTGGTCTTGGCCTTTAGCCCTGGAAAACCGAAGAGTGAGCCTTCCCCCGGGACCAGGAGTGGGTGTGCCTGTGTGCGTATGCGCGCTGACCCGGCCAAAACCCGCGCGTCACTCGGTGGGGCTGCTGGGGCAACAGCTTCCCGGCACGGACGGCTGCTCTCGGAAGGGCACCCCTCTGCTCTGGCCGCCGGTGCCCAAGGCTCGCGGATCAACTCCGAGTCTGTGACCCCGACGACAGCACTTTCTCCCAGGAAGTCTCTCCGGCCGGCTGGCGTTTGGAGCTGTCTAACTAACGCTTTAATGGGGGCAAGGTGAACCGAAGGCGCAGCGGCGTAGCTTCCTCTGCCGCGGCAAGCAGCGGCATCCGCTGCGCGTCTCGACGGCAGCCAAGTCCTTAGAGAACCACACTGGACCTTTGCAGAACGGCTTAGTGAAAGGACATTCCACTCCACTGGCTTTAAAAACAGCTCCCCGGTTCGCACGAGAAGCCCATGAGATAGACATTTAAGACTCATGATTTAAGCATCAAGTAAATCAGAATTGTTTGTGAGGTCCCCTCCCGAGAGACAGCTTTCTTATCAGAGAAAGGTGACAAACTGGCCTCACCCTCTTCCACCCTGGTGAAGCTCCCGCACACGAGGGCTTTTTGGGATCCCTTCACCTCCCCACCGCTTTCTTTTTCGTTAGATTGAGCCTCGCCTAATTCAAGGCCGCCCTGCATTGGCAGACATGATCGTGTGGGGTCCCCACTTGAGAGGTAGATTTTGTTTTTCGGTCCTGGGGCGTCGGACCCTCCCCCACCAAATCTCAACGGGCATATGTAATGTTTCTTTCTGCATTCATCTACAGCAGGGAACCCCATTTTTGCTTTGGAAATCTGGAAACGTAAATGGCGCTTCCATAAACAATTACTGTTATTACTCCCTTGAGTTTACACAGGGCTTTACTGGAATGCAAAACGCTACGCCATCCAAAATCTGGGTTGGAACGGATCACTGCCCTGAGACCCCAGCAGGGTGAGTCTCATACTTGGATTTTGTAAGTGGAAACCCGCGCCCAGAGAGGAGGAAACTGGGCCTAGGTCGCCCAATCGCTGCTGGATACCCAGAGGTCATTTTCCCCCAACCGCAGAAATAGCTCGATGCACGTAGGTCTGTGAGGGTTGGGTGGGCACCGCCTGCACACAGCCTGCCACGCGGCCGAGTATGCGTGGAGAGACCCCGGCGTGTATGCCTGTGTGTTTTGGGAGCTCCGCCATTCAGTGCAGACGCATGCAAACTTGGCTAGAGTTCTGACGCACGAAAGTCGACTTTAAACTGGGAATGCTGAGGGTTCAGTCTGGGGAGGGGGACTCGTGGCTGATCACAACTCCAGCGCTAGACTCAGATGGGGAAGGGACAGGCCCAGTGTGGCGGGAGAAGAGGCCGGGACAGCCGCCCGCATCCCTGCTGTGCGGCTACCGGATCCCGGCTTTCCGGTTGTCGCCCCAAGTTCTCCGGTTGACTCCCCTCCCAGGGTCGCGCAGGGGCGCTGTTATGTGCTTGTGTTTGGCCCGGGAGAGGAGCTTCTCCAGTGTCAGCACTCTCAGCCCATCCTCTCAGTTTTAGGGATTGCTGGGCTTGAAAAGCGGGATGTATTGAGTAGATCTTTCCCTTCCCCTTCGAGAAAGCTGGTGGGAGTAGGGTCTGGGCGCGGACTCAGCCCTTCACTCGCCCTCTGGCGAGAGGTGTTGCCAGCGTTCTTGCGCTCACGACTCCATTCAAAGTCAGGCAGACAGCGCCCTCTATGGGACAGCCTCTGAACCAAGCCTGCAGGTTCCGCTGGAGAAACCACTGTCCCGGCGCAGGACGTTTAAAAGCCATTGAGGTCTCGCCCTTCGCCGCCGCAGTTAGAAAACAAAAGCATTTTTTCTCTGGATCCCGGGAGAAGAAGTGGGTGAAATCGCCTTCAGATCTCTGCTGATCTCTACCTGGCCACGACAGGAAGTGGTCTCGCCTGCCTGTCATCCTCCTTCCCGCTTTTCCTGCCTGTTTTAGGGCCCATACTGTGGTCCCCGTCTCGTTCTATCCTTTAGGTGCCGGTCCTAACCTCAGGCTAGGTGTTCTCCAGGAAGGACTCGGGGAGGGAAGGAGGGAACGGGCCTGCCTTATTCGTCTTCCCAGGACTCAGCGCCGCCGGCCGATCAGCGGACGAAACGCTTGTGCTCAGGAAATGCTTCTGCTCAGGAAACGCTTGTGTTAATGCCTGAATGCCTGAGTGAGACGAATGAATGAATGGATGGATGAATGAATGGATTCACAGTTCCCTTACAGAGAATTGGCCCACTTGATTAGGGACCTTCAGATAGCCTGATCATACCCAAAAGCTGTTTTTAAAGAGTTTAATGAAATCTGAGATCTTTTGATGCTGCATTTTACAAAACCTAAAGGAGCCCAAGGAATAGGACCTTTGGGGGACCTTTCCCAGGCTAATCTCAGGCAGATGGGCTGTGAGAGCGGGTCTCTACACCACCCACCCTTGGGACAAGGAGCCAAGAGGGCAGAAGGGGCCTGGAGAATGCCAGTGATTAACACCCAACTTTTACACAAAAGCATGAGGCCTGATACAGGAGTGCTTGGCATGGCATTCTCACCTGCCCCAGGCCCACCACACACACAAAGCACATACACGTTTGTGCACACACACAAGTCAGTAAGCAAGGCGCTTCCCAAAGGAGGGGAGCATTTCCATATTTTTCAGTACTTCACCTAAGAGAAGGCTGCTTCCTTCCCTCCATAGCCATACTACAGTCCTTCTCCTTGGAGCAGCTTCCTGGCACAGCCCACCTCCTTATCCATGGACGGGGTGGGGACTGCTTAGGCTTCTAGCCAAAGCTGCAAAACTCCCAGGCTGGAGGCCCCCACAATTAACATAGAGAGTTTGCCCTGGTCCTGATGGCCTCATTTTACCACCCACCTCTTCTGACCTGCAGGTCCTTGCTTTGAAGGCAGAATGGACAAAAGCCTGGAATTGTGATCCTGGGGAAACTGTGCTACCTACACATGCTACACAAGCTCTTTACTGGGACTTTCCTGGAAAGTTCTCTCCCATCTTTCTCGATGCCACCAGGAATGCTGCCAATGATGTCTCCCTCTGACTAAAGACTGACCCTTAGAAAATACACAGCCCTGGGAGACAGGTCACAGCCAAGCTGTGCCTGATCACATATGTTTCCTGCATCACATACAATGTCCTTAGAGTGACTGAATGTCTTACCCTTTCATGACAGTGAGGGTAACAGTTATGTGGAGGTAATATCAGCTCACGGTCATTGAATCCTTATTAGAAGCCAGGCACTATAACTTGGTGAGGTAAGTACTATTATTATTTCTGACTGACCGATGAGGAAACTGAGGTCCCAAGTATGACAAGGAAGAGCTGGAGAGAGTACTAAAACATTTAGCCTCACAGGGTTGTTACAAGGACAGGGCTGGCCTACAGTAAGTGCTATGTAAGTCCGAGCTATTGTGCTGTTATTCCTCATTCATTCATTCTTCAAGATGAACCCATAGGCCAAAGTCTGTTCTTGCAGTGTTGCCTTGAGAATGCTAACACAGTTCTACAATGGAGAGATGCCCCAAGAGTTGCTTCCTTGCTTCAAGGAGGCCTTACTCTTCTATCCAGAAATGAGCCAGCTCTCTCCCACGTCCTCGTTTCTCTTCCTGGTTCCCTTGTCTTCTTTGAAAGTTCTTCTTACAGTGAGGCACAGTGGCTCACATCCATAATCCCAGCACTTTGGGAAGCTGAGGTGGGAGGGCCTCACTTGAGACTAGGAGTTTGAGACCAACCTGAACAACACAGTGAGACCCTGTCTCTACAAAACATTTTTTAAAAAGTCTTTCTCCCCAAACCAAGAATCTTTCAAGTGTAATTATTTGCAGGTTGCTCTCTATCCTCAGAGTTCTCATTAGGGGAGAAGAAGTATAATTTACAATGCAATAAAATCCACAATTTTGAGAATACAACCTCATAAACTTTGACAAATATATACCCCTGAGTAATTATCAACTGTATTTCCCCACCCTGAAAGTTTTCTCCTGGCCCTTTGCAATCAATTCCCCCAAACCCCACCCTAAGAGACCACTGTTGACTTTTAGAATTAAGATGAGTTATTCTGGTTCCAGAAGTTCATCTAAATAACCACGTCCAGTATGTACTCTTTCTGAGTCTGCTTCTTTGAGTCAATGAATCTGTGCGATTCATTTGTTTTGTTGTGCAGGGTATTTTTAGCAGAAGAGTGGCACATCTGCCTTACATTTAAGTCAACTTTAGATTCATCAAGTTCCAATGGGATTCTCAACCTAAAGAAATTCCACATCCCATGAATGGAGGAAGAAAATGTGGTCTGTCCATACAATGGAAAATTGTTCATCAATACAAAGGAATCCAGCACTGATACATGCTACAATGTGGATGAGCCTTTGAAAGATGCCAATAGTAAAAGACCACATATTGTTTGACTCCATTTAAATGAAATGTCCAGAGGAGGCTACTTCATAGAGACAGAAAGGAAATAAGCGATTAGCAGATGCTGGGGGGATGAGGGGAATGAAGAGTGACTGCAAATGTGTATGGGGTTTCTTTTTGGGGGTGATGACAATGTTTTAAAATTGGTTGTGATGATGGTTGTCCAACTCCATGACTGTACTAAAACTTTCAATGAGTAGGTTGTATAATACATTAGTGCTGTCTCAGTCAAGCGGTTATGAAAATATTCACCTCCCAGCCACCATGCATAGGTACAAGCTTTCCAATGCCTCTTGTCTTGAGAGCCCGATGGAGCTGGTCCAGTGACCCAGCTGGGGCTCCCCCAACCTTCCCTGCATAGTTCCTCTTTCTGCTGGTGGCTGGGCAGGGGGTGAGGGATGCAAGGATCATTGGCTCAGCCTCCTGTGTATGCGAAACTCTCTCCCCACAGAATAGGGGGAAGCCTAGCCCATGTAGCCTTCAGTGAGGTCATGCAAGCCACATCAGAGCTGAGTACCTCGATAGCGAAGCCTGTCCCCATGGCCCACATTGGGCTGTTATCCAGGATGTCTCTCTTCTAGCTCTGATGCAATTTGATTCTGTGCTTCTTCCCTCAGTGACTGAGGAATGACCCATTCTCCCTGAGTCATCACTTCTGCCACACGAATGTGGCACAATCAGAACAATCAAAGGTCATGTCATATAAGCCAAGATGACTCCTAAGGACAACTGGGAGAGGAGTGGCTGAAGCTTCCTCCCAACAATGCCTGAGCAGCCCTGAAGAGTCATCTCATTTATTCACTTAGTTAGCAACATGCCTGGGCAGACATTGTGCCAGGCTCTGGGGGTACAAGACTAAATCAGTCACAACTTCTGTTCTTGGGGTGCTCATAGCCTAGAAATGAAAACTGAAAAGGGAGTGAATAATGGCAATGCAATGTGAGAGGCAAAGTGCCTCTAGCACATTTAGGCACAAAGTGATTTGGGATCACAGAGAAGGAAACAACTAATTCGGTCTGGTGGTTTAGTGTAATCAGTGGAGGCTTCCTGGAGGAAGTGATCAACCAGGGTCTTGATGAGTGTGTTATCAGGTAGGGAAGGGAGAAGAACAAAGAGGCTGAGGAAATGTCAGAATGTAGCCATAGAGTTTGTGCTGGGGAGGGTGCACAGAGAGCTGGAGATGGGGAACAGAGCTGGGCCAAAGAGACTGCTTCCCTTGAATTCCTGCATCAGTGATTGTGGGCCCTTGAATTCCTGCATCAAAATCAATAGGTCTTTCCACAAAGACCATCATATCATATTGTGGCAGCAGTAAGGAGAGCATGGGCTCAGGAATCTGCAATTTTGCTAGATGTAGTAGGCTGATTTCTAGCACCATCCCTGTATCACTTTCCTAGGGTTGCCTTAACTAAGTGCCACAATCTGGAGGGCTTAAAACAATGGAAATCTATTGTTTCACAATTCTAGAGGCCAAATATCCAAACTCAAGGAGTCAGTAAGGCCATGCTCTCTCTGAGTTTCCAAAGAAGAATTTGTTCTAGGGAAGGATACCTCTCTCCTAGCTTCTGGTAGGACAAGGTCCAAATAAGGTCAGTTTACAGATACTGGGAGTTAGGACTTCAGCATATCTTTTTGGAGGACACAATTCAACACCTGCCCACAGTGATCCCCACCTCTGAGCATTCATGTGCTTGTGTAATTCTCTCCCCCTGAATATAGGCTGGACCTAGTAACTTGATTGTAACCAACAGAATACAATAAAGGTGATGGAATGTCACTTGCATGACTGGGTTACAAGATTGTAACTTCTGTGCATTAGCTGACTCTCTCTATTCCCTTCTCAGTTTGCATGCTTTCATGAACCAAGGGTGGCCTCATACCAACAGCCAGTGATAAACTGAATTCCTAAGTTAAACAGCCTGTGAGAAACTCCGTGTTGCCAATAACCACTTTGTGAGTTTGAAAGTGGATCTTTCTCCAATCAAGCCTTCAGATGAGAACACAGCCCCTGGGACAACACTTTGATTGGAGCCTTGCAATAGACCATGAATCTGAGGCTTCTGTCCCACAGAAACTGTGAGATAATAAATATGTATGTCTTAAGCCACTAAGTTTTGGAGTAATTTGTTAAACAGTAGTCAATAACTAATAGAACACTTCTCTAGGTATTTCTTATGCCTATCAGGGTCTGAAGACCTAAGCAATGGGGAGCCATAGAAAGATTTGCCACAGGAAGGCAAGAGGACCCGATCAGATTATGTTCTAGGAAGACCATTTAAATAGAGTGAGGGATTTGTCAGAGCAGGGAGGACCAGGAGGCTAGGAGGCTTGTTAGGAGGTGGTTAATGAGGACCTCAACTACCAGCAATTTTTAACAAATTGAATGCTCCCATAAAACCAGCACCCAGATTAAGAAACCAAACATACCAGAATCCGAGAAGGCCTCCTTGTGTTCCCATCCAATCATCCTTGCCCCCATCTGCAACAAGAATAATCACAATTCGTGGATTAGTTTTGCCTGCATTTGAACTTTATTTTAAAAGATTTTATTATTTGTTTTTAGATACAGTCTTGCTCTGTCACCTAAGCTGGAGTGCAGTGGCACAATCTCAGCTCACTGCAACCTCTGCCTCCCAAGTTCAAGCGATTCTTGTGCCTCAGTGTCCCAAGTAGCTGGGATTACAGGCATGCACCACTATTTCCAGCTATTTTTTTGTGGGTGTATTTTTAATAGAGACAGGGTTTCACTATGTTTTCTAGGCTGGTCTCAAACTCCTGGTCTCAAGTGATTCACCCCGCCTTGGCCTCCCAAAGTGCTGGGATTACAGGTGTGAACCATCATGCCCAGTCCGTTTGAACTTTATATAAATAGAATCATATGTAGTTTTCTATCTTTTGTGTCTGGCTTCTTTTGCTCAAGAATATGTTAGTGAGATGTAGTCATTTTGTTTCAGGCAATTTAATTTTTATTTCATTGCTATTTTGTATTGCATTGGGTGAATACAACAAAATGTATTTACTCATTTTGCTTTTGATAGACTTATTGGCGGTTTCCAGTGTGGGGCAGTTATACATACAACTGATAGATATATATTTTCTAACAAACATATGTGTGCATTTCTGTTCAGCATCTCTAGGAGTAGAATTATGGACCATAGGATATATTTCTGTTCCCTTCTACACACAGGGGAAAAACCAGGTGACAGAGATTCATATGACAACAGGAAGCAAGGAGCTGTGTAGGGTGAAAGCTGAGCATCCCACAGGGGATCCTGGTGTACCTAGAACTGCTCAGGTCACCCCTGATGTGCCTCACATAAGTGTCAGGCATATACTTTGAAAAGCACTTTCTCACTCAGTCTCCCACATCTTCCTCCTGACTCTGTGGTCAGGGGTCTCTATTATTCCCTTTCAGAAAACAAAACAAAAACAAATACTAAGGCCCAGGGATACTAAGCAACTTGCTATCATCTCCTTCATCCAGTTTGCCAAGCCTTTACCCTCCCTGACAACTTGGCTCAAATCCATTGATTAGAAATTGGTACCAGGCCCTTAGCTGCGGAGAGGCTGCCAGATTGTGCTGAGATCTTCATACAGGGTTCAGTTTTTCCGAGATGTCATGAAAGAAAATTCTTTCCTCCTGGTGTGGGTTCTAATGGACTTGCCAGGCAATAGGAATTGGGTTGGAAAGTGGGAAGCAGTTACTGAATAAATGCTTTAGAATCAGACAGAGCTTGCTTTAGATTCCAACTCTGCCACTTACAGGTTACATGAATTTTAGCAAGCTGTTTGTTCACTTCTCTTAAGTCTCAGGACCCTTGTCTAAATGGCAGGCCACTTGTCAGGGGAGTTGTGAGGCTGAGATGAGGTCGTGTGTGCAGAATGCCCAGCATGGAATCTGTCGCCTAATAAATGCTCAGTAAATGGTAACTGTCAAAACGTTAAGGCTGGACAGAGGGCAGGAGGGCAGCGACAGTGTGTCTCAGCCAGTGTAGGCTGCTATAACAAAAATACCAGAGACTGAGTGACTTAAACAGCAAACATTGATTTCTCCCAGTTCTGGAAGCTGGAAGTCTGAGATCAGGGTGCCTGCATGGTTGGGTTCTTGGTGAGGGCTGTCTTCCTGGTTTGCAGATGGCCACCTTCTTGTTGCAACTTGATATGGTGAAGAGAGAGATATAATCACTCAGTATCTCTTCTTAGAGGGACACAAATCTCATTCCTGAGGGCTCCACTTTCATGACCAAGTCACCTCCCAAAGGCCCCACCTCCTCATACCATCATATTGGAGATTACATTTCAACATATGAATTTTGGGAGAGGGGACACAGATATTCAGTCCCTAACACAGGGGAAGTGCTTGAAGGCTGAATATGGGTCAGTCCTGCTCATCACTGGCCACCTGTGTGGCTTGGCTGACTCCTTTGCCTCTGAAGAGCTCAATTTTCCTTGTTTCCTCATCCATAAAGTGAAATGCTGCAGTAGATAGATCCAGCCTGAAAGTGCTATGATTCTGTAGTGTGCTTTTCTCATTTCCTGTAGAAACTCCTGTAGATTGGACAGAATTGAAAGAGGACAGCATTCTCATACTCACAGTTCATAACTGACCTTCGATAAGGCTGGTCTTCTTAGGAATGGCAGCACGGACGATGTCACTTCAACACAAGAGTTTGCCCCAATTTTCTCCGTAAATGGGAGGCCCAAGAGCAACTCTAGCCCTGCAGATCTGTCCCTGAAAGACATAAATGTTTTCTAAAACTGTGAAAGGATTGTAATGACCAATCAGATAAACTGATTATCTTTAAATGCACGGGATGCTGTGATCTGCGTGGTTTGCATGTTGATCCCACCAGGGGTGTGCGTTGTTTGTCTGGAATATGGGGTGACTAGAGTGCTAAAAATAGAATCTAATTTGGAAAACATGTACAGGCACCCACCATGTGTTAAAACCCTGTAAGGGGGCAAGAATTCAATTGAGATATAGTCTCTGCTCTCTGGGACTTTACTATCTAGGGCAGGATCCAGACAGGGGCTACAGAAAGCTAAAAAGTCAAGTCAGAACAGGATAAGTGCTATCACAGAGATATGGTGTAGGTCTCTAAGATGGAGCTTTCAATAAGCACAGATGGGAGAGAGAGGAGAGGGTATTCCAGGCAGCAGGCAGAGGGGGCAGCATGTTTGGAGACACAGAGACTTGCAAATGCACAATGGGGTTGGCCCTCTCCTATACTTGGAGCACAGTCTGTGTGAGAGATGGGACAGTGAGAATGGAAGTTGTCTCCAAGTCATGAGAATCCTAATACCAGGCTAGGGAGCTGGGATATTCTTGTGGCAATGGGGAGCCAGAGAAGATGTGGAAGTAAGGGGACTGCAGGATCAAAGCTGTAGTTCATGAAGATAAATCTGCCATGGAGTGAGGCTGGATGGGAGCAGGGAGAGTCTGGTGACTGGGAGACCAGGCAGGAGTTTATGGCTACAGTTCAGAGCAGAGTGCATGAGGATATGAGCCAGGGAAATGGCCCTGAGAATGGAAGAGGAAACTGGATCGGAGGGTCACTGAGAAGGCAGAGTCACAGGACTAGTGACTAATTAGCCATGGGAGTCAGGGAGAGGGAGGAGTTGAAGGTGCTTGAGATAAGAACATTCAGGAGGAGGGTCGTAAATTGCCAATTTGGACTTGAATGGACATTTCTCCAAAGAAAGATGTGCAAATGCCAATGGATGTATGAAAAGAAGCTCAATGTCACTCATCATCAGGGAAATGCACATGAAAACCACAACGAGATATCCCCTCACACCTGTTAGAATGGCTATTCTCAAGGAAAACAAAGGACAAGTGCTGGCGAGGATATGGAGAAATGAGAGCCCTATGCACTGTTGGTGGGAACACAAAAATAGTGCAGCCATCACAGAAAAACAATATGGAAGCTCCTCAAAAGACTAAAAGTAGAACTACCTATGATCCAACAATGCCACTTCTGGGTATTTATCCAAAAGAATTGAAATTAGGATTTTGAAGAGATATTAGGACTTTCATGTTCATTGCAGCACTATTCTCAATAGCCAAGATACGTTAACAACCTAAATATCCATTAATAGATGAATGGATAAACGAAACATGGTAGATACTGCAAATATTACTCAGCCTTAAAAAGGAAGGAAATTCTGACACGTGCTACAAAATGGATGAACCCGGAGGACATTATGCTGAGTGAAATAAGCCAGTCACAGAAGGCCAATACTGCATTGTTCCACTTATATGAGGTATCCAGAATAGTCAAATACACAGAATCAAAGAGTGAAATAGAGGCCAGGCACGGTGGCTCATGCCGTGAGTAATCTAAGCACTTTGGGAGGCCAAGGTGGGCGGATGACCTGATGTCTGGAGTTCGAGACCAGCCTGGCCAATATGGTGAAACCCTGTCTCTACTAAAAATACAAAAATTAGCCGGGCGTGGTGGCACGTGCCTGTAGTACCAGCTACTTGGGGAGGCTGAGGCAGGAGAATTGCTTGAACCTGGGAGGCAGAGGTTGCAGTGAGCCGAGATCACGCTGCTGCACTCTAGCCTGGGTGACAGAGCGAGATTACATCTCAAAAAATAAAAATAAATAAAAGAGTAAAATGGCGTTCCCTATTTTATTTTTCCAGGGGCTGGGGTTAGGGTCTAATGGGAAGTTGCTAATCAATGGGCCTAAGCTTTCAGTTAAGCAAGATCAATTCTAGAGACCTGCTGTACAACATCATGCCTAGAGTTATCAATACTGTATTGTGCACTTAAAATTTTGTTAAGAGAGTAGGTCTCATACTAAGTGTTCTTACCCCAATCAAACAGAATTTAAAATAAATAAATAAATAATGTCTACACTTCTAAAAACAATATCAATCTCAAGATGCACCATCAATTCAATTACAGCTTTTCAGGTAAAAGAAAAAAAAGAAATCACTACAATAAATGCATATATTAGGTGTAGTTCATATCCCATTTTTAGAAATGGTAAATATAAAAGCACGTATATCTTAGAACTAAGAAAACACAATAGTTTGGGGAACATAAGAGGAAAACTTGGTTTGAATATGTGACAGGTTAAATAGCTATTCAAAACAGTCACACACACATCCCCCCTCTCCCCGCCCCGTGGGAGGATTGCACCTCCCACTCCATTGATATCAAGCTTGGCCCTGGACTTGCTTTGGTCTAATAATGGGCAATTGTACCTGACCAATCCTGACTTCAGGCTTGGCCACCTGATCTGCTTAGGTCAATGAGATGGTGGCAGGCATGTTGCAAGTAGAGGCTTGACATGTACTTGTATGATGGACGTTGCCCTTCTGTGCCATAGTGATGAAGAGAATTTCCCTGGGGTAGCTGCTGTCATTTTAGGACGGGCCTCAGACTAAACAGAACTAAGCCCAATCCTTGGTGAGGAGCCAAGGCCAGTTGGACACTCAGCTTGAAGCAGAACTGAGCTTAGATCAGCCAACTCACGAGAGTAGTTATAAATGGTTGTTACTTTAAGCCACTGAGTTTGAGATGGTTTGTTACACTGCACGAGCTGATTGATACAGAGGGTAATCATGATGAACCTAGTTTTAAATATGTGGAATAGAGAATAATCAGATTAAGAGAAAATAATAGTATAGGATGGACAGTAGTTTATCTGGAATATTTTTGGCCTGATCCATTCTAGATTAATAATATTTCTGAAGTTTCAAGCATAATGCTGAACAAATGACCTGCTGGTGTGTTTATATATATATATGTGCATATAAATTATAATTTCAAAACTCTAATGCAGGTATTTTCTGTTAAAACATATAAATGTCCTAAAACTGTAGTGATTTGTGATGTTTCTGTGTCCAGCTCTACCTGGTCCCTATTTTGTCAACCAGGTCACTATCACATCACCACTTGGTGTTCCACTGTCACTATGAGTCAACCCTGGGCACACACTCTAAAATGAAAATTTATCAAGTAGTTTCTGAGTGCCAGGCTCTAGCATATCCCCTGGGAGACAGATGGACAGGACAGAGGGTCCTGATCTCCTGAGATTCGCATTCTGGTGGGGAAGACAAATTAGTAAATGAAATAAACAAGATTTCTGACTTGGAAAAAATAATGGTAATGGTATGCTGTTTCTTAAAAGGGCAATTGTAAAAATACTATACTATTGTAGAACAATTCTCTTACTTAATAATTCTAGTGTTTAGCCTCCCACATAATTTGACTTCAACTATAGATTTTATTTCCAGATTGCCAAACCTAGAGATTAAGCCTAGTGATCAGGGTAAGCCTTAAGCAAAAAAAGTGACCTTTTCCTTCATCACTCTTTCATCAAAATGTCCTGGGCATCTGTTGAGGGCAGGCGTAGTGTGAGGCACACGTTGCATGAATGCTATCTCATTCAGTACTCTTACATCTTAATCTTTCTGGAGGATTGCATCTGGGAAAGCAGAGGCTGACCGATCTGCCCAAGGAACCAAAGCTATAAGTGAAGTGGGGCACAGGGATACGAACTCCAAGTATTGCACAGCATTCTGTTTGCAAGCCACACTGCCTTCCCTCATGCCCATGGCCTCTATGCTCTCACTTCCAGCATGAATGGCTCTCAATTTGTTGAGACATCTCCTTTCCTGGGAATTGATCTTCCTTCTCCCTCTCTCTCTCATCCCCAGTAACACATGATAATGCCCACTGGCTGGAAATGTTTGGACACCTTTTACTCACCATATGCACAATGAAACAGAAAAAGTAGATCTGGAGAAAGAGAAGTAAGAAAATGTCCAGTGTAGAGGGGCTGCCCCTGAGGACTTTCTTGAACTTGGTTCTACTCACCTCCTGAGGTCTGGCTGCATTTTTGTCTTTGGACTCCGTGTGTCTTTCTATTACTAAATTTCCATTTTCTGATTAGGGTAGCTTAAGAACTTAATGTCACCTATCTGTCAATTTGGGAAGAGTTTTACTGATTCTTACTAAAGTGTATATGACTAACAACCCCCTTAGAATATTTGTAGCATGTGTGTTTTACAGCAGGAGCCTGTCGTGGTGCTAAATATTTCATGTACATTATCTGATTTTAAGCCCATGCTCTTAAAACTTACGCTATACCAAGTTTGTCCAACCCGTGGCCCAGGGTGGCTTTGAATGCTGCCCAACACAAATGCATAAAATTTCTTAAAACATTATGAGACTTTTTTTTAGCTCACCAGCTACTGCTAGTGTTAGCGTATTTTATGTGTGGCCCAAGACAATGCTTTTTCTTCCAGTGTGGCCCGGAGAAGCCAAAAGATTGGACACACCTGTGCTATACCATATCCCTGGTAGACAACGCCCATAGGTATGAAGCCAAAAGCTTGGGATATTACACTTCAGCAGTTAACTGGGTTTGCAGAGTCACAAAAAATCTAGGAAGATAGAACTGGCCAAGGGCCCCCTGGTCCATCAAACCCCCATCGCTGCCTCCTTGGCTGACCTCATGCCTGTTCTATCTTTCACCAAATGTTGGTCATGACATTAGGACAAAGCCTCTACTCCCTTATGTTGCACAGATGTTTTTTGTTGTTATTGTTTTTTGTTTTTGTTTTTGTTTTAGAGATAGGGTCTTGCTCTGTCACCCAGGCTGGAGTGCAGTGGTGCGATCATACTCCCTGCAACTTCAAACTGGGCTCAAGTAAATCCTCCCACCTCAGCCTCTAGAGTAGCTGAAACTACAGGCACACATCACTGCACCTGGCTAATTTTTAAAAAATGTTTGTGGAGACAGGGGTCTGGCTATGTTGCCCAGGCTGGTGTTGAACACCTGTACTCAAGTGATCCTCCCACCTCAGCCTCCTGAGTATGCACAAATGTTTTTAATCCACAAAGACAGCAGGCCAACTTGGCCATTCTGGGGGCCATGTGTGTATATGTGTGTGAGTAGGAGAGTGTGAGGAGAGGTGTCCATGGGTCATGGAGCCTCCGGAGGCAGGAGAGGCTGCAGGACATAAGTGGGGAAGGCATGTCACTTCATTTCTCTGAAGAACTATGAGGTGTGCACCGTGGCAGTGGCAATATGCCTGAGACCTGGACACTCTCCCCTTTATTCTCTAGGGATTAAGGTGAGACAAGGTGCCAGGTGGGCCTCCTTTGTCCTGGGGTGATCCCAGGCCCTCTGCGAGTCACCAGTGCTTCCACAACCTTCTCTCTTGATCCTCAGCATATCTCTGCTGAGAGGGCTGTGCTATGCATGAGGGAGGGATGTCAATGGTACGCTCTGCAGCCGAATTGCCTGGGGTTGAATCCTGTCCCTGCCACTCACCAGCTGTTTTTGTCAGTTTGGGCTGCTGAGTACCGTAGACCCTGTGGTTTGTTTCTTTCTCTCTCACAGTTCTGGAGCCTGGAAGTCTGAGATCAGGGTGCCAGGTATCTGGTGAGGTCCCTCTTCTTGGCTTACAGATGGCCATCCTCTTGTGGTGTCCTCACATGATGGCAAGAGGGCTGGCTAGCTCTCTGAGGTCCCTTTTGTAAGAGCACTGATCCCATTCATGAGGGTTCCATCTTCATGACCTAATCACCTCCCAAAGGCAACACCTCCTAATACCATCACATTGAGGGTTAAGATTTCAACACGTGAATTTTGGGAGGGACACAAAACACTCAGCCCTCGCACCGGCTGTGTGAATATGGACAAAGGGCTTAACTCCTCTGCTCCTCACCTCCTCATCTGTCATGCGGATAATGGAAGTAGCTTCCTCTTGGAGTTGGTGAGAGGATTAAGTGAGACAAAGCGTGGCAAGTGCCTTCATGCCAGCTTTCTGGCACACACTCCATAAGTGCCCCCTATTAGGAAGCATGGCTCCGAGGCACAGAGAAGGTTAAGAGCCTTGCCAGCGTCACTCAGCTAGAGAGTAGCTATCCTCAGTCGGGTTCCCCCAGAGAAGGCCCTGAGGGAAGGATTGGTTTATTAAGGAAGTGCCCCCAGGAAGACTGGGAAGGGGCGGGGGTCACGGGGCAGGGAGGGAAGGGAAGCCAACCTGTCTAACCCCTGACCACAGCTTTGCAGTTGAGGGGATTCATCGTGATCCTCCCGGGAGCCCTGATGGACGAGTCATGCCTCAGGGTTGTCCCTTGCAGAGGCAAGGGCGCTGGACCTTTCATATTCCTGCTCCCAGGCAGTCTGTGGTCAAGGTCACCCTGGGGAACATGAGCTCCCAGGCTCCTCTGGCTCTGTGGTCATAGGGGAAAATGGCTTCAGTTGTCCTCCAAAACAGTCACAGCTGCTTGCCATGGGAAGCCGAAGTGCCTGAAGCAAGCAGTGCCGGGGTGCAGAGGTGGAATGGAATGAGCAGGATTCAGGGGATCTGGGTAGGCACAGGCCTGTCCTATTCAGTGTGAAAGCAGGGCCCCACCTACCATTTCTGGATTTAAGTTCTCTTCACACCTGGCCCCTTCATCCCTTAAATGGCCTAATCCGGCAAGACAGGCATGCACACAAACAGACACAGTCCTGACATGTTAGCCCTTTTGGGGCTATCAGCAGGTTTTTCTCCTTTTGATGGCAATATTGAAAGAAGGGAGGCCACCCCACTCTGAGGACAAAAGAAGGCCCTCTCCTCAATCTGCTTCTTGTCTTTGGAAATTTGTGGCAACCATTTCAGTTTAAACATATGACAATTAAATCGTTAAGGGTTCTGATGCCGAATTAATTACCCAGTAGAAAAGGGATCAATTGTGTAAATATATCATTTATGTAATGAGTCCTGGCTGTGATTTAGATGTCCAGATTGGTTTTTCTTCCAGCTTCTGTCCTGAAAACAAGTCTAGCCTTTGAGCCAGGGCCAAACAAACAGCCTCTATTAGGTCTGAATCCAGGGCATTAAGTGGCCCAAATAGACAGGTGGGGGCAGGTGATACAGGGGGCTGAGATTGTGGGAAAATTGGAGCAATTTGCCAAAATGAGCCAAGTTCCTCCTATTATTCTTCCTGTCTCTGCAGAAAATTACTCTTCAGAAACAGGGAGTGGAAGTTAAACATCCCCTTAAATGACACTTCAGGCACGGCCCATTTCACCCCCGCCTCCACCCTCCTCCACTCCCCTCCACCAGACACTGTAGTCGAATCATGACAGCCTTTCCTGAAAAAGGAGCCTCCGTTAGGTTCCAGGAGGCAGCCTCGGCCCCCAAACATTTAGCGTTCTTGGGATCATGGTTCCGGCCGTCCAGCTTGGGGCCTGCCTGCCAGCTCGGGCGGGTGGCCGACTTGCTGCAGTGCTGCTCCCAGTCCAGGCACTGGGTGGCGGCTCTGGTGGTGAAGCAGTCACTGACTTCGAATGTCCCGATCCATCCAACACTCCGTTTGGGGCGTGCTTCCGGTGTTCCCGCATAGGTCCCTCCCCTGGCTCCCCAGGCTCCCCAGGCTCAGAGCTCCACCTCTCCCCCTACCCTCACCGCACTGGGTTTAGTCATCTCTCATGGCACCGACCACACAGCCAGGGTCCCCAGGACCCGCACAGAGCCCCGCACACAGAGAACCCTCAACCCTATTTGTGGAATGCATCAGGGAGCTTGGAATGGAGAGAAGGGCTGCTATGCTCCACCTCCCAGCCAGGTGCTGGGACCCCCAGGGAGCCTCACTTCTCTGAGATTCACCCCACCCCCTGCATTCTTGGCCTTTCTTGGGATGAATCTGAGGCAGAAAGTGAGCTCACTTGAGCTCTAGCCCTGGCTTGCACCTTGGTGGGGTGGCGGTGGGGTCGTGCAACGCTTTTGCCTCCCGAGACTCATCTCAATAACAAGACGATGATTAGAAGATCCAAGATGATTAGAAGGTCCCTGCCAGCCCAGCTCCTCCTCGGTGGGCTGCATCCAAGATTCCTGTCCTGGGGGCGGGGAAAAAGGTGCAAAGCTCATGCTCTATTTTAGGGGGTGAAACCTGGAACATAAGTGGGCTGAGGAAGCCTTTGCCTTGAAGAAAATGAGATTGGGTGGGGGAGGTAATTATGCATCAAATGCCATGTATTTGTCAGGAATTCATTGTTTAATTGATGTTTTATTGCTCCAACTGACACGTGATCGAAATGAAATTGCATCTATAGAGAAGGGAATGAAATGTATTTCGGCTTGTATCTTAATGGGGGGTTTAAAGCATCAGTTCAACAATGAAGATGACGTATATTTGATGTATAACCTGAAGAAGGAATATTACTCCCTAAACTGTTATTTTTCAATTTACAGTAATGGAGCACCTGGTAATAAGGGAAGAGACACAGTTCACACATTTTTCATTATTTAAAAATAGCAAAAAAAAAATCATTATTAAATAATAGAAGAAAACTTCACTTTTAATAGTATAGTATAAGCATTGAACCCAAAAGTGCTCTGGCAAGTTACCTAGCTAATAAATAACAGCTCCAGTGCAGAGGAGTGGGAAGAATTCTGGGGGAAAAGATATGTCTTTTCCTGATCTTTAAAATTCGATGAAGGCTGGGCGCGGTGGCTCACGCCTGTAATCCCAGCACTTTGGGAGGCTGAGGTAGGCAGATCACGAGGTCAGGAGATCGAGACCATCTTGGCTAACATGGTGAAACCCCATCTCTACTAAAAATACAAAAAATTAGCCGGGCGTGGTGGCGGGCATCTGTAGTCCCAGCTACTCTGGAGGCTGAGGCAGGAGAATGGTGTGAACCCAGGAGGCAGAGCTTGCAGTGAGCTAAGATCGCACCACTGCACTCCAGCCTGGGCAACAGAGCGAGACTCCGTCTCAAAAAAAAAAAAAAAAAGGTCGATGAGAAGGGACTCAGGAAGCCAAACTCATAAAAGAAGCTGCTAACTGAGCCAGGCTCTGTGCTGGATCTGACTCCCTTGAACTCTAAACCCTGCAATAATCATGTTTTACAAAGAGGGAAACTGAGGCTCAGAGGCCTTGCCTGAGGTCACACAGCAAACATGGAGTTGACCCCAGGTCAGCCTGACTACAAGGGCCATCTCTTTCCTTTCTGACAGCAGATATTTAACAGAGAGGGAGGAAAATTAGAGACAATATTCACCCAAAGCAGGGAAGATTTCTCAAATGCAGGGACTAAGGTGAGATGGGAAGAAGTTTACGTAAGAGCAAAGGCCATTGGAAGGCAGTGGAGAGGGAAGGCATGAGAACCACAGGGAAGCACACAGAAAGTTCCAAAAAGGGGAGGTCAGTGTAGACATAGAGCTGACTTCTGTGTCTTTCACAAAGATTGACTTCAGTTCAGAAGTTACTTTACGAAGAAGAAATCATGGTCAGTTAAGCCTGTACCTACTTTGTGAAAGAAACAGATTTTGTAAATCGAGAATCTGCATAGCAAGTCCAGAAATTCTGCATTTATTTCTATTATCAAATTGGAAGTTTAGAATTTTTCAGAAAAAATTATGGTCTTCATATGCAACCAAAACATGCCTACAAATACAGAAAAACCATTGGAAAAATTTCTTGCCACAAATAAGACAAAGAGTTAATATCCTTAATATATAAAAAGCAAGGGCAGGCACAGTCGCTCATGCCTATAATCCCAGCACTTTGGGAGGCCAAGGCAAGGGGATCACCTGAGGTCAGGAGTTTGAGACAAGCCTGGCCAACATGGTGAAACCCCATCTCTACTAAAATTATAAAAAATTAGCCGGCATGGTGGCACATGTCTGTAATCTCAGCTACTCGGGAGGCTGAAGCAGGAGAATCGCTTGATCCGAGGAGGTGGAGGTTGCAGTGAGCCAAGATCACACCATTGCACTCCAGCCTGGGCAACAAGAGTGAAACTCTGTCTAAAAGATGCATATATATATATATATGTGTGTGTGTGTGTGTGTATATATATATATATATATATATATATATACACACACACACACATATATATTGCATGTATAGGGCTAGGCATGGTGGCTCGCATCTGTAATCCCAACACTTTGGAAGGCCAAGGTGGGAGCACTGCTTGAGGCCAGGAGTTTGAGACCAGCCTGGACAACATAGCGAGTCCCCATTTTAGCTGAGTGGGTGCACACCTGTAGTCCTAGCTACTTAGAAGGCTGAGGTGGGAGGATTGCTTGAGCCCAAGAGTTTGAGGCTGCAGTAAGCTATGAATGCACCATTGTACTCCAGGCTGGGTGACAGAGTGAGACTTTGTCTCCAAAATAAATACATAAATAAGCATTTATGAGCCATTACAAAAATATTTAACAGGTATAGAAGTCTAGGCAAAGAATATAAGGAGCAAGTCACAGAAATAATGAGCAGATCATAATCTTTATGAATTTAATAAATGCATATTAAAACATCAGTGAAATACCTGTCTGTTATTAAATTAGCGAAGCCAAGAAAAGAAGCTAATGCTTAATGCTGGTGAGGATGAAAAGTAAATGATACATTTACACCTCACCATTGGGAATAAATCAGTGTAAGTTTTCCAGAAAATAATTTGGCAATATGGATCAAGAGCTCTTAAATTCAAACATTTTGAGCCAGGAGTTTCCCTTTAGAATACAGTATATCCTAAAAAAAAAAAAAGCTGGATTCTTAACACACACTCATACCTACCGATACACAGACATACATTCTATTATTACTTGTAATACAATAAAATGTAAATAAGCAAATGGTTAAATAAATCGTGGTATAGCCAAACAGTGGAATAGAATGTTGCATAAGCCATCAAAATTGTTTTTTTGTTTGTTTGTTTGTTTACTTACAAAACTGGTTTTTGAAGTCTGCTTAATGACAAGGAAAAGTTCTCACACAGTTTAAAAAAAAATACTGTGTCAATGTGTGTTTGACAGAGACAGAGAAGGGGTGTGTGTGTGTGTGTGCGTGTGTGTGTGTGTGTTGCGGGAGGGGACAGGGAACCTGAAAAATATAATAAGACTTTCGGGTTTGTTTTTTAATAATGAGATAATGGGTAATTCTATTTTAGTCTTAGTACTTTGTATAATTTTCCAATTCTCTGCAATAAGCAAGTATTTTTATAATCAGAAAAAAATGTTCTTTTTTTAAAAAAGCAAAGTACATTTGAAATAAAGCATTTAAAGGAAAATATTTGAGGATAAAGCATGGATGCTATTTGTAATAAAATCACAAAATGAACACAGAAGATCTAGTGTGGGCTTCTGCTAAGCATCAATTTGCTTTGAAATCTAAGGACAAAATGATGGTAGTTTGTTTGAACAAATAACAGTAGATTGGAAAGTCACTTAATGGTGAAGCTGATGGTTAAGAATTTTTTTTTTTTTTTTTTTTTTTGAGATGGAGTTTTGCTCTTCTTGCCCAGGCTGGAGTGCAAAGGTGTGATTTCGGCTCACTGCAACCTCCGCTTCCCAGGTTCAAGTGATTCTCCTGCCTCAGCCTGCCGAGTAGCTGGGATTACAGGCATGCGCCATCATGACCGGCTAAGTTTGTATTTTTAGCAGAGACAGGGTTTCACCATGTTAGCCAGGCTGGTCTCGAACTCCTCAACTCAGGTGATTCACCTGCCTTGGCCTCCCAAAGTGCTGGGATTACAGGTGTGAGCCACCACGCCCGGCCAAAGAATAAATTAAACTGGTTGTTTGAGGACAAGATCAGCCAGCTCAGTCAAAGAGCATGGGTGTGTATTCCCGAAGACTCCATCTGAGGACACTTACCAGTGTGCGTTCATATGAGAACAGTGTATTTATTATTATGGTGGTCCCTAGCTAGGTGCACAATGCGATTTAGAATGTAGCTCTTTTAAATTTTATTTTAAAATAGGGTCTCGCTCTGTCGCCCAGGCTGGCGTGCAGTGGTGCAATCACAGCTCACTGCAGTCTCTACCTCCCTGGCTCAAGCAATCCTCCCACCTCAACCTCCCAAGACTCCTGGGACTACAGGCAAAGCCACCACACCCAGCTAATTTTTGTATTTTCTGTAGAGACCAGGTCTCACAGTATTGCCCAGACTGGTCTCAAACTTCTGGGCTCAAGTAATCCTCCTGCCTTGGCCTCCCAAAATGCTGGATTACACTGTGCCCAGTGCTCTTTTTTAAGCTGGCAACCTCGTGGTCTCTTATTTAGTAAGTTGATGTGTGTGGAGGCTTTGGCTTTGATAGAAAGAGGAGTAAGATTTTTTTGTTTTATTTTGTTTTTGTTCAACTAGAAGGAGAGATGAGAGGAGAAGAGACACAGAATGGCATGGTGTTTGCCCCATTCTTCCCAACCCCATGGACTGGCTTGGAGCCTGATACGGAGAGAGACGGAGGCCAGAATGAGGAGCTGTTTCACACAGAATTTGAGAGACTCTGGGCCCAGGCAGCATGGCTGTGGGACTCAGGCATACTGGGGAAGGAGGCCAGTCTTGCACCTCTTTACAGAGTTGACTCAAGCACCCCCTGGCTTAGACTCTAGAATATTCGTGGTGGGTCTCGACAGCAGTGGCAGTGGAATTAGGCCAAAATAAATTCTTTGGAAAGACATGGGGCCATTCAAGAAGAGAGAGGACAGCTGGAGAACTGGCTCAGAAAAAAGCAGGAACCAAGGCTGTCCAGACAGCAGCAGGCACAGAGTGCCACCAGACAGGCTTGCCAGTTAGGACATGGCTGCTGTGGGTGCCACTAACACAGGACCTCACCAGCACGGCCACCAGCCTCTGCAGCCTCTGCTGGGAACACCACCAACTGTCCCGCATCTCTGCACCTCTCTCCCAAGGTGCAAAGTCTCTGCTGGGAGCATCTGATAGGTCAAGCCTAGGTGACATGCCTCATCCCAGCCACCGGTGATGGGAAGATAGCGGATTTGCCACACTTCAGCTTCCTCTGCCTCCACCTCCAGGATCCACGCAATGGTGTGATTCCCCTGTATCTCATGTCAGGTGGCCCAAACATGGTAAATGTCCCCTCGAAACCCCTGGGTGTTGTGAAGAAAGTTAAGTGAGAACATGCATATGAAGTGCTTGGCACACAGTGTGAGCTGGCACACAAGGGGGGCTGGCACACAGGGGGGCTGGCACACAGGGTGGGCTCATTAAGTCTGCTGTGATCATTGTTACAACATTTATTATTATTTTAATAATTATTGTAGATGAGACCTAGATTTGACCAATTGGATAATCTTACCAGGATCTCTGACTCCTGGGAGAGTGATTAAGTTTGGTGCAAAAGCAGTGGAAGAAGGTGTTATTTTAGTGGAATTCTAAAGCAACAGCTTTTGCATAGAAAACATTCCATTAGGGAGGAGGGATAACCAACAAGATCGAATCAATAAATATCTAATCAATAACCAGCCTAGTAACTATGTGCACTGTGCTCCACAGAATAGGTGAGTGAAAGTGTTTGGATCCTCAGATTAATTTGGGAAGAAGAGATCTTTGGGGCAGAGGCTGTCGGATGCCTCCTCCAGCACCCTCTTTCCTCTTCCCTGTAACAGACTCCAATTTGTAGGAGGGCACATTGCTGCCTGGAATAAAGAACTATATATCCCAGCCTTCCTTGCAGCCAGGATTGTCAAGCTCTTTGATTTTAGCCAACCAGGTACAAGTGGAGGTGTTGAAAACGCCTCTGGAAAGTCTGCTATAGGATTTCTGTTCTGTGAAGCCAAAATTCATGCTACCCAGCACAACCTTAGTATCTTCATCTCTATTTAATGCAAGGTGAAGCTGGGAATCAGAGGGATGAAGCAGCCAGTCCAAGAAATTGCTAGGCTGATGCAGTCAGGTCCTCTAACCTTGAGAATCGTGCTACTTTTCAGTATAACTGCCCCATCCTGCATTAAAGAAGCAACATTATTGAGTATAATTTCCATGCCATAAAATGTACCAATTTTAAGTACATAGTGCAATGTTTTGTCAAATGCATATACCCTTGTAACCACCACCACAATCAAGATAAAGAGCATTTCCTGGTCCCTAGAAAGTTCCTGCTTCATTGCAATCTCCCTGTCTCTCCCAGCCTCAGGCAACCGCTGACCCGTTTTCTGTCACTATAGATTAGTTTGGCCCGTCCTAGAATTTCATCTAAATGGACTCATTTGATGTCTGCTCTGTTGTGTCTGGCTTCTTTAGCTCAGCAGAATGTTTTTGGAGTGATCTAAATTGTTGCTGGTATTAGTGGTTCACTCCTTTTTTTTGCAGTCTAGTATGCCTTTGTATGGATGTGCCACTATTTGTTCACCTGTTCATCTGTTGATGCACCCTTGGTTTGTTCTCAGTTTAGGATGACTATTCACATTTTTGTGCAAGTCTTTGTGTAGACATATGCTTTCATTTCTCTTGACTAATACGTAGGAGTGGAATTGCTGGGTCATAGAGTAGGGTTGTATCAGTCCATTCTCACACTGCTATGAAGAAATACCCAAGACTGGGTAATTTATAAAGGAAAGAGGTTTAATTGACTCACAGTTCCATGGGGCTGGGGAGGCCTCAGGAAACTTACCATCATGGTGGAAGGGGAAGCAAACACGGGGAAGGTTTTGTAAGGGAAAGCCCCTTATAAAACCATCAGAGAACTTACTGACTATCAAAAGAACAGCATGGGAGAAACTGCCCTGTGTTCAATTACCTCCCACTGGGTCCCTCCCACCACATGTGGAGATGACCACAACTACAATTCAGGTGAGAACTGGGTGGGGACACAGCCAAACCATATCAAGGGTTGTGTTTAAATTTATAAGAAACTGCCAAACGGTTTTTGAAAGCATTTCACAGTATTTTGTCTTTTAAAAAACTGAATTTGAGAATCTGAGTTTTAAACAAAGAAATCTGGAAATGTCTGGTTTATTTAGGTGAGGTTCACCCTAGGCCCTCCTGGGTGACATGCCTTTGGGCCATATACTCCCTTAGATCCCAAAGATCAGATCCGAAATCCTTGTTCAGCCTCTAAGTACTTTCATGAGGTTGAACAGGTTACTTAATCTCAATGAGAACTAGCTTCTTCTATAACATGGAAGATAACAGTAGCAATACCTACCTCACCTGGCTGTTGTTAGGATTAAGTGAGATACCATTTGCAGAAATGGACGGCATATCATCGTTGCTTGCTACCTGGATATTAGCTTTATGATGAGGGGATTTTGCTGGAGAATAAGGCATCTTTTGTGCTCTACAGTTGAAGGGCTATCTATCATCAGGTTTTATAAGTTGTAGAAATAAGTCCTTTCAAATGGATTTGCTTCAACAGTTCATATTAGAATTGTTGACACTTCTTGGAGTCCTCATAGTCTAGAAGGCTATGTGTAACTCAGCAGGTGGGAAGGCTGTTGACAACATTAATTGTTTCATAAATAGTGTCAAGATGAGATTTTTCTCCCCTTTGGCTTAAGCCAAGTTACTGAAAAACCAATACTGTGCCATATGTTTATACTTTCCTTGGCACATAAACCAGATATTTTACAGACAGGGATGGGTAATAAAAAGCAAGTACTCACTCAAGTCACATGTTTTGATTCACCATCAAAGAAAAACAGCCATAACCATCCCAATTCCACTGAAATTGTATCAGAATTAGTTGTAAATCTCAAACGGAGGACATAGCACCTTAAGTAGAAATGGCTACAGAACTAAGAAAACTCCCCTTTCTAGGTAGCTGACACATCAAGGAAAACTCTGCATATGTGCTCCATTTTCTCACTGGTTGTTGGTATAGCAAATAAGTTAGGCAGATACATTTGGCATTAGGAAGGCTCACCAAAGGATTGTCATCATTACTAATGGCAAATCTGGTGACCCATTAGAATTCTTAAAAGTTGAATTGTGACAAGTAGATGGCTCCCAAGGAGGCCCGGCCTCCTGATGACCTGCGGTTATTTTCCATCACAGAGGAATTGCATCATGTATAAGGTCAACATAAGTACATGCCGCAAGAGACAGACAGTGAGGGAAATTGGTTCTGTCTGAGTGTATGCCCCTGGGTGAGGGTGGGACCCAGGACCTGATCCTGTTCTTCCCTCTGAAGTCTTGTTTCTGGGGCCCTCTCTGAGTGTGAGAATCACACCGAAGTTGAATGTGACTCTCGGATTTCAAGTTTTGTCTTCTTCCTACCACCCAGCCCCTAAATGTCAGCTATTTCATGATGGTGCTCTGCTCCCCTGCCCAAGGAAATCCTCTACACCTGAGCTGGGCCTGCTGGGAGACGACATGCCAGTGTTCTACGTGGCAAATAAACATGGCAGGGATCTGCACTTGAGGCTGATTTAAAGAACTTTCCAGAGTGATTTTGTCACTTTGCACCACACTCATTCCTGGCGGTTACCGCACTCTTCAGCCCTCACTAATTTGCAGGTCCAGCTCAAATCTGGCCTCGGCTGGAGCCTCCCCAGTGGACACAGATCCCCTTCTTGCCTCCATCTCCTCTAGCGGCAACTAGGGCCCAACTCTGTATTTGGGTGATGTTATGTTTCTAGAAAGTAGGCATTGGGCCTGGAAATGACCCTCGCAGATAATTACTCAGCTGCTTCCCTTAGCAATGAGACTCGTCTTCACAAACAGATACGCAGAACCACAGCCCATGAAACAGACCAGAGAGCTGCCCCAGGGAAGCTGGGCTGTGGGTGAAGTTTGTAACAAACTCACCATTTTGCTGATGAGAAAACATGCTGGCAGCTTCACATTTCTGATGCCTGTAAGCAGAACACGATACAATTGCAAGCATTTATTTTTTTCTGGAAGAAATTACCAGAAACTGTTGACAGTGATTCCTTCTGTGGGATGGGGTGGAGAAGTGAGTGGCTTTTCAAAAAAAGTCCTGGTGGGGCCTTGGCTGAAGCCTGTAATCCCAGCACTTTGGGAGGCCAGGACAGGCAGATCACCTGAGGTCAGGAGTTTGAGACCAGCCTGGCCAACATGGTGAAACCCCCGTCTCTACTAAAAATACAAAAATTAGCCAGGTGTGGTGGTGGGAACCTGTAATCCCAACTACTCAGGAGGCTGAGGCAGGATAATTACTTGAACCTAGGAGGCGGATGTTGCAATGAGATAAGATGGAGCCACTACACTCCAGTCTGGGTGACAGAGCAAGACTCCATCTCAATAAATAAATTAATAATTTAAAAAAATATCCTTTTATGTAAGAGGCAGTAGGGCATAGTTGTTCCACTAGAGGCGGGGTTCAAATCCCAGCACTGCCCCTTCTGACCTGGGTGATCTTGGCCATGTTGAGTTTCCCTGTGCATCCGTGTTCTTATCCATAAAGCCAGGGTAATAACTGTGTCTGTCTTACACAATTTTTGTATACTTAAAACCATAGTGAGTGCTCTATAAATATTAGCTACTTCTCTCTCTCTTCTTGAACTTTCTAAGTGTACTTCCTCCATTTATTTAAAGCAGGTCAATATGTATTATCTGTGTATATTAGTCCATTTTCGCACTGCTATAAAGATACTACCTGAGACTGGGTAATTTATAAAGGAAAGAGGTTTAATTGACTCACAGTTCCCCGTGGCTGGGGAGGCCTCAGGAAACTTACAATCATGGCAGAGAGGGAAGCAGGCACTTCTTACATGGCGGGAAGGGGGAGGGGAAAGCAAAGGGGGGAAGAGCCCCTTATAAAATCATCAGATCTTGTGAGAACTCACTATCATGAGAACAGCATGAGGGAAACTGCCCCCATGATCTGATCACCTCCCTCCCTTGACGCATAGTGGTTACAATTCGAGATGAGATTTGGGTGGGGACACAGAGCCAAACCAAATCACTGTGCAATAAGATTATCTAATTTTCTTCCTTATGATGTTCTCTATTTATAAAATCCTAATAAGCATTTAAAAAACAAAAGAGGCCAGGCACAGTGGCTCACATCTGTAATCCCAGCAGTTTGGGAGGTCGAGGCAGAAGGATTGAGGCCAGGAGTTCAAGACCACCCTGACCAATATAGTGAGACCCTATGTCTAAGAAGTATGAAAGTAAAACAATTTTCTAAAATTAAAAAACAAAAGATAATTGCCCCAATGTTTGTATAAGAGACACCCATATGAGTAGGTGAACTGGGGAAGGGGGAAGGTCAAGCACCCCTATTTTCTGGGGTCACATACACAGAAACCAAACAGAAGGCTGATGGACCCAGGCTGGGTCGTGTGTCTTGGTGCCCCATTTTGGCTGGGTCTCTGCTGGTCTCATTGGCTGCTCAGGAGATGGGATGGCTGTGTGAAGCATCTCTGGGGGTCATTAGTCTGGAAAGGATTCATTCTGGAAGAAACCAGGCCCTCTGCCACCCTGGCTCTGACAAGACTGCTGAAGCTTTTTTTTTTTTTTTAACTTACATTTTAATTAGGAAAGTCACCCTTTGGTGAAAATGGCAAAATTCTTGTACTTAAGAATCAATAAAATGTGCGCAGTCTAAAATGAGATTAATAATGGCCAACCTGTCTATTTTGGGTGTAATTATTTATTCATCAAAGAAAACCAGCTGCTTAAAACCATAGTCCATCATGAACGCATAAGACACTTCCACTTCAGTTCTGTTGTTAAAATTCCCTTCTGTTGCTCCGTCTGGTGTTAAATATAAAAAGCAGGAAGGTTCATTCTCTACCTGCATACATTTTAAATAAGAATTTCAACATTATCTTGTCCATTTAAAATAATTGTATGAAAATGTGAAGAAATATGATCTTGTAAAAGCTGCAGTCTGACGCACCCAGGGAGTGAGCAAGAAAGAGCAAAGCCGCTATTATTTAAAATTCATGGAGACTGTGGTAAGATTGATCGTAAGAAGCTCCTTTCCGGGACAGTCCTGGAGCCTCGAGGTGAGAGGCTGACACGGGACTGGGGGATCAACCAGGGCCCCAGACCCAGGACGGACCAGGGGAGGGGCCACCCACTGCCCTGGCCTAGACGGAGACAGGACAGAGAGCCACTGGTCGCTTGGGATTTTTACACTGCGTTGGTCCCCATCAGGCCTGCTTTGGGACAAGAGGAAGGGATCAGTGTCTCTATGTGGGGTTTGGGCAAGTCTGAGCCTCCAAGTTGCGTCCCATAGACAGTGGCACAATGGAGGCTGGGGTTGTGGAGCAGAGAGCTCAGGACTGACTGAGAAGAGAAGAGAGAGGACGGAACTTCTCCCTGCTTCGGACTTTAGCTGGCGTTTGAATAATTACCATCCCATTGCTGTGATCCCTAGCTCCCAGAGGGTAACAGTAACTGGGCATCACAAAATATTTCCCCTCCCCTGTGTCTACACCTCCTGACTGGTCCCTGCAATAGAGAGGTCTTGGACTGAGCCTACAGAATTGGGTTCAATTCTGCTGTTTTCTTTCTGTGTGACTGTATCAGTTTCCTGTTGCTATTCTAAACAAAGTACCACAAATTTAGGGGCTTAAAACAACACAATTGCATTATCTTACAGTTTAGCAGGTTAGAAGTCCAAAGTGGGTCTCACTGGGTTAAGATCAAGGTGTTGGCAGGGCTGAGCTTCTGGAAGCTCTAGGGAACACTCCATGTCTTTGCCTTTTCCAGCTACCGGAGGCTGCTCACACTCCTTGCCTCACAGTGTCCATCCTGCATCTTCAAAGCCAGCAAGAAGGGTCGAGTATTTTTCACATCAATCACAAACTCTGCTGCCTCTCTCTTTCTCCTATAAAAACTCTTGTCGGCCGGGCGCGGTGGCTCACGCCTATAATCCCAGCACTTCGGGAGGCCGAGATGGGTGGATCACGAGGTCAGGAGATCGAGACCATCTTGGCTAAAACGGTGAAACCCCGTTTCTACTAAAAATACAAAAAATTAGCCGGGCATGTTGGCGGGCGCCTATAGTCCCAGCTACTCGGGAGGCTGAGGCAGGAGAATGGCGTGAACCCAGGAGAGGCGGAGCTTGCAGTGAGCTGAGATCGCGCCACTGCACTCCAGCCTGGGGGACACAGCGAGACTCTGTCTCAAAAAACAAAAACAAAAAAAAACAACTCTTGTCATCACAAGGGTTATCCAGGACAATCTTCCTGTCTTAACATCCGTAACTTAGTCACGTGCGCAAAGTCCCTTTTGCCATGGAAGGTCACATATTCACCACTTTAGAGGATTAGTGTGTGAACATTTTCGGAAGCCATTATTCTGCTTACACAGTTACCTTGGGCAAGTCATTTGGCCTTTGTGGGCCTCAGTTTCTTTATCCTTAAAGTGGAGCAGTACCCGCTACCTCATGGTGTTTTTATAAGGATCTCAGGAGATGGAGCAATAAACGCACTTTGTAATCTGTTAATTTCCTTAGCAAGAAAAGATAATTTTGGTGCATTTGAAGTTAAAAGGTCTTTTCTGGAAGGGTCTGGGTTCTGCCAAGGATTCTGCTTCACTGAATTTAACATTTTTCCCCTCCTCAAACTAGTTTGTGTTCACAGACAGCTCTGTTCCTGCTTCATCTAGAACCTCAGACTGGAGGTAAACAGTGAATTCTAAGGAGCTCTATGTGTGCACTTGCAGTCAGGATATTTTCACACACACCCTTTGTCAGTCCCGACAGAGTGCAGGAGAAAGCTGGCTCCGTATGTGTAGAAAGCGGGAATGGGCGAAACCAGGCTCCACGGCAGTGGTTGGTGAAGCGAGCGCAAGCCCCTGCCAATGGCAAGAAGAGGCCTGTGGCGCAGTAGAAAGAGCCCTAGACTGGGGAGTCCAAGTGCTGGCTCCCCTGTTATGTGGTTGACCTTGGACAGGTCATTCCTGGGCATTGCCTCTGCTTCCCCATTGGTAACACGTGGGAGGCAGAGGTCCCCACCCCTGGCCGCTTGTTCGCACCTTCGAGATTCTGTGTGGTCAATGAAGTCCCAGTGGGGACTCAAGATTCAACAGCGCCTGGCTGATTTGGGTGCAGCTTGTGGCTCAATAATCCCCAAAGACCCTCATTACTGAAGGTCCAGGAATCTGGATCTAGAACTAGACTCCAGTGCATCGACTGATTCAGGATTTCTCAAGGCATGCCCATGGACCATCTGTCTTAGAGCCACATTACAGTCACCCCGGGAGATGGGTAAGAATTTACTAAAATACAGATGCCCAGGCCCCAACTCCATCTCCAGGCTGGAGTCCAGGAATCTGCATTTGAGGAACAAGCTTCCTGGTGATTCTGATGTTCTCCCAAATTTGAGAACCAAAACTCTGACCCCAGGGTCAGCCTCACGGAAGTGGGGCTCACTGCAATTCCATTTGAGCCCTCCTGCCTTCTTCTCATGCCTCCAAGGGGCTCAGTCCCCTTGCTTCCTGGCAATCTTTCTCAGGACACTAAATCAAGCACTGGCTTTCACGACGCTGCCCAGCCTGCGTCTCCAAGGCCTTGTGCCCTCCGGTCCTACCAGGAAAGAAATCCCTGTAGAGGAAAAGAGCTCTTGGAATAAGGAGTTTCCATATGGGAGCAGGAATGAGAAGGGGCTGAGAAGGCTGGCTCAGCCCCACCTCCGTATTTCCTGCCTGCAGGTGAGTCACCACCTGTCTCCAACATGCCCGCAGCTGCCCGGAGCTCCCCGGCCCCTCCCCATCTTTCCCTTTAAACTCTGTCATTTGTACAGCCTATTAACCTTTAACTTTATGACTACCCAAAGATGAAATACTGGCAGCATTTAAGGCTGAGAATACTCCAGACCTACCTTCTTAGTTTGCAACAAGGGTGAAGCACTTTCTCTTAAATCAGTCATTTTTAATATCAGTCACGGAGACGCTACCCAAGGAGAGTATTTTTGGCTCCATATAGCGAGCTGATTCATAATAAATGTGGCAGCACTCGTTTCTACCTCCACACCTCCCCTAGGAATAGGAGTTCTTTCCTTTAGTTCCTGGGATAAAACCCTCTAGGTATTAATAACACCACCACTTATGGAATATCTACCATGGGCTGTGTCATTTGCAAGATGTCAAATTTGCATCAAGACCCTGCTGAAATATGCGTATTTACCTTCATTTTCAGATGAGGCTCGGAGTTTAAGTAGCCTGACTAAGACCACCCAGCTATTGAATGCCCAAATTGGGATGGAATCCTAGGTCTCTTTGACTCCAAATTCGGTGCAGATAAGCCCAAATCATCTAAGAAGTTTTAGGGACAGTTGCTGTTTTAAGTTGCTATGAGAGGCCAGGCGCGGTGGCTGACACCTTTAATCCCAGCACTTTGGGAGGCTGAGGCGGGTGGAGCACTTGAGGTCAGGAATTTGAGACCAGCCTGGCCAACATGGTGAAACCCCATCTCCACTAAAAATACAAAAAAAAAAAAAAAAATTAGCCAGACATGGTGGTTTATGCCTGTAGTCCAGCTACTCCAGAGGCTGAGGCAGGAGAGTTGCTTGAACCTGGAAGGCGGAGGTTGCCGTAAGCCAAGATTGTGCCACTGCACTCCAGCCTGGGTGACAGAGCGAGGCTCAAAAATAAATAAATAAAAATGAGAGAAGAAACCAAATTGCTATGAGAATTTCCCAGGAGTGCATCAGCCTTAGTGAGAAGATGGCCCCCAAGGGGGTGGTGGAAAGTCCTTTGACCCAGGTGAGGTTGAGATCCAGCTCTACCACTTGCTTGAGGATGACCAACCATCCCAGCTTGCCTGGGACTGTGCTGGTTTAAGCACTGAAATTCTCAGGCAAACAGGGACATTTGGTCAACCTGCTTACCAAAGACATGCTGCCTCTGAGCCTTGGGCTCCCAGCTGTGCAGTGGGGATGGCGCTGCCTGCCTCACAGCAGGGCATGGGGCTCCTCCCATACAATGGTTTCTGATGGCCTGGTGCTAACCGCATAGGGTGTCACCAGGACGCCATGGAGACTGGTTACCAGAGAAGCTACGGAGCCAAAGGCAGGTGTGAGGCTGGATGGGGCACTCTGAGTGAAGGCCTGGGCACCTGGGAACCAGGAGAGACCTGATCTGAAGGGCACACACTTGACCTTGTCCCTTTGCCCTGCTTTACACTAGGGGGTCAGTCCTCCCTAGCACTGACCACCCCCCTGAGATGGATTTACATATCCTGTCTATTGTAGTGCGCCAACTAGCACATAAGCTCTGGGAGGGGAGCAGAGGAAATTTTGTCTGCTTCATTGCTGTGTTCCTGACACCTAGCACAGCGCCTGGAACTTACGTAAGCTCTCAATACCTTTTTTGTTAAATGAATGAATGGATGCATGAATGAATTATTGGATGAAAGAACAAATGAACAAACTAGGGGGTTTTCTGTTGCTCTTGAAGAGCAGCACCAGATGGCCGGCAGACTCAAAGCTGAGTTGCTGAGGGCTGCTAAGGGTCACCCTATCCCAGATGACGGCAAGCTCACTGTGGTCTGCAGCCATTACCTTGCTGCTTCCGGAACCCGCTCTCCACCAATGCCACCTGCTGGCCTGGATTCTTTGTGGCGTTTTTCTCTCCCACAGAATGAAAATCTCTGAAGCTGAATCTGGGCTATGGCCTCCTCTTGGAACTAAGCAAACCTCTACCCAGCCCTGGCACTGGGTGCATGACCCATCAGGTGGTTCTGTTTGAAGCTATGCTCTGGGGTACCTGGAATGACGTCGGGAAGTCTGCACCTGGGTAATATAGCCTGTGACAGAACGCTGTCACCTCTGGCCCCCACACACTGTGCTGACTTCGCCACCTGGCTGCTGCGTCCTTACTCTAACTGCAGGCAGTGGGCGGCAGCAGAAGCCTGGCTCAACAGAACTCACAGCAAATTTGGGACCTTGGCATGGGTTTAATTCATGCATTAGTCCTCACTGTGATGTCCCTAACTTTTTAACATTCATGTAAAAGTTTCTGTCTTGTTTTAGTCCCATTTTATGGTTAGTATAACGCCAGTCTGAAAGATAATATATTGTGACTGTTATATTATTTATTTTCAAGCCAACTTATTGATTATTGCGTGCTGAAAATGACAAATGGTGTCTGTGCGTGGCACCGTCAGCAGGTTCTATTAAAGAAATGATAGTATTGCTCATGGATTGTTAAAAGGTTCAGTTTAGGTTCTTTATAGGTTTATATCCATCACTATTTAATGACCAAATGATGAAAAATATGAGCTGTGGGGACAATTTTTTTCTTCTGGAGTTTTATGTTTAAGCAGTTAGCAAAATAAGATACTCCATTTTGGTGGGGGCATGGGGAAGTGGCAAGGGGAGTGCAGTAAGACTTTATTTCCCCAGATTTAATAAATTGTAATAATGTTGTAGATATTTAACCAAGAGGATGATGCTGATAAAGCACTGTGCCGCCAGGCTGAGAGATAAGCCACAAGATTCTGGCATCCAGGGTTCTTGCTGGTGAGGGTCCCGATGGTTTCAACACCAGATCGTAGCCATCTGCTTCTTGTGGCTTTGGGGGTGGATGTCTGGTGCTCATGCCAGGGCCAGGAGGCAAATGACAGGCATCATGGGAAACAGTCTTCCCTGTTGGATAGAAAGGGCCTGGTCAAAACTTCCTGGCCTGGTGGGAAGTAGAGAGGGACAGCAGGCTCTGCACATAAGATTGACTGTTTCGAGTCTGCAAAGCCACAGGCCCTCAAAGCAACCCAAGGGAGGAAGGCTGGTCCCCAGGCACTTTCCACGGGGCTCAGGGAGGCTGTTGGAGATGAGTGGGCATCCCAGAGCCCCAAAGCTCAGCCTTGCACTCAATATGCTGAACCAAGAAAAGCACAAAAGCCTCAGACTGTATGGTGGTGATCTGGGGATGCCCACCAGCCTGCCATTGTCCCAGACCACCTAGGTGAACTCCTCAAGGTGCTGCAGTGAGAGAGGGCTGGAGCAGGCTGGGCAGAGATGACCTGCAGGAGAATAAGTGGAGAGGGCTCTTTCTCTCTCGAGGGGCTTTCACAGAACTACTCCCAGAAGGCCCTGGAGACCTACTCTCAGGACATGCCTCAGCGGTCAAGTCTTTCCAGACAGGTCACACATCAAGATTGTGAGGGTCTCTGCCCTCTGTCCCAGTGATGGTGGGGAACAAAGCCTTGACTTCCCTCCCTTAACTGCTACCCCACCATCCACCCGAACTGCTCTGCACTATTTACATGAATGTGAAATCAGCTTGTTTGTTGGGGCCATGACTCATTTTTGGGTCTGTTAGTTTATCTCAACTAATACCCAGAAGTATGTGGTCCAGTTCTGTGGGAGAATGCCTGTATTCATTGCAATTCTTTCAGAAATGCAACCCAAACCAGCTCGGGAATAAAAGGAATTTGCTGCCCAGGTAATAGGTAGGATTCTGATGGGTTGGTCGCAGCCACAGGTGGATCCAGGAAGAAGGTCTCCCCTACCCACTGCCCACCCAGGTTCGTGCTCTGGGGTCAGCTTTTCTCTCTACGTTGTCAAGAGCCAATCCCCACCCACTCCCAGCGCCAGCCGAAAACTAATGACCTGTGATTGGCCCAGCTTGGGTCAAGTAGCCACTTCCTCACCCAATCATAGTGGCCAAGCAGATGGGGCCCGCTGATTGGCCAGCCACTCCCCTCTGGCTGTGGGAAGAGAAGGGGTCTGAGCAGCCAAAATCAATGGCCCCACACAGCAGTTGTCCCTTAACTGATTTATTCTAAACTTTTTGAGTTTTGTTGAGGTAGGAAGTATTTTGCTAACAGATCATTTGGCTTTTCCCCTGGCAGTGGAGTAAAGTATCACGTGAGAAGGAGGCCTGTCCTGAAGCTTTTTGTGTGTGTGGTGTTTTTTTGTTTTTGTTTTTGTTTTTTGTGAGATGGAGTTTCGCTCTTGTTGCCCAGGCTGGAAGCTGGAGTGCAGTGGCTCAATCTCGGCTCACTTCAACCTCTGCCTCCCCGGTTCAAGTGATTCTCCTGTCTCAGCCTCCTGAGTAGCTGGGATTACAGGCATGTGCCACCACATCTGGTGAATTTTTGTATTTTCAGTAGAGACGGGGTTTCACCATTTTGGCCAGGCTGGTCTAGAACTCCTGACCTCAAGTGATCCTCCCGCCTCAGTCTCCCAAAGTTTTGGGATTACAGGCGTGAGCCACTGTGCCTGGCCTTGTCGTGAGGCTCTTAGCTGTGCAACCAGGGACAAGGCCTTCGTCCTCTCTGATCTGCTCTGTCCTCGGCTATTTGTTCAGTGGGGCTGTTCACATCATCCGGGGAAGTATCAGGGTCACGTCAGAAAGTATGTGTGGGAGGGCGTGGCATTCTGTGAAGAGAGGCACAGGGGAACGGGTCATTTCCGGGCACCACCCCCGCAAGGTTCACCACCAGGGGCTGCCTTGCCACATCCCTCTCCCTGAGAAAGGCTACCATGCCCCTCTGCCAGGGCCCCTGCCACGTGACAGTGGGTCAGATGTCTTGCTCCTCCAGAGTGGCAATGATCTTAGCATCCTTCACCGGTACAGCCTTGCCAAGCCCAGGGAGACGCATGAAGACGTGAAGGACTCCAAGGCAGACGGCTCAGGCCGACAGAAAGGTTGGCTGTTTCAGCTCCACCCCTGGGACTCCTGCACTTACACTCTGCGCAGCCACTTTTGCCCCCATAGCTCTGTGCCTGGTAGTCAGTTGTTCATGCTCTCTGAGCCTCAGTTTCCTGAACAGCAAAATGGGCATAGTAATTCCTCCCTCACAGTGTCGGAATTATTGTGAAAATTAAGTGAAATGTTAGATATGAAAGCACCTATCGCATTGCCTAGCACGTATTGGGTGCCAAATAAATATATGTTGCCTTTTGTCAAAAGCGTAAATAAGTGTAAACAGAACAGGCAGGCTTACTTGTTTGCATTTTGATTACACTTATTCCAAAATTGCTTTCTCAGTGGAGCGTGAAGAGTCGATATGAGTAATTCATACGTTGGTATGAAACTCTGCCCTCTTCTCTATTGTCACCTAAAAAAATGCCAACATTACAGGGAGACCCTCAGTCCTTTTCCCTGTTGTGTTCATTTCCTCAGGCTGCCATAGCAAATTACCATAAACGGGGCGACTTAAGCAATAGAAATTTAGTCTCTTCCAGTTCAGGAGGCCAGAATTCTGAAATCAGAGTGTCAGCAGGGTTGGTCCCTTCTGGAGGCTCCAAGGGGGAGTCTGTGCCCTGCCTCTCTCCTGGTTTCTGGGGATTGCTGGCAATCCTTGGCGTCCCTGGGCTTACAGCTGCATCCCTCCACTCTGACTGGATGGCTCCACAGCCTTCTTTCCTCCATGTATCTGTGTATCTTATCCCCTGCATACAAGAACACCAGTGATTACATTGAGGGCCTGCCCTACTCCAATATGACTTCATCTTAACCAGTTACATCTGCAGAGACCCAATGTTTACAAAAAGCCCAATTCTGGGGTTCTGGTGGCCATGAAATTTGGAGGGACACTATCCAACCCACTATCCCTGTCATTGGTGGGAGACGAAGGGATCACAAAGTAGGGCACAGAAAGACAGAAGTGGAGGGTCCCGGGGAGTGCAGGAAAGCTTTGCTGGCTTCACAGTTTTTTTTCCAGGTCCATTTAAAAAATGACTGCCCCAAGAGACACTCTTGTCCTCTGAAAAACAATGTGTTCCTCCTTAAGAATACACCCAGTGTCTGCCTCCTAGGTGTGGCTGTCCAAGGAAGGAGAATGAACAGGAGAACTTCCCTTACTTCCTCCTGTTCCCATGCCCCTTCCTCCACCTCCCACAGCCATTCCCCTGACATCTTAAACACTATCGGTAGCAAATAGGAGCCCTCTTAAGGATGGCTTTATTGCCAGGAGCAAAGCTCACTCAGACTTAGCTTCAATAACAAGGGATTTATTAAATAGAGAAATCCACCAAGCCTGCTGGGTTAAGAGTCTGATTGTCCTCATGATGGCCAGAAACAAGGAAGCCAAGGCTCTCTGCATTCCTGGGGCCCCGTGGCCGCTCATTTCCACCTCTCTAAACCCAACTTGGTCATTCTTTGCTCTGCCAACACCCCGAATGTCTCTGCTTTCTATGCATCTGAGGGAAAGAAATCCTACATCACCTCTAGGCTGACACTGTCCCAATTCCAGATACCTGCAACAGAGATTCTGATTGGTCCACGCCAGCCAATAGAGAGGCGCCCACTGGGTCAGGCATTCACCCAAAGTCCGGTCAGCAGCGAGCGAGCACCTGCTAACTGTGTAAACAGCACGAAGGCAGCTGCAGGGGGTGTCCCCGTGAAGGCATGGATGGGCAGTTCTCCTGGAGAGGGATGAAGCAGTAGAGCACCCTAGAGAGCCTCAACAAGGACCTTAAAATAGATCCCTCACCTCACACAGAGACCTAGGGAGGAGACCTTACACGTGATGGGCTATCCTGCAGCTCCTATCTTTTTCCACAAAAACTCCATGGGTCTCACCTTTTTCTCAGAACAGGCAGGTCCAGCCTTTAGCCAGTTACTTGACAATGAATCCAAAATGGGAAGGCTGACTTTCTGTATATGTTTGTAGACATTATTTCCCTACCCATCTATTTATTCTCAATGATGTACTACTTTCTGTGGCAGAAGCAGGTGTGTTATAAACAGTAGATTGGTCTGCATGTGATTATCTGCAAGGCTGAACTAAAAGTCACTGTCACGAGTTTTGAGTCTTGCCCATATGTGAGGGCAGCCAGTTCCCCCCTCATCTCCACTAGGCTGGAAGAGACTGAGGACCTTGGCTGCATGTCCAAGTGTAACACTCTCAAAGAGGCAAGAGAGGGAGGAGCTGGCAATGGCCCTAAGCTTCCTCACCTCACACACAGGTCACGTTGGGGAATGGTGGCTGTGCTCCCAGTGGCTCTGGGACTGCCGGGTCTCTGAAACACAGAGCCAATGGCAATGCCACAGCAGTCCACCTAATAGCATCAATGGTGAA